>NC_092720.1:117438088-117740650 GCF_047496885.1 Scyliorhinus torazame | reverse complement strand
AAGACAACATCAACACAAGTAACATCATTTCTCAGTGAGACAACTTCAAAAACAACAGCGATATCATTTCCCAGTGAGACAACAACAACAATATCAACAACATCATTCCCCAGTGAGACAACATCAATACCAGCAACATCATTTCCCAGTGAGACAACATCAACAACACCAGCAACATCATTACCCAGTGAGACAACTTCAACAATACCAGCAACATCATTACCCAGTGAGACAACATCAACAACACTAGCAACATCATTTCCCATTGAGACAACATCAACTACGCTAGCAACATCATTTCCCATTGAGGCAACATCAGCAACATCATTGCCCAGTGAGACAACATCAGTAACACCAGCAACATCATATACCAGTGAGGCAACATCAACAACACCAGCAACATCATTTTGCAGTGAGACAACACCAAAAATGTCAGCAAAATAATTTCCCAGTGAGACGACATCAACAACACCAGCAACATAATTTCCCAGTGAGACAGCATCAACACCAGCAATATTATTTCCCAGTGAGACAACATCAACAACACCAGCAACATAATTTCCCAGTGAGACAGCATCAACACCAGCAATATCATTTCCCAGTGAGACAGCATCAACACCAGCAATATCATTTACAGTGAGACAACATGAACACCAGCAACATCATTTCCCAGTGAGACAACATCAACAACACTAGTAACATCATTTCTCAATGAGACAACATCAACAACGCCAGCAACATCATTTCCCAGTGAGACATCAACAACACCAGCAACATCATTTCCCAGTGAGACAACACCAACAACATCAGCAACATCATTCCCCAATGAGACAACATCAATACCAGCAACATCATTTCCCAGTGAGACAACACCAACAGCCGCAACATCATTACCCAATAAGACAACATCAACACAAGTAACATCATTTCTCAGTGAGACAACTTCAAAAACACCAGCAACATCATTACCCAGTGAGACAACTTCAACAATACCAGCAACATCATTACCCAGTGAGACAACATCAACAACACTAGCAACATCATTTCCCATTGAGACAACATCAACAACGCTAGCAACATCATTTCCCATTGAGGCAACATCAACAACATCATTTGCCAGTGAGACAACATCAGCAACACCAGCATCATCATATACCAGTGAGGCAGCATCAACAACGTAAGCAACATCATTTCCCAGTGAGACAACATCAACAACACTAGCAACATCATTTCCCATTGAGACAACATCAACAACGCTAGCAACATCATTTCCCATTGAGGCAACATCAACAACATCATTTGCCAGTGAGACAACATCAGCAACACCAGCATCATCATATACCAGTGAGGCAGCATCAACAACGTAAGCAACATCATTTCCCAGTGAGACAACATCAACAACACCAGCAATATCATTACCCAGTGAGACAACATCAACAACACCAGCAACATCTTTTTCCATTGAGACAACACCGACAACATCAGCAACATAATTTCCCAGTGAGACAACACCAACAGCATCAGCAACATCATTCCCCAGTTAGACAACATCAATACCAGCAACATCATTTCCCAGTGAGACAACATCAACACCAGCAATATCATATCCAGTGAGACAACATCAACACCAGTAACATCATTTCCCAGTGAGACAAAACCAACAACACCAGCAACATCATTTCCCACTGAGTCAACACCAACAACATCAGCAACATCATTCCCCAGTGAGACAACATCAACATCAGCAACATCATTTCCCAGTGAGACAACATCAACACCAGCAACATCATTACCCAATAAGACAACAGCAACACAAGTAACATCATTTCCCAGTGAGACAACATCAACAACACCAGCAACATCATTTCCCAGTGAGACAACATCAACACCAGCAACATCACTTCCCAGTGAGACAACATCAACAACACCAGCAACATCATTCCCCAGTGAGACAACATCAATACCAGCAACATCATTTCCCAGTGAGACAACACCAACACCCGCAACATCATTACCCAATAAGACAACATCAACACAAGTAACATCATTTCCCAGTGAGACAACATCAATAACACCAGCAACGTCATTACCCAGTGAGACAACATCAGCAGCACCAGTAACATCATTACCCAGTGAGACAACATCAACATCAGCAACATGATTTCCCAGTGAGACAACATCAACACCCGCAACATCATTACCCAATAAGACAACATCAACAAAACCAGCAACATCATTACCCAGTGAGACAACAACAACAACACCAGCAACATCATTTCACAGGGAGACATCAGCAACACCAGTAACATCATTTCCCAGTGAGACAACATCAACAACAACAGCGATATCATTACCCAGTGAAACAACATCAACACCAGCAACATCATTTCCCAGTGAGACAACACCAACAATATCAGCAACATCATTCCCCAGTGAGACAACATCAATACCGGCAACATCATTTCCCAGTGAGACAACACCAACACCCGCAACATCATTACCTAATAAGACAACATCAACACAAGTAACATCATTTCCCAGTGAGACAACATCAAAAACACCAGCAACATCATTACCCAGTGAGACAACATCAACAACACCAGCAACATCATTTCCCATTGAGACAACATCAACAATACCAGCAACATCATTACCCAGTGAGACAACATCAACAACACTAGCAACATCATTTCCCATTGAGACAACATCAACAACGCTAGCAACATCATTTCCCATTGAGGCAACATCAGCAACATCATTTCCCAGTGAGACAACATCAGCAACACCAGCAAGATCATATACCAGTGAGGCAACATCAACAACACCAGCAACATCATTTTGCAGTGAGACAACACCAAAAATATCAGCAAAATAATTTCCCAGTGAGACAACATCAACAACACCAGCAAATTCATTTCCCAGTGAGACAGCATCAACACCAGCAATATCATTTCCCAGTGAGACAACATCAACACCAGTAACATCAATTCCCAGTGAGACAACACCAACAACACCAGCAACATCATTTCCCAGTGAGACAACACCAACAACATCAGCAACATCATTACCCAGTGAGACAACATCAACGCCAGCAACATCATTTCCCAGTGAGACAACATCAACACCAGCAATATCATTTCCCAGTGGGACAACATCAACACCAGCAACATCATTTCCCAGTGAGACAACACCAACAACATCAGCAACATCATTACCCAGTGAGACAACATCAGTACCAGCAACATCACTTCCCAGTGAGACAACATCAACAAAACCAGCAACATCATTACCCAATAAGACAACATCAACACAAGTAACATCATTTCCCAGTGAGACAACATCAACAACACCAGCAACATCATTTCCCAGTGAGTCAACATCAACACCAGCAACATCACTTCCCAGTGAGACAACATCAACAACACCAGCAACGTCATTCCCCAGTGAGACAATATCAATACCAGCAACATCATTTCCCGGTGAGACAACACCAACACCCGCAACATCATTACCCAATAAGACAACATCAACACAAGTAACATCATTTCCCAGTGAGACAACATCAACAACACCAGCAACGTCATTACCGAGTGAGACAACATCAGCAACACCAGTAACATCATTACCCAGTGAGACAACAACAACATCAGCAACATCATTTCCCAGTGAGACAACATCAACACCCGCAACATCATTACCCAATAAGACAACATCAACAAAACCAGCAACATCATTACCCAGTGAGACAACAACAACAACACCAGCAACATCATTTCACAGGGAGACATCAGCAACACCAGTAACATCATTTCCCAGTGAGACAACATCAACAACAACAGCGACATCATTAACCAGTGAGACAACATCAATACCAGCAACATCATTTCCCAGTGAGACAACACCAACACCCGCAACATCATTACCTAATAAGACAACATCAACACAAGTAACATCAACACAAGTAACATAATTTCCCAGTGAGACAACATCAAAAACACCAGCAACATCATTACCCAGTGAGACAACATCAACAACACCAGCAACTTCATTTCCCATTGAGACAACATCAACAATACCAGCAACATCATTACCCAGTGAGACAACTTCAACAATACCAGCAACATCATTACCCAGTGAGACAACATCAACAACACTAGCAACATCATTTCCCATTGAGACAACATCAACAACGCTAGCAACATCATTTCCCATTGAGGCAACATCAACAACATCATTTCCCAGTGAGACAACACCAACAACATCAGCAACATCATTACCCAGTGAGACAACATCAGTACCAGCAACATCACTTCCCAGTGAGACAACATCAACAAAACCAGCAACATCATTACCCAATAAGACAACATCAACACAAGTAACATCATTTCCCAGTGAGACAACATCAACAACACCAGCAACATCATTTCCCAGTGAGTCAACATCAACACCAGCAACATCACTTCCCAGTGAGACAACATCAACAACACCAGCAACGTCATTCCCCAGTGAGACAATATCAATACCAGCAACATCATTTCCCGGTGAGACAACACCAACACCCGCAACATCATTACCCAATAAGACAACATCAACACAAGTAACATCATTTCCCAGTGAGACAACATCAACAACACCAGCAACGTCATTACCGAGTGAGACAACATCAGCAACACCAGTAACATCATTACCCAGTGAGACAACAACAACATCAGCAACATCATTTCCCAGTGAGACAACATCAACACCCGCAACATCATTACCCAATAAGACAACATCAACAAAACCAGCAACATCATTACCCAGTGAGACAACAACAACAACACCAGCAACATCATTTCACAGGGAGACATCAGCAACACCAGTAACATCATTTCCCAGTGAGACAACATCAACAACAACAGCGACATCATTAACCAGTGAGACAACATCAATACCAGCAACATCATTTCCCAGTGAGACAACACCAACACCCGCAACATCATTACCTAATAAGACAACATCAACACAAGTAACATCAACACAAGTAACATCATTTCCCAGTGAGACAACATCAAAAACACCAGCAACATCATTACCCAGTGAGACAACATCAACAACACCAGCAACTTCATTTCCCATTGAGACAACATCAACAATACCAGCAACATCATTACCCAGTGAGACAACTTCAACAATACCAGCAACATCATTACCCAGTGAGACAACATCAACAACACTAGCAACATCATTTCCCATTGAGACAACATCAACAACGCTAGCAACATCATTTCCCATTGAGGCAACATCAACAACATCATTTGCCAGTGAGACAACATCAGCAACACCAGCATCATCATATACCAGTGAGGCAGCATCAACAACGTAAGCAACATCATTTCCCAGTGAGACAACATCAACAACACTAGCAACATCATTTCCCATTGAGACAACATCAACAACGCTAGCAACATCATTTCCCATTGAGGCAACATCAACAACATCAGTTGCCAGTGAGACAACATCAGCAACACCAGCATCATCATATACCAGTGAGACAACATCAACAACGCTAGCAACATCATTTCCCATTGAGGCAACATCAGCAACATCATTTCCCAGTGAGAAAACATCAGCAACACCAGCAACATCATATACCAGTGAGGCAACATCAACAACACCAGCAACATCATTTTGCAGTGAGACAACACCAAAAATATCAGCAAAATAATTTCCAAGTGAGACAACATCAACAACACCAGCAACATAATTTCCCAGTGAGACAGCATCAACACCAGAAATATCATTTCCCAGTGAGACAACATCAACACCAGTAACATCAATTCCCAGTGAGACAACACCAACAACACCAGCAACATCATTTCCCAGTGAGACAACACCAACAACATCAGCAACATCATTACCCAGTGAGACAACATCAACGCCAGCAACATCATTTCCCAGTGAGACAACATCAACACCAGCAATATCATTTCCCAGTGAGACAACATCAACACCAGCAACATCATTTCCCAGTGAGACAACACCAACAACATCAGCAACATCATTCCCCAGTGAGACAACATCAGTACCAGCAACATCACTTCCCAGTGAGACAACATCAACAAAACCAGCAACATCATTACCCAATCAGACAACATCAACACAAGTAACATAATTTCCCAGTGAGACAACATCAACAACACCAGCAACATCATTACCCAGTGAGACAACATCATTACCCAGTGAGACAACATCAACATCAGCAACATCATTTCCCAGTGAGACAACACCAACACCCGCAACATCATTACCCAATAAGACAACATCAACACAAGTAACATCATTTCCCAGTGAGACAACATCAACAAAACCAGCAACATCATTACCCAGTGAGACAACATCAACAACACCAGCAACATCATTTCCCAGGGAGACATCAGCAACACCAGTAACATCATTTCCCAGTGAGACAACATCAACAACAACAGCGATATCATTACCCAGTGAGACAACATCAACACCAGCAACATCATTTCCCAGTGAGACAACACCAACAATATCAGCAACATCATTCCCCAGTGAGACAACATCAATACCAGCAACATCATTTCCCAGTGAGACAACACCAACACCCGCAACATCATTACCTAATAAGACAACATCAACACAAGTAACATCATTTCCCAGTGGGACAACATCAACAACACCAGCAACATCATTACACAGTGAGACAACATCAACAACACCAGCAACATCATTTCCCATTGAGACAACATCAACAATACCAGCAACAACAATACCAGCAACATCATTACCCAGTGAGACAACATCAACAACACTAGCAACATCATTTCCCATTGAGACAACATCAACAACGCTAGCAACATCATTTCCCATTGAGGCAACATCAGCAACATCATTGCCCAGTGAGACAACATCAGCAACACCAGCAACATCATATACCAGTGAGGCAACATCAACAACACCAGCAACATCATTTTGCAGTGAGACAACACCAAAAATGTCAGCAAAATAATTTCCCAGTGAGACGACATCAACAACACCAGCAACATAATTTCCCAGTGAGACAGCATCAACACCAGCAATATCATTTCCCAGTGAGACAACATCAACAACACCAGCAACATAATTTCCCAGTGAGACAGCATCAACACCAGCAATATCATTTCCCAGTGAGACAACATCAACACCAGTAACATCAATTCCCAGTGAGGCAACATCAACAACACCAGCAACATCATTTTGCAGTGAGACAACACCAGAAATATCAGCAAAATAATTTCCCAGTGAGACAACATCAACAACACCAGCAACTTCATTTCCCAGTGAGACAGCACCAACAGCAGCAATATCATTTCCCAGTGAGACAACATCAACACCAGTAACATCAATTCCCAGTGAGACAACACCAACAACACCAGCAACATCATTTCCCAGTGAGACAACACCAACACCAGCAACATCATTTCCCAATGAGACAACACCAACAACATCAGCAACATCATTCCCCAGTGAGACAACATCAGTACCAGCAACATCACTTCCCAGTGAGACAACATCAACAAAACCAGCAACATCATTACCCAATAAGACAACATCAACACAAGTAACATCATTTCCCAGTGAGACAACATCAACAACATCAGCAACATCATTTCCCAGTGAGACAACATCAACACCAGCAACATCACTTCCCAGTGAGACAACATCAACAACACCAGCAACGTCATTCCCCAGTGAGACAATATCAATACCAGCAACATCATTTCCCAGTGAGACAACACCAACACCCGCAACATCATTACCCAATAAGACAACATCAACACAAGTAGCATCATTTCCCAGTGAGACAACATCAACAACACCAGCAACGTCATTACCGAGTGAGACAACATCAGCAACACCAGTAACATCATTACCCAGTGAGACAACATCAACATCAGCAACATCATTTCCCAGTGAGACAACATCAACACCCGCAACATCATTACCCAATAAGACAACATCAACAAAACCAGCAACATAATTACCCAGTGAGACAACAACAACAACACCAGCAACATCATTTCACAGGGAGACATCAGCAACACCAGTAACATAATTTCCCAGTGAGACAACATCAACAACAACAGCGATATCATTACCCAGTGAGACAACATCAACAACACCATGAACATAATTTCCCAGTGAGACAACATCAACAACATCAGCAACATCATTTCCCAGTGAGACAACATCAACAACATCAACAACATCATTTCCCAGTGAGACAACATCAGCATCACCAGCAACATCATATACCAGTGAGGCAACATCAACAAGACCAGCAACATCATTTCGCAGTGAGACAGCACCAAAAACATCAGCAAAATAATTTCCCAGTGAGACAACATCAACAACAACAGCGATATCATTACCCAGTGAGACAACATCAACACCAGCAACATAATTTCACAATGAGACAACATCAACAACACCAGCAACATCATTTCCCAGGGAGACATCAGCAACACCAGTAACATCATTTCCCAGTGAGACAACATCAACAACAACAGCGATATCATTACCCAGTGAGACAACATCAACACCAGCAACATCATTTCCCAGTGAGACAACACCAACAATATCAGCAACATCATTCCCCAGTGAGACAACATCAATACCAGCAACATTATTTCCCACTTAGACAACACCAACACCCGCAACATCGTTACCTAATAAGACAACATCAACACAAGTAACATCATTTCCCAGTGGGACAACATCAACAACACCAGCAACATCATTACCCAGTGAGACAACATCAACAACACCAGCAACATCATTTCCCATTGAGACAACATCAACAATACCAGCAACATCATTACCCAGTGAGACAACATCAACAACACTAGCAACATCATTTCCCATTGAGACAACATCAACAACGCTAGCAACATCATTTCCCAGTGAGACAACATTAGCAACACCAGCAACATCATATACGAGTGAGGCAACATCAACAACACCAGCAACATCATTTTGCAGTGAGACAACACCAAAAATATCAGCAAAATAATTTCCCAGTGAGACGACATCAACAACACCAGCAACATAATTTCCCAGTGAGACAGCATCAACACCAGCAATATCATTTCCCAGTGAGACAACATCATCACCAGTAACATCAATTCCCAGTGAGACAACACCAACAACATCAGCAACATCATTTCCCAGTGAGACAACACCAACAACATCAGCAACATCATTACCCAGTGAGACAACATCAACGCCAGCAACATCATTTCCCAGTGAGACAACATCAGCACCAGCAATATCATTTCCCAGTGGGACAACATCAACACCAGCAACATCATTTCCCAGTGAGACAACACCAACAACATCAGCAACATCATTCCCCAGTGAGACAACATCAATACCAGCAACATCACTTCCCAGTGAGACAACATCAACAACACCAGCAACATCATTACCCAATAAGACAACATCAACAACACCAGTAACATAATTTCCCAGTGAGACAACATCAACAACAACAGCGATATCATTACCCAGTGAGACAACATCAACACCAGCAACATGATTTCCCAGTGAGACAACACCAACAATATCAGCAACATCATTCCCCAGTGAGACAACATCAATACCAGCAACATCATTTCCCACTGAGACAACATCAACACCAGCAACATCATTACCCAGTGAGACAGCATCAACAACACCAGCAAACACCATTACCCAGTGAGACAAGATCTACAACACTAGCCACATCATTTCCCATTGAGACAACATCAACAACGCTAGCAACATCATTTCCCATTGAGGCAACATCAACAACATCATTTCCCAGTGAGACAACATCAGCAACACCAGCAACATCATATACCAGTGAGGCAACATCAACAACACCAGCAACATCATTTCGCAGTGAGACAGCACCAAAAACATCAGCAAAATAATTTCCCAGTGAGACAACATCAACAACACCATGAACATAATTTCCCAGTGAGACAACATCAACAACATCAGCAACATCATTTCCCAGTGAGACAACATCAACAACATCAGCAACATCATTTCCCAGTGAGACAACATCAACAACACCAGCAACATCATTACCCAGTGAGACAACATCAGCAACACCAGCAACATCATATACCAGTGAGGCAACATCAACAACACCAGCAACATTATTTCGCAGTGAGACAGCACCAAAAATATCAGCAAAATAATTTCCCAGTGAGACAACATCAACAACACCATGAACATAATTTCCCAGTGAGACAACATCAACAACATCAGCAACATCATTTCCCAGTGAGACAACATCAATAACATCAGCAACATCATTTTCCAGTGAGACAACATCAACAACACCAGCAACATCATTACCTAGTGAGACAACATCAACAATCCCAGCAACATCATTTCCCATTGAGACAACATCAGCAACATCATTTTTCATTGCGACATCATCAAAAGCGCTAGCAACATCATTTCCCATTGAGTCAACATCAACAACATCATTTCCCAGTGAGACAACATCAGCAACACAAGCAACATCATATACAAGTGAGGCAACATAAACAACACCAGCAACATCATTACCCAGTGAGGCAACATCAGCAACACCAGCAACATCATTACCCAGTGAGCCAACATCAACAACACCAGTTAAGTCATTACCCAGTGAGACAACATCAACAACACCAGTAAAATCATTACCTCAGTAAGACAACATCAACAATGCCAACAGCATCATTACCCAGTGAGACAACATCAACAACACCAGCAACATAATTTCCCAGTGAGACAACATCAACACCAGTAACATCATTACCCAGTGAGACCACATCAACAACACCAGCAACATCATTTCCCAGTGAGACAACATCAACACCAGCAACATCATTTCCCAGTGACACAACATCAACAACACTAGCAACATCATTTCTCAATGAGACAACATCAACAACGCCAGCAACATCATTTCCCAGTCAGACAACATCAGCAACATCATTTCCCAGTGAGACAACATCAACAACACCAGTAACATCATTACCCAGTGAGACAACATCAACAACATCAGCAACATCATTACCCAGTGAGACAACATCAACAGCAACACTCGTAAACGAGAGACCTAATCTGCAACAATATGCACACATCACCAGGACACCATGTCAGCATGTCACTGTGTGCATTAAACACTGAATCCATGAGAGAGGTGATAAAATTTGCCTTTAAGTGGTGAAATGCATTTGATATATTGTCAAAATATTTTTTGTGTCTAGAAGTGTGATTATTTCTAACTTCTGGAAACCACAGGACATAACAATATGTTTAATCATTACCAAACATCACCTCTGGCACTAAAAATCATCTTTTACAGTTGGAAATGATTTCTTTCGATTTAAAAAAATAAACTTGTATATTTTATTTCTGTTTGCTTTTGTTCTTTCTTCATTGACTCCCTTTATTTCACTTTGCATACGTGACTTGACATTAGATTAAATATTCTCGCCAAGCTTCCTGGTTCAGAGTACAAGTATAGCAGCTTGGGAGATGGCATGTAATGCGCATTTGATTTTGGGAAGCCCAGTAGATTGGCTTTCCCTCAGGCCTTGCCGAATTTAACAACCAGCCTGAGCCTGATTAGCCAGCCTGCATAACGAGGCGGGGTTACCATTGGCAGGTTGACTTTTAACAGCAGCCTGCCGAGGGTAGGGAGGGCTCATCAAGGCCACAAGAATGATTGTGGGAGGTGTCAAAATATAAATCTATATATACAACGGAGTGCAGACAGGCAGTGATTGACACACAGGATGACCAGTAAGCACACAGAATAGAGCAGCCAATGACCAGACAGTACACAACCACTATAAAGCCAGAGGGCACCAGTTTTCCCGCTCTCTCTCAGGACCCAGCCTCTGAAACAGTCAGAGTTAGTGAGCTGGCCAGTGCAAACACCATGTGGTAGCTAGTAAGTCTGGTTATGCTAGTATCAGGTCTCCAGTCAAGTCAGCACAGTGTCAACCCACAGTTGAACATGTATAATAGTTTAGATGTTAAATAATATCGTGTTGCATCTTATCAAGTGTTGGAGGTCTGTCTCTCACTACACTGCATCAAGTGCAGTCCACATCGACCCAGCCTACCCAACACATTATGGTACCAGTAAGTGATGCTGAAAATTGACGTTGACCAGCAAACAGCCATCTGGTGACATGGAAAACGTCCACTCTCCTCCTCAGTTCCGCATTGTCGGCAACCTCGGAGCAAATTGGAAGATCTTCAAACAAAAGTTCCAACTCTATCTAGAAGCCACTGACCTCAAGGCACATTACGCCAGGAAGATCGCACTATTCCTCTCCACAGCCAGGGACCACGCCATCCACATCTACAACTCCCTTACATTCGCTGAGGTGAAGACAAGACGGAATTTAAAACAGTCCTACTGAAGTTCGACAGCCACTACGACATTGAGGTGAATGAGAGCTTTGAACGATACATTTTCCAGCAGAGGTTTCAGGGTAAGGATGAACCTTTTCAATCCTTTCTGACCCATCTCTGCATCCTCGCACAGTCATGTAACTATGACTCGACCACTGATTCCATGATCCGGGATCAGATCGTTTTCGGGGTCCACTCCGATTCCCTTCGCCAGCAGCTCCCGAAAGTCAAGCTGCTCACCCTCACCATTGCCATTGAAACGTGCATTCTCCACGAACATGCTAACAATCGGTACTCCCACATCAAGGCGGCAGAAACGGCAAAGCTAACCTCCCACGAGGCGGAACGGGTGCAGGCCATCGTACAAATGCAGAGCCTAAGCATTGATGAGAGCGGCCATTCCACGCGCTTTTCCCAAGCCCCTGCACGAGCGCCACGACCGAGGGGATGGCAAGACCGACGATCAGACTGCGCAGGTGCGTACGTCATTCGACCGCACTGCGCATGTGCGATGGCACACGGAACGCGCTGACGTTGGTGTCATGGCATGTCTGAATTGTGGCTCCACCCATTTAAAGTGGCAATGTCCGGCAAAATCACGACGGTATCTACAGTGTGGCAAGATTGGCCACTACGCAGCCCTTTGCAGATCTGTTCCACTGCCCAGCATCCAGTGATTCCAGCCGCGGTGCAGAAGCATCCGTTCAATAGAGCGGGCCATGCCAGACTTCGACCCCGACAGCGCAACAGATCCTGATGCTGCGTGCCTCAAATCTCCAAAACCGGGTGGGCATCATTACGAAGCATGCGCTGCCTTTCTCCAAGACAGCGAAGCACCTCCTGATCCTCAGCGTGGATCCCGATGACGAGTGGTGTGCTGTCCTCACAGTCAACAAGGCTCACATCCGATTTAAACTGGACACCGGCGCATCAGCGAACCTCATCTCGAAATCCGATCTCGACACCATCCGCGTCAGACCAAGCATTCTTCCACCGGCCTGCCAGCTCGTTGACGACAATGGCAATGCCATAGCTGCCAGTGGCTCATGCCAACTCGGAGTTTCCAATAAGTCATTTAAAGCGACACTGCGATTTGAGATCGTGGGACAGGACAGAGCATCCCTGCTCGGTGCTCGGGCCTGCAAACTCCTGAACTTGATCAGCAAGTCGACACCATGTCATCCTCACAGCCGACGGCCTCACCTGAAGAGAACTACCAGGCTGAGATTGATGACATCATCACGCAGTACCACAGCGTGTTCGAAGGAATGGGCACACTCCCATACCGAGACAAAATCCTGCTCAAACCAAACGCCACCCCTGTGATCCATGCACCACGTCGGGTGCCGGCACCCCTCAAGGACCGCCTCAAGCAGCAGTTACAGGACCTCCAGGACCAGGGCATCATATCAAAGGTCACAGAACCCACGGACTGGGTCAGCTCCATGGTCTGCGTCAAGAAGCCATCGGGGGAGCTTCGAATCTGCATCGACCCCAAGGATTTAAACCGCAACATCATGAGGGAACATTACCCGATACCAAAATGAGAGGAGTTGACCAGCAAGATGGCTCATGCCAAACTCTTTACGAAGCTGGACGCCTCCAACGGGTTCTGGCAAATACAGCTGGATGCATCCAGTCGCAAACTGTGCACATTCAATACCCCGTTCGGTCGCTACAGCTACAACCGGATGCCTTTTGGCATCATCTCTGCCTCAGAGGTATTTCACCGCATCATGGAACAGATGATGGAGGGTATCGAGGGGGTGCGCGTGTATGTTCACAATGTCATAATCTGGTCCACAACTCCTCAAGAACACATCGATCGCCTCAAACAGGTATTCCATAGAATCCATGAGCATGGCCTCTGACTCAACAGAGCTAAGTGCTTGTTCGGTCAATCAGAAATCAAATTCCTTGGTGACGACATCTCGCAGCAAGGTGTGCGGCCAGATGCTGACAAGGTCTCGGCGATCAACGCCATGAAGACCCCAGAGGACAAGAAGGCGGTCCTCCGCTTTCTCGGGATGATCAACATCCTCGGGAAGTTCATTCCCAAAATGGTGGCACACAACACAGCCCACCGCCATTTCGTCAAAAAGTCGACGGAATTCCAATGGCTGCCCGTTCATGAGAACGAATGGCGTGAGCTGACAGCAAAACTCACCACAGCCCCGGTTCTGGCGTTCTTCGACCCTACCAAAGAGACCAAAATATCCACTGACGCTAGCCAAGACGGTATTGGGGCAGTGCTCCTCCAACGGGATGACTCATCCTCATGGGCCCCAGTTGCATATACCTCCAGAGCCATGACGCCCACTGAGCATCGGTACGCTCAGATCGAGAAGGAATGCCTGGGCCTCCTAACGGCAATCAACAAATTTCACGACTATGTGTATGGCCTCCCAAAATTCACGGTTGAGACGGACCACAGGCCACTAGTCCACATAATCAAGAAGGATTTGAATGACATGACGCCTCGGTTACAACAAATCCTTCTCAAGCTACGCCGCTATGACTTTGAACTTGTCTACACGCCAGGCAAATAACTCATTGTTGCAGATTCCCTTTCCAGGTCTATCACCACACCATGTGAACAAACTGACTTTGTCTGCCAAATCGATGCGCAGGTGCAATTGTGTGCCTCCAACCTTCCGGCCACTGATGAGAGGGTCATCCAAATTCGTGAGGAAACGACCAAGGATCCTCTGCTACAGCGTGTGATGCAGCACCTCACAAACGGCTGGCAGAAGGGACAGTGTCCCCAGTTTTACAACGTCAAGGATGACCTGACGGTGGTGGATGGCATCCTCATGAAGCTCGATAGGATTGTGATTCCGCAGAGCATGCGAGCTATGGTGCTCGGCCAACTCCATGAGGGTCACCTGTGAGAAATGTCGACGCAGAGCTCGCGAGGCAGTCTGTTGGCCGGGCATCAGCCAGGACGTTGCCAACATGGTCCTCAACTGCCCCACATGTCAGAAATTTCAGCCAGCTCACCCCAAAGAAATTCTGCAGCAACATGAGATCGTGACCTCCCCATGGTCCAAAGTCAGTGTCGACCTTTTCCACGCCAAGGGGCGTGACTATGTCCTCCTGGTCGACTATTTCTCCAATTACCCTGAAGTGGTGAAACAGTCCGACCTCACATCGAAGGCGGTGATTAAAGCATGCAAAGAAACGTTTGCCAGGCATGGGATACCGCTCACGGTGATGAGTGACAACGGTCCCTGTTTTTACAGCCAGGAATGGTCTGATTTTGCCCGCCTATACAACTTTCATCACATAACCTCCAGCCCCCACTACCCACAGTCAAACGGGAAGGCCGAAAATGGGGTCCATGTCGTCAAGAGATTACTATGCAAGGCTGAATACTCAGGCTCCGACTTCAACCTGGCGCTGCTGGCATACAGGGCATCCCCGCTGTCCACTGGGTTGTCTCCCGCGCAGATGCTCATGAATTGCACTCTGCGAACCACGGTTCCAGCCATCCATGTTCCAGACCTTGACCACCTCACGGTCATACAAAAGATGCAGCAGTCTCGGGCCCAACAGAAATCAGCATACGATGCTCATGCCACGGATCTCCCCGAGATGGTCCCAACTCATCGTGTTCGTGTGCAGTGGTCTGACGGCGGCTGGTCCGCCACAGCTGTGATGGTCAAGCAAGTGGCCCTGAGATCGTTCCTCGTCCGCATGGCAGATGGCTCCTTCCTACAACGCAACAGATGGGCCCTGCGCAGAGTTCCACGCCCGCCACCTAACCATGTTGTCCCGCCTCACACAATGCTTCCTCTGGACGTGCCCTACCACGAGGCCACAGATCTACCAGCAATCCTGCCGACCTCTGCGACCACCGCATTGGTGGCGGTCCCGCCTATCCAAGTGCAGGCGGCCCCTGATCCACTCTTGAGGCGGTCAACCCGAATTCGTCATCCGCCGCAGAGACTAAACTTATAGACTGAACTTTTGCACAACTGGCGCTGCTGGCATACAGGGCATCTCCGCTGTCCACTGGGTTGTCTCAACAACAATACCTTATTGTTTTGACTTCTGTAAATATCGTTGTTACCGTTTCATCTGCCCTATATCTGCACTAGCGACACCTTCCTGTGTACATAAGGTTATTTTAGCACATTCTGTATATAGTCACACACATATACACATCCACACGCACAGGCACCTTAATATTTATTATCTCAACACACACAATACAGAACAAAAAGAAAATGGGGTGAGATGTCATAATATACATCTATGTATACAATGGAGTGCAGACAGGCAGTGATTGACACACAGGATGACCAGTAAGCACACAGAACAGAGCAGCCAATCACCAGGCAGGACACGACCACTATAAAGCCAGAGGGCACCAGTTTTCCCGCTCTCTCTGGGGAGCCAGCCTCTGAGACAGTCAGAGTTAGTGAGCTGGCCAGTGCAAACACCATGTGGTAGCTAGTAAGTCTGGTTAGACTAGTATCAGGTCTCCAGTCAAGTCAGCAGAGTGTTAATCCACAATTGAACATGTATACTAGTTTAGATGTTAAATAAAATTGTGTTGCACCATATTAAGTGTTGGAGGTCTGTCTCTCGCTACACTGCATCAAGTGCAGTCCACATCGACCCAGCCTACCCAACACATTAGAAGGTAGAGATTTACTTGAGGGGGGGGGGGGGGGCGTCTGGGAGGCCGGGGAGAGGGGGGGGGGTCTGGGAAGCAGGGTGGGGTGGTGCTGGTGGTGTTTGGGCTAGCAAGGCAGCAGATCAACTGGATCCCGCAGGTAAGTGTAAAACCAATCCTTGCCTCCCTTTAGCTTTCAGGGTTCCCAAGGCTCGGAAAACTCGACCAGCTAGGGTTGAATTTAAAATGGAGATTAAATTTGAAGCGATAAAATTGAACTGCTGGGTTTGTTTTGGTAAATATTTCTCTCTCAGTCTCAGTCAATCTGATTGTTTAAGGAGACACAGTTCTTTGCCACGTGTACGCAGGTCTCAGTTCTCTGTTGGGGGTACTGTTTTGTCTCACAGCTGCATTTCATAAACCAACAGAAACCATGTGGCCAAGTGTATGTGTAACAAACGGACAGTACGGTTTGATCACTGTTGACTGCAAACTCAGAGCCATTGACTCTTTACCATAGTCTCAAAATTCAAAATTAATGGGAATATATCTGATTTGATTGATACTAATAAGGACAAATTTTATTCAACTTGCATGCTGCAGGCTGAAAACTGATGCAGATGACCTGTTCAGTAATTATCTGCTCATACGGAATGAATACTCTGAGAGCGTTATTAGGTTTCACATTGATTATGGAGCAGGGCATGAATAAAAATTGCAACTGTTACCCAGAAGCACCACTTTGTCTTTCCCATGCCGGAAGGCAAAAATATGTCCAGCTGCAATTTCTGCCAGTGTCTCTCCAATCCCTGCTGGCATATTACACTGTCCTGTATCAATTTATCCATATTCCTCATTTACTACACATGTTGCACTTTGCCGAGGGGCTTGCTCAGTAAAACAAGAAACAAAATCTGAAAGAACTATCTGAAAAGCGTGGTAGAAGCTTGGAACTCTCCTCCGCAAAGAACAATTGATGCTCATTCAATTGGTAATTTTAAGTCTGAGGTTGAAAGCTTTTTGTTAACTGAAGGCAGTGCAGAATGTGTATTTGGGATTTAAGTTGAATATCAGTCATGGCCGCAGTGAATGGTGAAACAGCTTCGAGGAGTTAAATGCTCTACTTCTGGTCCTAGGTTCCTCTCTCCTCAGTCATAAGTTAGTCAGACCTTCCAGTCAGCACCAGTGCTCTTTTTAGCCTTAGTTTTATTACCTCTGATTATGCCACCTTTGCTCACGAGTCGCCAGGTATCTTTCTGATACCGCCACGTGGTTCAAGCTCGAGTTATGATTAATAAGTCAGCACACCGCTTGGTAAGATTGAAATCAACGGTCATTTATTATATACAACAATTAATGCTTACGCAATAATCCTACTATCTATATAGAAACCTACCACTACTGGCCAATACTTAACTTTAGGAAGAGCCCACCAGGTCAGGGAAACAAATGGCTTATCGAATCGGATCTGGCCCGCGGGATTCAAAAAGGCTGATAGGGATCGATGGCTAGGAGTCTTTATCGGGTAGCGATCGCTGGAGTCAGACTTACTGTTTCTGGTCGATATTCTTGCGAAGGTCTCGAGCAGGAGAAGAAGGGAGAGAGAGAGAGATCTGAACTTGGCCCCTCACTTTATAGGGCCCAGGGACTTCCCGCCTCTCGGGGCGGCCCTTGATCCTGAGTCCCAAGTGATTGGACTTGTTCCCAATCACTGGCTTCGATATGTCCAATAATGGGGCGATTCCTCGATCGGGGGGTGGTCATTCACCTACCTGTCTTTGTTTCGGCCACTGCAGGCGCCGACAGGTCTGGCCTGGCATTCAATTGCTAATATGTTGCAATTGTTCCCGGGGATAGCCGATTAAACTGCAGATGTTTGGGTTGATGTGCTGCGAATAGTCTTGAGTATCGATCTGGGCCGACTTCCCCAGAGCCGAATACGCTATTCTGTCTGCAGCTGTCTGTTTGTGTCCTGTTGGCTGCTTTTCCCATCAGCCTTTTCGGTTAGCCATTTTAAATCGGGTTTTGGCCAATTTAATAGAGAATCAGCCATTTTAGGTGGCTACAGACCCTCCTTGTGATCCTAACGCGAAGCGTGAAGGATCACATAAATTTTGTCCTTTCCGTTCCCTGACCGGGGGCGGGGGGGGGGCACCTCCTACATGGCCACTACTCTGACCCTAGCTATGCACAAAAATTTACCTAAACAATTCTTGAGGGCGCTATGTCAGGCAGGGGCATGTATCTACAAAATAAAAACTTGGAACCTCTAATTTTACCTAAATACACTCATCAAGCATTGCATCATCCTATCTCTCTAAAACATACAACAACAATCATAACATTCCATATATTCTATCCTTGCTTGGCAGTCAAGCTCAGGATCATACTTTTTTTTCATGAAAGTTTTGTACATCTTTTTATTTACAGGAAAAACGCAAGTGCTTGTTCTTTATTTTTGTATTATAGGTCGCGGAGGTCTGGTCATACCCGAACATAGGGGATTGGATCCGATATACCGGGGTTCGAGCGCGGTACGCTCTCCTCCTCCACTTGCGGAGGCGCATAGTCTGTACTGCACAGCAGAGTATGGCCAACGCTAATAGTGCTTCAATAACGTACGACAGGGAGTACCAAGTTATGAACTTGGCACACCAGGATAATGCAGCGTGGCTGGTGACTGGGCCCTCGGTACTGCGGGGCAGTGAAACATTAACGGCAGGGGGGTTTGAATTCATGGGGTCCGCCTTCCCGCGCAACCAAATGTCCAGTATAAAAATCTTGATCATGATGAAAGAAGTCCTCATGGCTGTCCTCTTTCTTTTTCTTTCTTTGTGTTCTCTGTTTTCTCCGGTCCTGGAGCTTCTGGAGTTCTGTAAAACAAGCATAGTATCTGTAACTACCTTGGTATAATATCCGGTATGTTAGTGTGTCTGTCCTGAGGGGCCAATTATTCCCTTATAATTGGTCACTATATGTGACTCCCTCATTTGTTTTTCAAAACAAATGTTAGGAGACGGCACACTTCCCAATGGTGGACCAGTGCTGATTTATCATCCAAATGTTCTAGGATGTAAATAGCATTTGGCAGCAACCCAAAGGTTGCCTAAATAAATAAAACTGTTTTTGAAAGGAAAAGGTCGAATGAGGTGCGTATGGGCCGCGACGGATAAGATTTGGATGGAGTCCCCGGGTAGGACGGCTACCAATACCGTATCTCCCCTACCTGAGCGTTTTTGACCAACGGGGGGGGTCCCCAGGCAGGGCGGGTCTCACGCCGTTTCTCCACTGCCTGAGCAACCGACAAGAACAGGCAAAAATGTAGTCATCGTGGTGGGGTTGCTGCTGTGATTCTCCAGTCAAATCAGAAGAGCAGTTACAATTGGGCGTCTGATACCCGAACAAGTATCAGCTGAAAAGCTAGTTTTTCTGAACAAGCGTCTGGTATGTTGACCAGGTAGCTGCAGATAAGTTGGTACCACTGAACAAGCGTCTGGCCGCGATGGGTCTCTGAGGCAAGTCCTCAGAGGTTTCGGCAGAACGGGCGTGTGAGAAAAATTCTCCAGTCGGACGAACAACACTTAAACAAACATACAAACAACGTAAAACATCCTGCAGGTTCCATCAGGAAGGACAACACTTTTCACCAAGTGTCTCCTTTAAATCATCATGTGGACACCTCAGTTCTCTGTTGTGAACAGGGTCGCAAAGGGGTTGGCGGGTTGGGGGTCTGACTCGGGGTCGTCCCTTTCTCCCGGGTGCCAAATTCTGGAGTGAATTAATGTTGAGAGGGCTGCGTGGTATGAGTTGGGGTCGCTCTCGTCGTTGCAGACGAGTCTGTAGGAGTTGTCGCAGTGCCAATGGCGTTCGTCAAGTTGTGTGGGGATAAAGTCGGGGTCGTCCGTGTGGTTCGGTGGTCGGTGGGGTGGTTCGTTTAAGAAAGTGATGAGGAAGGGGTCACTGGAGTCGAACTCGGAGTCACTGGGTGTGGGACCAGGATAGTAGGGAGGCGTGCTGTGGCTGTCGTCAGAGTCACAGTCACTGTCTCTGCTGCTGCAGTCTGTGGGCGTTCCGGGGCGGAGTGTAAAGTTTGTGGGTGGAGTCGGGGGCGAGTCTGTGTCTGGGCTGGACGTGGAGGGGGTTGGTGTGGTCACGTTGGCTGTGGGCGGGGTTTGGTCTGCTGCGTCAAGCATGACGTGGTGGGCGTGGTTTGACTGTGCTCCATAAGCCTTTAGCTGGTTTATGTGAAACCACGCAGTCTTACCATTTTGGTATTTGATTTTATATACCGATGGGCTTACTTTATCCATAATGGAGTACGGACCCGAGTATTTCGGAGACAGAAATGTGCTGGGGTTATACACAGACAACATCACTTGTTGTCCTATATTATACTCCGTAGCATGTACTGCCTTATCAAAACAGGCCTTGCTCTGTTTTCTTTTAGTACCCAGTTTAACAGCGGCTGCTAACTGAGCCGTTTTTACATTTACAAGTAATTGTTCAACGGCTTTCTCGTGGGTGAGTGCCGTAACTTCAGGGCTGGTCAGGTCTAAACCCAAGAAGTACTCTGTCCCTTTCATGGGGCGTCCGGTCATGAGGGTGTGTGGGGTGAAACCTGTGGAGGTGGAAACCGTGTTACGCAAAAACATCAGCGCAAAGGGGAGGACCGAATCCCAATGATTCCACAGCATCCGTATGCTGCGGAAGCCATTCCCAGGGGGCTCCTTTCTTTAGGAGGTCTGAGAGGGGCGCTGCCTTGCTGGCGAAACCGTCAATGTGGTTTAGGCAGTAGCCAACCAGTCCTAAAAACGACCGGAGGGCTGAAACGTGTTGGGGAAGGGGCAATATAGCGATCGAGTCAATTCTTTTGTGCTCGATCTCGCGTTTGCTGTGTGTGATAATAGTACCCAAATATACCACTTTCTCTTCCAATATCTGGGCCTTTTTGGGGTTTACTTTACAGCCAATGGAATGTAGTAATTCTAGGAGTTCGGACAGAAGCTCAATGTGCTCTTCCTTCGTGTCTGTCTGCAGTAGTAGACCGTCTACATACTGTACCAGACATTCGGGGCGAGAAAATTTTGCTAGTCCATTTGCCAGCTGTCGGTGGAAAATGGAGGGGGAGTTGTGGAAGCCTTGTGGCAGGCATGTCCACGTGTACTGCTGCGCTTTGAAAGTGAAGGCAAATTTATACTGGCACGCCTTTGCCAATGGAATGGACCAGAACCCATTACTGACGTCCAAAACCATGAAATATCGGGCATGGAGTCCCTGTTTGAGCATGGTCTCGGGACTTGTTGTAACGGTGGGGGCTGCTACGGGGGTGACTTTATTGAGTTCCCGATAATCAATGGTCAAGCGCCATGATCCGTCGGGTTTCCTTACTGGCCAAATCGGGGCATTATTAATTGAGGCTACCGATCTTAGGACGCCCTGCTCTAATAAACTTTCTATAACCTTGAGGATTTCTCCCTCTTCTTCTAGGGGGAATCCGTACTGCTTTTGGGGTCTAAGGTCCGGTCCTGTTATTTGTACGGAACCGGTCATCCGTCCACAGTCGTGTTTGTGGGTTGCGAATGCTGCCCTGTTCTTTTGCAGGACTGCCCTAACCTGTTGGTCCGTGCTGAGTGTGGTGGGGTTGAACCAAAACTCGCCTACTGCGCTAATTTTGTTCATATAATCCCCTATATTGAGCGTTGTGGGGGCTCTAGCGGATTTCGCCATCTTCCAGACACACTGGTTCACTGGATCGAAAGAGAGGTGGTGAGAATTCATGAAGTCGATCCCCAAAATGTGCTCTGCTGTTGGGGGCAGGTCGACTAACACTACGGGGTGTTTTGTATTAATGGTGCCGATTTGGATGGGTACAGGGGTTGTGATATGTCCCTGTTGTGAGTGGCCTGTGAACCCGCTGAGGGTGATAGTGGCTGTGGTGGGCCACGTGTCCTTACCAAGGGTGGAGGAATTTAAGGTTGTGCGGGACCCTCCTGTGTCCCAGAGAAGCTCGATCGGCTGTACCCTAACCTTTGCTGCGACTACGGATCGTCCTGACCTATCCCACAGGGTATCGCAGACCCAGCTGGGGGAGCCTGTACACTGTCAGTCCGTTCCGGTCAAGTCAGTCTGATCGGACTGGGCGCTAACGCTATGTATGGGCTCTGCCTTTTTCTTATTGAGAGTGCCTGTCTGTTGGGCTGTCTGTGGCTTTTTAGGGCCATTGCATTCTTTGGCAAAATGTCCCAATTGTCCGCAATTGTAACATTCTTGCGGTTTTGCTGGGGGGCTGCTCTTTCCCTCGTTTACCCAGGCGGGGTTGTGAAGAGTGGTTCTTACTGCCTGCACGTCTGCGGCTTGTTTTTCCTCAGGGGTTCTAGTGGCTGATTTACCGTGAGCTGCTTGTTCCCAAACGCGGGACAATCTTTTGATCACCCACTTCTCATTATGAGCCTCCTCCGAGGGGTCATAATTACTACAGGCATTCTGTCCTGTTTCCGTGGCATGGGAGATAAGGGTGCGGGTCCATTTGGCCATATTGTCTGCGGACAAATGGGCACGGTCTACGTTTCCGAAAACGGCTTCAAAGTGAATCCACAAGCGTCCTGCGAACGCTGTGGGGTGTTCAGACTTTTTCTGTCTGCACTTATTTAGGCCATCTACGGGGTCGCCCCGGTTATACCCGATCGCATCCAGGATCGCGGTATGCATTTCTGCAAGGGTGCCTCCTCCTACATTCTGTGTGTCGGGAAGTGCTGCTGCGACCGATGGGTCTAAGCTGAGGACCGTGAGCTTTACCTGCTCTTTCTCATCCAGGCCGTACATGGTCGCCTGGTGTTTGACGGTGGCAAAGAAATGGTGTGGGTCTGAAGCGGGGAGGAATGGTGTGATTTTAGCACACGCGTCCCGTAATTGGGTCACTGTTAGGGGGGTGGAATATAGGAATTCCGCCTCGTCTGCTGTGGCTGTGCGGTGGGTTGTTACAGGGTTCATGGGAGCCTGTATTACCTGCTGTGTGGGGGGTGGGGGTGCTCTCCTCCTTTGGGGCTTTCCCTGCGCACATGTTCCCTGAACATATCTCTGCGCTGCCTCTTGCAGTTCTTTCAAATCAGGGCCGTCTTCCTGTTCTAAACTTTCCCCAAAGGTGTCTTGGAATCCCTTTTGGACAGAAAGCATTGCTTGCAGGTCTGCAATTTGCTTTCGGCACTTCACATGGTCTAAGGTACTCTGCCTTTGTTCCGTGGTTGCAGCGTGGAGCGCTCTCAAGGCTGCCTTGAGATCACTACATTGCTTCTGTAGCGTCTCCACCTGCTTCTCCGTCTCTTTCTTAACCAGGACGGCACGCTACGTGTCCTGATAAGCCTTCTCATACTGGGATTGAAAACTGCTTAAATGCTCTAGACAAGACTGGTGACCCCATTTGGCGTCACCCACCTCTTCGTCCTTGGCTTCGAACTGCCTTTTCAATTCCAGGTTCTCTTTTTCCATCTCGCATACATCGATTTTACTCATACGATGTATGCCTTCTATTTCTTTTCGGAGCGTCCTGACGACCTCCTCTGTGCCTCGCAATTGTGCCATGCAGGACACGATTGCCATCGGCTTGCGCGCTTTCGCTAAGCTTTTCTTATGGATTTCACTCACGTTTTCCCACCAAGTATGCCCTATACTTCCGAGACCTGAGTCGTCATTATTACAGAAACCGCTCCACACGGGCCATCCTTTGCCCTGCAGAAATTTGTGCATTTCCACTTCCCAAATGGGACACTGTCCCACTTTAATGCTGCTGATCGGTGCGACCGCATATTCTTCGGGATTCATGAGGCGTTGCATTGCCTGCATTGCCTGCATGGCCATTTCTCTTATCTGGATTTGGAACAGGGGGCTAAGGTGGTGTCGTAGATGTGGGTACGGCTTGCGCTAATTTCCGAAAATACAGACTTCAGACAGTTTTGACGCAACAAAAATCTATCAGTTTTACCTTATAACCCTGTTAGTTACGCATGCATACACACACTTCCGAATTGTGAATTATTAACAAGAACCGCTTGAACACTTGTGGTTTTTTTTTTTTTTTGTTTTTGTTTTTGTTTCCAATTGGGTTCTATTCAAATTTCTGGGGTTCTCCCGGAGTGGTTTTCCACTTCTATGCCGGGTCCCAGCGGAGTCGCCAATTATGTTGCTCTTTTTAGCCTTAGTGTTATTACCTCTGATTATGTCACCTTTACTCACGAGTCGCCAGGTATCTTTCTGATACCGCCACGTGGTTCAAGCTCGAGTTATGATTAATAAGTCAGCACACCGCTTAGTAAGATTGAAATCAACGATCATTTATTACATACCACAATTAATGCTTACACAATAATCCTACTATCTATATAGAAACCTACCACTACTGGCCAATACTTAACTTTAGGAAGGGCCCACCAGGTCAGGGAAATGAATGGCTTATCGAATCGGATCTGGCCCGCGGGATTCAAAAAGGTTGCTACGGGTCGATGGCTAGGAGTCTTTATCGGGTAGCGATCGCTGGAGTCAGACTTACTGTTTCTGGTCGATGTTCTTGCGAAGGTCTCGAGCAGGAGAAGAAGGGAGAGAGAGAGAGATATGAACTTGGCCCCTCACTTTATAGGGCCCAGGGGCTTCCCGCCTCTCGGGGCGGCCCTTGACCCTGAGTCCCAAGTGATTGGACTTGTTCCCAATCACTGGGTTCGATATGTCCAATAATGGGGCGATTCCTCAATCAGGGGGTGGTCGTTCACCTGTCTTTGTTTCGGCCACTGCAGGCGCCGACAGGTCTGGCCCGGCATTCAATTGCTAATATGTTGCAATTGTTCCCGGGGATAGTCGATTAAACTGCAGATGTCTGGGTTGATGTGCTGCTAATGGTCTTGAGTATCGATCTGGGCCGACTTCCCCAGAGCCGAATACGCTATTCTGTCTGCAGCTGTCCGTTTGTGTCCTGTTGGCTGCTTTTCCCATCAGCCTTTTCGGTTAGCCATTTTAAATCGAGTTTTGGCCAATTTAATAGAGAATCAGCCATTTTAGGTGGCTACAGGGCTATTGCCATTAGCGGCAAAAAGAATTACAGTCCAAACTTTTTTTATCCTTGAAGTTGGGTTTTCCTGTAACAGCTCGAACAGCAATCCTTCAGCACAGCTGTCAACAGAGAGCAATGACGAAGAGAAACAACGGGGAGGACATGCCCCCTTTCTATAATACCTGACACCGCATTCAGGTAAGCTTTTTAAAGCCTTTGGGGGTTTGAGGGCGGCTTCAGTGTTGAGGTGGTGCTTCAGAGGATGGATGGAAGCCCTGGGGTGGGTAATCAAGCGATGGGCTTTGTTGGTAACCACTGGTTTGCGCCAGAAATGAACAGTGAAACAATACAAGGGTAAGTTTCCGGGGAAGTGTCGAGCAACAAGCTCAAGTCTCTGACACTGAGGTAAGTGGTGACATTTTCAGAGCGGGTTTAAACTTACCGGGCAATTACTGCACAGGTGTGTGGCTTAGAACTTCTAATGGGTTCCGGTGCACAACAGCGGGTGAGGTGGAGGTGGGGTTGGAGGTCAGGGGAGTGGGAGTGAAGGCGACAGAGGTCGGGGTGGGGAAGATCGGGGATTGGATCGTCTTTCATCATGGTGGGTCAGACTTGGGGGAGTGGTGGTGTGTAGCATCTGACATTTTGTGGTGGGGGGTGGTCTGGGAGGTGGGGGCCAGGTTGGGCAAGTTTGGGGATCAGGTTGAGGGGTGGAGGGTATAACTGGCTTGTTGGGTCGGGGAGGGGTCTTGCCGCATTAAGGGGTCAGCTCATGGAGGGGGCCCAGCCTTATTAGAGGGGCCAGGTTGGGGCCTGATGGATTTCATTTTGGGGTCTTAAATTAAGTTACTAGTGAGGTAGCTTTGATGTGTTGGTTTTAATATTCCCTATATTCGGGGAAGGATCCAATAGATTGGAAAATTGCAAATGTAACTCCTTTATTCAAAAAGGTAGGGAGACAGAAAACAGGACATTACAGGCCAGTTAGCTTAACATCTGTCATAGGGAAAATGTTGGAATCCACTATTAAAGATGCTAAAGCAGGGCACTTGGAAATCTTCAAGGCAATCAGGCAGAGTCAACATGGTTTTGTGAAAGGGAAATCATGTTTAACCAACTTATTGGAGTTCTTTGAAGTAGGTCACATGTACTCTGGATAAAAGGGAACTGGTGAATGTACTCTACTTAGATTTCGAGAAGGCATTTGATATGGTGCCACATGAGAGATTATTGTGGAAAATAAATGGTGTAGGGTTAACATATTGGCTTGGATAGAAGATTGGCTAACTCACAGAAATCAGAGAGTTGGCAGAAATGGGTCATTTTCGGTTAACAAGATGGAACAAGTGATGTGCCACAGAGATCAGTGCTGGGGCCTCAACTTTTAACAATTTAAAAAATGACTTGGATGGAGGGACTAAATGTATTGTTTCTAAATTTGCTGGTGACAATTATAGGTCGGAAAGTAAGTTGTGAAGAAGACATAAGGTGACAACAAAGGGACAAAGATAGGGTAAATGAATGAACAAAGATCTGGCAAATGGAATATAATGTGGGCGAATGTGATGGAACCATCTTCTGATATCACTGGCAAAGAAAAGCCAAAATCCTACAGTTTTTGTTGTGTGTATTTGGAACCGCAGAATGCCCTCTGGACTAAGTTCAGCATCTAGCGCATTCCAGAAGATTGTTTATTGTCAAATATTGAGGAGGTGTAGCCACCTGGGTTGGCCAACTCCCAACGTAAAATGGAGAACAGCAAAGGCTGAAGGGAAATTCAGCCAACACAGGCAGAAACTAGCAGGTGCAAGTTTACTGTGTACTAAACTCTGCAAAAGCCCAGACAGCATTGACACAAGCAGCCATCTGCATAATAATGTAGCAGTCATCTACATACTAATGCGCGATCCCCGGGAACAATCAAAACATTTGGGATAAACAAGGCCAAGCCAGACTCCTCGACGCCAGCAGGAGCCAACACAAAAGAGGTTAACGGACACCTCAAGACCGCCCATCGATCAGGGAACCGCTCCAGTATTGGAGAAATCGAACCAAGCAATTGGAACGAAGTCCAATCACTTGAAACCAGGTACGGGGTCCGCCCCGAAAGGCGGGAAGCCCCTGGGGACTATAAAGTAGAGCCTCCAAGTTCAAATCGTCCTTCTTGACAGGGTCACTCAGCAACGCAAACTAACCCTTGACAGTGACCTGTTCAGCTGCCGCCAAAACACCGTAAGTCTCAAGTCAATGCTCGCTACGAGATATGTGCTCCTAGCTCCAGTCCATACCAGCTTTTGAATCCCGCAGACTCAGAACCCGAACGAAAGGCCATTTGTTCCTCATACCTGGTGGGCCAGTCCGAAGCTAAGTATAGGCCTGATAGTTGTAGAAGTAGCTTAGAAGTAGAATTTATGCATGGGTAGCGATTTACTGTGTATAATAAATGTGCTTTGATTTGAATCTTACTAATTGGTGTATTGAGTTATTGATCATTACTTGAACTTGAACCTCATGGCAGTATCATAAAGATACCTGGCGACTCGAGAGCTAAGGTTATAAAACAGAGCCAATTGAACCAACCAAAAGTTAGCAACAGAGGCGCTCAACCTATCCCATGATTGTCCATGGAAGGAGAAAACCAGGACATGATTAGCAGCAATTAGCAATGCTCACCCTACTCGCACAACACAAGTCGCTGCTCAACAAGGCCAAATGTGCATTTGTGGTGCACAAGATTGACTTTGTAGGGTACAGAGTGACAACAGCTGGAGTAAAGCCATTCATGTGCTTTCAACCTCATTGGGCATTGTTCCTCAATATTACCAATTTCGATCACAAATTTATTCCTAAGTACAGAGAGCGCAGAACTTGTTCAAAAGCTACTTCACAAAGATGCACAATGGAGATGGACAATCGCACAGCAAGCAGTTCAACACACAACAGTTCAGGAATGCAATTGGAGCTGGACTCTCATAGTACATTGAAAAAAGCAAATGACCAATCTAATAAGTGCCACACCCATTGTCAGAAATTGAGCACACATACTCTGCTGGAGAGCAGGAAACACGAGCCAGTAAGTTTGTGAACAACGGCACATGCATTTATCTGGTAAAACGTTCACTCTCCGCACCAGGATCTGGTCATTGACCTCTACACATCTACAGATGGTCAGATGGTCCACATCAGTACAGTTTTGAGGCTGATTGGGCGGCAGGGTGGCGCAGTGGTTAGCATTGCTACCTACGGCGATTGAGGACCCAGGTTCGATCCCGGCCCTGGGTCACTGTCTGTGTGGAGTTTGCACATTCTCCTCGTGTCTGCGTGGGTCTCACCCCCACAGCCCAAAGATGTGCAGGGCAGGTGTATTGGTCACACTAAATTGCCCCTTAATTAGAAAAAATGATTGGATACTCAACATTTATTTTTAAAAAAAGTTTTGAGGCTGAGTATCACACAACCAAGTGAGTAGCTGGCATGCTTAGAACATAAAACATACAGTGCAGAAGGAGGCCATTTGGCCCATCGAGTGTGCACCGACCCACTTAAGCCCTCACTTCCACCCTATCCCCGTAACCCAATAACTCCTCCTAACCTTTTTTTGGTCACTAAGTGCAATTTAGCATGGCCAATCCACCTAACCTGCCCGCCTTTGGACTGTGGGAGGAAACGGGAGCACCCGGAGGAAACCCACGCAGACACGGGGAGAACGTGCAGGCTCCGCACATACAGTGACCCAGCAGGGAATCCAACCTGGGATCTTGGTGCTGTGAGGCCATAATGCTATCCACTTGTGCTACCGTGCTGCCCTTAGTTGCACTATTACCGCAGACAGCATTTGTGATAGCAAAGTGACTTGCGGAATTGAAGACTGATCTTTCTCTCTTCAGCAACATACAAATGTAACTTTGTGCATTTGGTATCTACTTCGTGTTATTGCATTTAAAGCTGAATACACAACCATTTACCATTCAACAGGAGTATCTGAATTGTGTAGAAATTAACTCTGTCATGATCATGTATTAACCTTCCCCCCTCCAAGAATATAGTGAGAACTTGGATGACATGAAATGAATTGGAAGTTAATTATTTCCATGGTCAATCTTTCAATCACCTTCAGACCCATTCATCCTATGCCACACCCACCGCCAGAATTATCCCATTAATGGCTCATGGGAGAGCGAGGAATGGACACTATTTAGGATATGCAGTATGGAGAAATAATTTGTTCTCTCCTTTCCCAGTAATGTTATCCAGAACTCTCCGAGTCAGTTTGTATCTAAGGAAGGGTGTGCTGGCATTGGAAAGGGTCCAGAGGAGGTTCACCGTTGGAATGAAGAGCTTGTCGTATGAGGAACAGTTGAGGACTCTAGGTCAATACTCGTTGGAGTTTAGAAGGATGAAGGGGGATCTTATTGAAACTTACAGGCCCGAATCTGAATAGACTGGACGTGGAGAGGATGTTTCCACTTGTGGGAAAAACTAGAAGCAGAGGACACAATCTCAGACTAAAGTGAGGATCCTTTAAAACTGAATTGAGGAGGAATTTCTTCAGCCAGAGGGTGGTAAATCTGTGGAACACTTTGCCGCAGAAGGCTGCGGAAGCCAAATCACCGAGTGTCTTTCAGACAGAGATAGATAGGTTTTTGATCAATAAGGAGATCAGGGGTTATGGGGAGAAGGCAGGAGAACGGGATGAAAAGATATCAGGCATGATTGAATGGCGGAGCAGACTCGATGGGCCGAGTGGCCTAATTCTACTCCTATATCTTATGGTCTTATGATCTGCATTTTCCTTACCAATGACCCTTCAAAAGACTCTCCATGATGACCAAGTAATGCAGTGAGACTGATTTTGAATTGGCTGTTGTAGGTTCCCCAGTTGCCTGTTTGTGACCTTAACAACAAAACAATCAATTCTGATGTTTTGCAGTCATCACGTATGAACTTTGTTCCTGATGCAACAAAATATCGATTGGGCTCAGTCAATTACACCTTGGCCAAACGGCAGGCTCCATTGGCTGGTTCAGTTTTCTGTGTGCAGAATGTCTAACCTTGTTTCACTCAGTGCAAGGGTGCACAAAGGATCTGGCAAAGAATCTAGAAGATGCAGGTGCATAGTTGCTGTTTCAGTGTGGAAGATGTGAAGCATTGAAGTTTTGGCAAGAATGTGCATTTATTCAGCATCATAGTAAGCTCCAAAAATGGATTTACCCTTCAGGTTATTAAACCAGTCCAACTTAGACTGCTGCCATTATAAAGGGAAAGAAAGGTTGCCATTAAAATTGGACTGTGAACAGTACAATCTCAAGCTTGGGCCAAAGCAGTGTGCTCCTCCGCAGTCCTTTTTTATTCGGTTGATATGTTATCAAGGTCGTGCATCTTGCCCTGGGCAGAAACAAAAGGTTAGTTTTATTTTGAAGAACATCGGGGGCGATTCTCCGAGCCCCCCGCCAGGCCGGAGAATCGCCCCAACCGCGCCACGACGCCCTGACGCTGGCGCTCGATTCTCCGAGGTGCAGAGAAAAGGCGCCGACGCCAGCCGCGGGCCGCTGGAATCGGCGGGGCCGCCGATTCTCCGGCCTGCCACGCCGGCGCCGTTCACCCCGGTCGCTGCCAGCAGGAACTTTTTGGGAACGGTCGGGGGCGGCCTGTGGGGGGGGGGGGGGGGGGGGGAGGGGGGCTCCTTCACCGGGGGGGTCCTCCGATGGGGTCTGGTCTGTGATCGGGGCCCACCGATCGGCGGGCCGGCCTCCCACCAGCCCCCCCCCCTCCCCCCACCACCCCGGGCCTACATTCTGGCGCGGCCGGCCCCTGAACACCGACTCCATCTTGAGTCAGGGCTGGCGCGCATGCGCAGGATGGCGTGGCCCAACTGTGCATGCGCAGGATGGCACGGCCCAACTGTGCATGCGCGGGTTGGCGTGGCGCCCATTTGGCGCCGCGAAAGGAGGTGGAGCAGCGTGAACCGCTCCAGCGCCGTGGTGGCCTCCTGTGGGGGCCAGAATCGTACGTAACCGGGCCCGGTTCGCGCCGTCGTGAAATGCGACGGCGTTCACGATGGCACGAACTCTTGGGCCCAATATTGGAGAATCGCCCCCCTCATGTTAGTTTTTCTCAGGTGATGCCTGTTTGCAATGTAGATTGATCCTTGCATTACTTCCCCATTGACAGAGCAAAAACTAGGCCATTCTAGGCAGTTATTTCAAATGGCAATTTAAACTAGGATTAAATCCTAACTTAACTTAACTATAAATATATTTTTTAAAGTTTACACCTGTCAATTGTCCCACATCAGAAACTATTCTTATGCAATGTGTACTCCGCTTATTTCCTCAGTTAAGAATGTTGCAGTCTTGCAGCACTATCTAAAATGGCTTCATTTAGTCTGTACACAAATGGCTTGCACTTCACAAGTGGCGGAGGATGTGGGGCATGCAAAGTCCTGTAGCCATTGGTTGGAACCAGCAGCCAATCGTAGGCCAGCTCCCCAGCTGGAAAATACACCACATCGGGTCTGTGGTAGTCACCATTAACTGTATTAGATGTATATTAGATGTAGTACGGCAAGACTCCTGTACTAGAGGTACATGGGTAAACCCCTGCCTGCTTGCTCCGCCCAGTAGGCGGCGTATAAATGTGGGTGCTCGCCGGTGCTGCTTCCATTCTGGTTCCAGCTTCAGGAGGCCACACATCTTTGCTCAATAAAGCCTCGATTATTCACTGCTCTCGTCTTTGTAGTAATTGGTAGTGCATCAATTTATTGAGCAAAGATTTTTAAACGATGGAACTTCACATCAAGCCTGATTGCCTACAGCTGAGCCCTCAAGCAGCCAACGCTACATCCGCTTTTGACCACTGGCAAGCCTGCTTCGAAAGCTACCTCCGAACATCCACTGAAGAACTCTCGGACACACAGAAGCTCCAGGTCCTTTATTCATGGGTGAGCCCTGACATTTTTCCTCTCATCCGGGATGCGCCCACTTACGCTGAAGCAATGGAGCTCCTGAAAGGACATTACGTTCGGCCAGTCAACAAACTATATGCCAGGCACCTCCTGTCCAAACACAGCAACTCCCCGACAAGTCCCTAGACGATTTCTGGCGTGCCCTGCACATCCTGGCGAGGAACTGTGACTGCCAGGCAGTTTCGGCAGTCCAGCAGACAGACATTTTAATCAGAGACGCTTTTGTTACGGGCATGGGGTCGGCGTACATCCGCCAGCGCCTATTGGAGGGGGATACGCTTGATCTTGCGGGAACTAGGCAGCTTGCAAACTCGTTAGCAATGGCCTCCCGTAACGTCCAGTCGTACGCCCCAACCGCATGGCACCCTCATGGGCATCGTGGCCCCACCAGCTACCGACCCCAGCCCACCGCAAGCCTGCACCGCGCGGCAGCCAGCCAACCCCGGGGGCCCAAATGGTACTTCTGCGGGCAGAACAAACACCCCCGGCAGCGCTGCCCGGCGCGGAGCGCAACCTGCAACGGCTGCGGAAAGAAGGGACATTTTGCTGCTGTGTGCCAGGCCCGGTTGGTCGTCGCTGTTTCTAGGCCCAGCGTTCCTACACCCTCTTCTTCTCCGCAGGCCACGTGTGGCCCATGGGTGTGCCATCTTTAATGCCGCCCGCCATGTGCGCCCCGTGGGCACCGCCATCTTCGGTGCCAATTTGGACGGCGCCTCAGGACCCCTGCTCGTCGGGAAGCTCGTCTGGCCGCTCATCGCCTGACCACCACTGCTGACCAGCCTCTCAGCATGAGCCTCGGTCACCCTCGACCAGTCCCGGCCCCACAACCTCGCAACCGCAATGACAACGGTGAAAATCGATGGGCACAAGACTTCCTGTCTTTTTGACTCCGGGAGCACGGAAAGCTTCATCCACCCCACTACGGTAAGTCCCTGCTCCCTCGCGGTACACCCAGTTAGCCAGAAAACCTCCCAAGCCTCCGGATCCCATTCCGTGGAAATCCGGGGGTACTGCATCGCGACCCTCACCGTCCAGGGCGTAGACTGCATCGCGACCCTCACCGTCCAGGGCGTAGAGTTTAGCAACTTCCGGCTCTACGTCCTCCCCCACCTCTGTGCTGCCCTGTTACTCGGCCTGGACATCTAGTGCCATCTCCAAAGCTTAACTTTAAAATTCGGCGGAACACCCCCCCCCCCCCACCCCCACACCCAACGTATGCGGCCTCACGTCCCTTAAGGTCGATCCACCTTCCTTGTTTGCAAACCTCACCCCAGATTGCAAACCGGTTGCCACCAGGAGCAGACGGTACAGTGCCCAGGACAGGACCTTCATCAGGTCGGAGGTCCAGCGACTTCTGCCGGAAGGCATCACTGAGGCCAGCAACAGCCCCTGGAGAGCCCAAGTGGTAGTAGTAAAGACTGGAGGGAAACACAGGATGGTCCTTGACTACAGTCAGACCATCAATCGGTACACACAGCTCGACACGTACTCCCTCCCACGCATATCTGATATGGTCAATCAAATTGCACAGGACTGGGTCTTTTCCACAGTGGACCTGAAGTCCGCCTCCCACCAGCACCCCAGCCGCAAGGAGGACTGTCAATACACGGCGTTGGAAGCAGATGGCCGCCTCTATCACTACCTTAGGTTTCCCTTCAGCGTCACTAACAGGGTCTCGGTCTGCCAACGTGAGATGGACCGAATGGTTGACCGGTACGGTCTGCGGGCCACCTTCCCGTACCTAGACATCGTCACCATCTGCGGCCACAATCAGCAGGACCACGACGCTAACCTTCTCAAATTTCTCCACACCGCCAAACTCCTTAATCTCACGCACAATAAGGAGAAGTGCATGTTCTGCACCAACCGCTTAGCCATCCTTGGCTATTGTGGTGAACCACTGTATTATGGGATGTAAGGTAGGACCTGCACTACAGGTTCGCCGGTAGCCCCTGCTGGCTGGCTCCGCCAGCTAAGATCTGTATAAATATGCGTGATCTCCATTGCCCTGCCATTTCGCCAGCTGCAGCAGGAGGCCACGCATCTAACTGCAATAAAGCAACAGTTGTACCCAATCTGTGTCTTTGCGCAATTGATTGCACATCAATTTATTGCAGTCAGATTTTTGCACAGAATCAAACCAGATCGCCTGCAGCTGGATCCGCACTCGCCCGACACCAGAAAAGACTTTAATCACTGACTATCCTGTTTTGAGGCCTACATCAATGCTGCGAACCCCGCACCAATGGAGGCTCAGAAGATAAATGTCCTGTACTCCAGACTGAGCTCCAGCGTGTTCCCATTGATCCAAGGCGCCTCGAATTATGCGAAAGCAATGGCACTCCTTAAAGAACACTGTGCTCAGAAGATGCTCTTCGCCAGGCATGTACTCGCCACCCGCTCGCAACTACCTGGTGAGTCCATCGAAGACTTCTGGTGCGCCCTAATTCCACTCGTCTGGGACTGTGACTGTCAGGCCGTTACGACCACTGAACACGCTATTCTCCTCATGCGCGATGCTTTCGTGACGGGGATTGCGTCGGACCACATCCGAGAACAATTACTGGAAGGGGCCACGCTCGAACTAGTGGAGATGAAAACCTTGGCGCTCTCCATGATGGTCGCATCCTGTAATGTACAGTCTTACCCCTCCCGCCGCGCTACCCACCCTTCTACCCCTCCTGGACCCCGCCGACGACCTCCTCAGCTGGGGCCCTACCTTCCCAATACGCCTGCATCGCACGCCGATCCGCGCACCCCGGGAGTCCCCGCTGCTACTTCTGCGGTCAGCAGAAGCACCCCCACCAACACTGCCCGGCCCACACTGACTTTGTAAATCCTGCAGTAAGAAGGGCCACTTCGCGGCTGTGTGCCAGGCCCGCACAGTCGCTGCGATCGCGCCCGCTATCGCCCCCTCCCCCACGATAAAACGCACAATGGGAACCGCCATCTTCTCCTCCCGGGGCCATGTGTGACCAATGGGCGCCGCCATCTTGTCATCCTTCAGCCACGTGCGCCCCATGGGCACCGCCATCTTGTCCCGACCCCGCAATGTGCGTACCATGGGCGCCACCATTTTGTTCCCCACAGGGGGCGCTATTCTCCTCCCCCACGGGGGACCAGTACGGTTTGCGGGCCACCTTTCCATACTTAGATAATGTCACCATCTGCGGCCATGACCAGCAGGACCACGATGCCAACCTCGATAAATTCTTCCCCACTGCCACTCTTCTCAACCTGACCTATAACAAAGAGAAGTGTGTGTTCAGCACGACCCGGTTAGCTATTCTCGGCCATGCAGTCCAAAACGGACTTCTCAAGCCCGACCCCGACCGCATGCACCCCCTCATGCAGCTCCCCCTCCCCCACTGCCCCAAGACCCTCAAACGCTGCCTGGGGTTCTTTTCCTACTATGCCCAGTGGGTCCCAAACTATGCGGACAAGGCCCACCCACTCATTCAGTCCACCCAATTCCCTCTCGTGGCCGAGGCACAACATGCTTTCGCCCACATCAGAGCAGACATCGCCAAGGCCGGGATGCGCGCAATGGACGAGTCACTGCCTTTTCAAGTAGAAAGCGATGCTTCGGACGTCACCCTTGCCGCCACGCTAAACCAGGCAGGCAGACCAGTGGCATTCTTTTCCCGCACCCTTCATGCCTCTGCAATTCGACACTCATCCGTCGAAAAGGAGGCCCAAGCTATCGTTGAAGCTGTGTGGTATTGGAGGCATTACCTGGCCGGTAAGAGATTCACTCTCCTCACTGAGCAATGGTCGGTAGCCTTCATGTACGATAACACACAGCGGGGCAAGATCAAAAATGATAACATGTTGCGGTGGAGAATCGAGCTCTCCACCTATAATTACGAGATTTTGTATTGCCCCGGTAAACTCAACGAGCCCCCAGACTCCCTCTCCCGAAGTACATGTGCCAGCGCACAAGTGGATCAATTCCGGGCCCTACACGACAGCCTTTGTCACCCGGGGGTCACTCGATTGTATCATCTGGTCAAAGCTTGCAATCTGCCCTACTCCGTCGAGGAAGTAAGGACAGTCACCAGGGACTGCCAATTTTTTGCGGAGTGCAAGCCGCACTTCTACCGGCCGGACCATGCGCGCCTGGTGAAGGCTTCCCGCCCCTTTGAACGCCTCAGCATGGATTTCAAAGGGCCCCTCCCCTCCACCGACCGTAACACGTATATTCTCAGTGTGGTCGATGAGTACTCCAGATTCCCCTTCGCCATCCCCTGCCCCGATATGACGTCTGCCACCGTCATCAAGGCCCTCAACACCATCTTCGCTCTGTTCGGTTTCCCCGCCTACATCCACAGTGACAGGGGATCTTCATTTATGAGCAATGAGCTGCGTCAGTTCCTGCTCAGCAGGGGTATCGCCTCCAGCAGGATGACCGGCTACAACCCCCGGGGAAACGGGCAAGTAGAACGGGAGAATGGGATGGTTTGCAGGACCGTCCAGCTGTCCCTACGGTCCAGGAACCTCCCAGCCTCTCCGGCATGAGGTCCTCCCTGACACTCCACACTCCATCCGGTTACTATTGTGCACCGCCACTAATAACACACCCCAGGAATGTGTTTTTACCTTCCCCAGGAAGTCCACATCCGGGGTGTCGCTCCCGACTTGGCTCACAGCTCCAGGACCGGTCCTTCTCCGTAGGCACGTCCGACTCCACAAGGCGGACCGGTTGGTGGACAGGGTTCACCTGCTCCACGCCAACCCTCAATATGCTTATGTGGAGTTCCCCGACGGCCGGCAAGATACAGCCTCACTCAGGGACCTGGCACCATCAGGTTCCACCCCAACACACTCCCCCACCCATGCGCCTCCCCCTCCCACTGCGCCGCCAACATTGACCGCACCAGACCAACCCCTGTCCCCCTTCCCGCACAAGAGGACGAAGAGGATTTTGGCACGCTCCCGGAGTTCCCCAATGACTGGCCAGCATCAGCATGCAACCACCGCCATCGGTGCCACCTCCACCACCGCCAGCACCGACTTCGCCGTCACCGTTACGCCGCTCCCAACAAGCACCAAAGCACCGGATCGGCTGAACCTTGGACGGACTCCGGACCGTCAATATGGACTTTTCTCTTTTTTCTTCCTTGTTTTCTCCATTCTTAACACTGCACATAATTGCACTATTTGTATATAGTTTCACATCACCCCCGCCTGACTAATTTTTAACAGGAGGTGAATGTGGTGAACCAATGTATTATAGGATGTAAGGTAGGACCTGCACTACAGGTTCGCCGGTAGCCCCTGCCGGCTGGCTCTGCCCACTAAGATCTGTATAAATATGCGTGACCTCCATTGCCCTGCCATTTCGCCAGCTGCAGCAGGAGGCCACGCAGCTGACTGCAATAAAGCCACAGTTGTTCCCAATCTGCGTCTTTGTGCAATTGATTGCGCATCAGCTATGTTGTGGAAAATGGCGTTCTGGGGCCCGACCCCGACCGCATGCGCCCCCTCATGGAACTCCCCCTCTCCCACTGCCCCAAGGCCCTGAAACGATGCCTGGGGTTCTTCTCCTATTATGCCCAGTGGGTCCCTAACTATGCGGACAAGGGCCACCCACTCATTCATTCCACAGTCTTTCCCCTGACGGCTGAGGCCCGCCAGGCCTATTACTGCATCAAGGCAGACATCGCCAAAGCCACGATGCATGCGGTCGACGAATCCCTCCCCTTTCAGGTCGAGAGCGATGCATCGGAAGTAGCTCTGGCCGCCACCCTCAACCAGGCAGGCAGGCCCGTGGCATTCTTTTCCCGCACCCTCCATGCCTCCGAAATTCGTCACTCCTCTGTCGCAAAGGCGGCCCAGGCCATTGTGGAAGCTGTGCGGCATTGGAGGCATAACCTGGCCAGCAGGAGATTCACTCTCCTCACTGACCAACAGTCAGTTGCCTTCATGTTCAATAATACACAGTGGGGCAAGATCAAAAATGATAAGATCTTGAGGTGGAGGATCGAGCTCTCCACCTATAATTACGAGATTTTGTATTGCACCTGGAAGCTCAACGAGCCCCCCCCCGAAGCTGTTTCCCGAGGTACATGTGCCAGCGCACAAGTGGACCGACTCCGGGCTCTACACAATGGCTTCTGTCACCGGGGGTCACCCGGTTCTTCCACTTCATCAAGGCCCGCAACCTGCCCTACTCCATTGAGGAGGTCAGGACTGTCACCAGAGAATGGCAGGTCTGCGCGGAGTGCAAACCGCACTTCTACCGGCCAGATCGAGCGCACCTAGTGAAGGCTTTCCGCCCCTTTGAGCGCCTCAGCATGGACTTCAAAGGGCCTCTCCCCTCCAGCGACCGAAACACGTACTTGCTGAACGATGTCGACGAGTACTCCCGGTTTCCCTTCGCCATCCCATGCCCTGATATGACTACTGCCACGGTTATTAAAGCACTCCACAGCATCTTCGCCCTGTTCGGTTTCCCCGCTTACGTCCACAGCGATCGGGGATCCTCCTTTATGAGCGATGAGCTGCGTCAGTTCCTGCCCAGCAAGGGCATTGCCTCGAGCAGACGACCAGCTACAACCCCCGGGAAAACGGGCAGGTGGAGAGGGAGAATGGGACGGTCCTACTGGCCCTACGGTCTAAGAATCTTCCAGTCTCCCGCTGGCAGGATGTCCTCCCCGACGCGCTCCACTCCATCCGATCGCACTTCTGCACTGCAACTAACGAAACCCTCCATGAATGTCTCTTTGCCTTCCCCAGGAAGTCCACCTCCGGGGTCTCGCTCCCAACATGGCTGGCAGTTCCTGGACCCATCCTCCTTCGCAAACACGTGGGGACCCATAAGTCGGACCCGTTGGTCGAAAGAGTCCAACTACTGTACACAAACCCGCAGTATGCCTAAGTGGTGCACCCCGACGGGCGCCAGGACACAGTCTCCCTCCGGGACCTGGCACCCGCTGGATCCCCACCCACGGCCCACCAGCCGACACCCCCCCTCCGGTTGCCCCTGCGCCACTCACCCTCCCCCAGCGCCCCTCACCGCAGCCCCCATCAGGAGGATCCGTCCTCCCACTGGTTGCACTCGGGGGCAATGAAGACGAGGACAACACGCTCCCAGAGTCACCGGTGACCAAGTCGGCACCCGCATCACCACCAGGACCGAGGCAATCACAGCGGAGGATCAAGGCCCCCGACCGACTGAACTTGTAAATTTTTCCACCACCCCCGCCAGACTCTTTTTTTTACCAGGGGGTGAATGTGGTAGTCACCACTAACTGTATTAGATGTATATTAGATGTAGTACGGTAAGACTCCTGTACTAGAGGTACATGGGTAAAATCCTGCCTGCTGGCTCCGCCCAGTAGGCGGCGTATAAATGTGTGTGCTCACCGGTGCTGCTCCCATTCTGGCAGCAGCAACAGGAGGCCACACATCTTTATTCAATAAAGCCTCGATTATTCACTACTCTCGTCTTTGTAGTAATTGATATTGCATCAGGGTCGCCATTGGAGGCACCGAACAATCCCACCCAAGGGAAATTCAGAATGAGTCAGGGGAATTTAGGGTGAGAGAAGGACTGAAGCAACAACTATAAACAGTGGAGCAACAATGGGTATTCTGACACTGTAAGATGCGTTAGTAAATATGACAGTAGGAAAATACTCACTTAGTGTCAGGCATGCCAGGATGGTTTTGAAAATAAGAGACAGATCTTAAGGACGAATTGCTTGGGTAAGTGGAGTTTGGCCAGAATGCAATTGTGGGATCTGTCATTCAGGACATGGGCTATAATGAAAGGATGAGTTGTAAATTGTGTAGAAGGTAATGGGAGACAGGCCAAGAGATTCGATGAGATTTAAAAGGAAGTAAGAATACTCAGGGATGAAGGATGAACATTTTTTTGTGAAGGCTAAAGATACTCCAGATATGTTCAATCACTTGTGTCAGTTTTACAAATAATGATGAAAGTGTGTAAGTATGGGGTAGCACGGTGGTGCAGTGGTGAGTACTGCTGCCTCACAGCTCCAGGGACCCGGGTTCAATTCCGGCCTCGGCAGACTGTGGAGTTTGCACTTTCTCCCCATGTCTGCGTGGGTTTCCTCCGGGTGCTCCAGTTTCCTCCCACAGTCCAAAGATGTGCATGTTAGGTGGATTGGCCATGCTAGTTTCCCCTTAGTGTCCAAAAAGGTTAGCTGGGGTTACTGGGATAGCTGGAGGTGTAGGCTTGAGTGGGCTGCTCTTTCCAAGGGCCGGTGTAGACTCGGGTAGAATGACCTCCTTCTGGATTGTAAATTCTATGATTCTGAAGGAAACAAAACAAAAAAACAGTACTTTGAAAAAGTAACCACTGTTGTAAAATGCTGGAGCGGTACATAATAATGGCCATTATTTCATCTAATAATAATTTAAATGCCGTTCTACAATTGAGAAGTTTTAAAAACTTCTTTCCTGGGATGTGGGCGTCGTTGGTAAGGTCAACATTAATTGCCCATCCCTAATTGCCTTTGAACTGAGTGGCTAACCAAACCAATTCAAAGGGCAGTAATGAGTCAACCACATTGCTGTGGGTCTGAAGTCACATGTAAGCCGGACCACGTAAGGATGGCAGATTTCCTTCCCTAAAGGACATTAGTGAACCAGCTGGAGTTTTAAGGTGACCAATGATGGTTTCATGATCACCCTTACTGAAAGTCGCTTTCAATTCCAAATTTTAATAATTTAATTTGAATTCCACCAGCTGTTAGGGTGGGATTTGAACCTGTGTCCTTAATGCACTGTTAGCTTAGGCCATTGGATTACTAGTCTAGTAACATTACCAGTTTTCCAGTTAATATACAACACTGTACATTAAATATACAATAAGCAATCGCATGTGCTGAAAGGGATGCATCAGAACTTCAAAGCGTGCAAGACGGTGTGGTGAACCAGCTGTGGGGCAGTATGGCTACAATGTGTGCAACCAGATCGACAAGCACAGAGGAAGTTCAGTCATGATCCCAGGAACAGGTTCGTAGTTCGTGATCAGGAACGAAAATTGGTTATCAGTCCAGAAGTTGAGATGATTGCTACTGATGTCGGCGAGACTACCCTCAAGAGTAGTGATCTTCAAAATCAGGTGGGTCGTGGGTGTGTGTCGGGAGGGTTGCGGAGCCATCCGTCGTGGCGCTCCCGATTGCGCAAATTCGCGCGCAACAGCCGGAGCAGCCGGCCTGTAACTACGCCAGCTGCAAGCGCCCTTTTTACCATTTAAAAAAAATGCAGCCGCACTGCGCGTGCGTGCCCGCTCATCGGTGCGCATGCGCAGAGTTTTGCGTCGCCATCACGTGCTTTGGGCGCGATTGCGCTTCCTGCATTTTGTCAGCAGCAAACAAGGTAAGAGAAAATGGGGGGTCGCGAAGGTCGGCCGGCGTGGGTCCCGAAGGTTGGCCAGTTGGTAAAAATGGGTCCCCGGAAAACAAGTTTGAAAAACACTGCTCAAGAAGCATCCTGATGCAGAGTGTTTATTTGTTTTTGGTGCAGTAGGAAGGCCAATATCCAGGCACGTTGTTGCGCCAGACAAAGCATGGTAAATCAAAAAAAAAAAAAATCATGACTCTAGTGAACAAAGTGGACAGGAATTTAGATGAAGAGCCTGAAACATATAGATCAAACATGGTGAAAGTGAGCAAGACAGCCCCAACTGAGATAGTCCTCATAGGAAATGAAAGACCACTAAAGATGGAGGTTGACATTGGGGTACCAGCCACAGTTTTGGACAAATGAACATTCAAATATCTTCGCAAAGTAGTTCACTTTTTGAACCTTGGTTGCACAGTGGTCAAGTTGGCAGCATATGTGGGGAAAACCCTGAAAATCTTGAGGACAACCATGACGCCAGTGTCGTATAAGCAACAGGATGCCCAGGAAGTCTTATTTAAAAATGAAGTCACATTCCAGAACGCGTTGGGTTGAATAAAAGGAGTAAAGGCCAAGATTTACATCAATCCTGATTCCACACCAATTTTGTTCAGTCCCTTACGCCTTACACCAAAAAGTGGAAGAACTGGGAATTATCAGACCTGTGCAGTTTACTGAATGGGCGGTCCCCATTGCCCCGGTGCTAAAACCAGACAGCTCAGTTTGAGGATTACAAGCTTACAATAAACCAGGCAGCCCAGGTAGACAAATACCCAATTCCATGAATCAAAGTCCTTTCTGTGAAGTTGGAGAGGGGGGGGGGGGGCCTCATGTACACCACCCTTGACCTTAGTCACGCCTATTTCCAATTAGGACTAGATGAAGATTCCTGAAAGTTTGCAACAATTAACACACATAAAGGCATGTTTCAATGCACCAGATTACCATTTGGCATCTCCTCAGCCTGTGCGATATTCCAATGCACAATGGAGAATCTGCTCCATTGCATTCTGAAGTTTGGGTGAGATTCTAGTAACAGGAACAGGAACATCATATGAAGAGCACCTAGCAAGCCTGGAAGAGGTTCTGAGAAGCTTTAGAGATGCGGGAATCTGATGGAAGCACAAGAAGTGAACTTTTCAAGCTAGTGAGGTCACTTACCTCGGTTTCAAAGTGGACTCTATGGGCCTGCCAGCACTCGAAGACAAGGTGAGAGCCATAACTGAAGTCCCGGCATCTAAGAACATGGCAGAATTAAAGTCCTTCCTGGTCATTTTATCCCCAACCAAATGATATTGGCGCCACTACACTTGCTCTGAAGAAAACACCAGCGTTGGCATTGGAAGGAACCACAGGAGCATGCTTCCCAGCCTGTCAAGCAAGCCTTACAGTCATAGAGTCTATTGGTTCACTTTGACCTGGGTAAGCCAATCATCGTGACTTGCAATGCATCGTCCTATGGAATAGGTGGCAGTCCTATCCCATAAAATGGAAGATGGCTCAAAGAGTCCAATTGCCATTGCTTCCAGAACTCTCTCCTATGCTGAGCGTATGCTGAAATACACACATGTCGAGAAAGAAGGCCTTGTCGTAATCTACAGCATCAAGAATAATTCACCACTATGTCTATGGGTGATGCTTCACAATAATAACTGACCATAAGCCTCTGTTGTGGCTTCTCCTCGAAGATGAGCCAATTCCTCCAAGCGGCTCTGCCAGGGTACAATGGTGGGTCTTGTTGCTGAGGACCTACAATTACATTTTCAGCATAGGTCAGGCAGACAAATTTCAAGCGTTGATGCATTGAGTCAGCTCCCACTTCTAAAGGAACCGGCACCACAACTGGTGCTTCAAGAAATCGTTCTGGCATTAAACCTTGACATTTTGCCAGTATCATCAGGCCATATAAAGAACTGGACAACATGACCCAGTCCTGTGCAAAGCAAAGTGCATGACCTTAATCGGGTGGCACCATGATAAATCGGACCAGTTACTTTACTCACAAATATGAACTCAGTTGCAAGGATGGAATCATATTCTGTGGTTCCCGAGTGGTGTTGCTCGTTTTAGCCTGAGTTTAATTGCTCTAATTCTGTCACCTTTGCTCTTGAGTCACCAGGTATCTTTCTGATACCGCCACGTGGTTCAAGTCCGAGTAATGATTAATAATCCAACACACCGCTTAGTAAGAGTTAAATCAACGCTCAGTTATTATATACAGCAATCAATACTTATACATTAATTCTACCTCTAAGCTACTTCCTACAACTAACAGGCCAATACTTAACTTTGGAAATGGCCCACCAGGTCAGGGAAACGAATGGCCTTTCGAATGGGTTCTGAGCCTGCGGGATTCAAAAGCTGGTACAGGTCGATAGTCAGGAGTGCCTATCTGGTAGCGATCGTTGGAGTAAAACTTATGTTCTCTTGCAGAAGGGTCTCGAAGGGTGAGGAGAGGAGAAGAAGGGTCGATTTGAACTTGGCCCCTATCCTTATAGTCCCCAGGGGCTTCCCGCCTCTCGGGGCCGACTTTGTACCTGGTTCCAAGTGATTGGACTTGGTCCCAATCACTTGGTTCGATATTCCCCAATGCTGGAGCGATTCCTTGATTGAGGGGTAGTCGTTTATCTCTCTTTGTGTCAGCTCCTGCTGGCGCCGAAAGGTCTGGGTCAGCTTTGTGTGTCTATTTTGTATCAATTGTTCCCGGGGATTGCTGATTTATATGCAGATGGCTGGGGTGTTGTGATGTTGATTGCTGCAGGTATCGATTCGGTCTGGCTTCCCCAGAGGCGAATACACTGTTTTACCTGCAGCTGTCTGTTTGAGTCCTGTTGGCTGATTTTCCCATCAGCCTCTTCCGTTCGCCATTTAAAATCGGGGTTTGACCATTCTAATCGGGAGTCAGCCATTTTACATGGCTACAGTGGTGGTACCAACTCAGCAAGAGAGCAACTGTTGCAGGAATTGCACTGTGCCCATCCAGGCCGAACAAAAATGAAGATTTTAGCTCGAAGCCACAATTGACGGCCCGGCATACATAAGGTGATTGACCACATGGTTTATGGACGTGACATCATGTCCGCGGGGTATGAATATTTAGTGAGGGGGGTTCATGTGGCAGGGAGGCCCATTAATAATATTGAAATTTATTATAATTCATTTCAATGAGGGTCACACCCTTTGTGGGCGTGAATCTTGTGATGGCGCCAGCGAGGGGCACGCAAATTCGGGAAAGGCAATCTCTCTGGACAGAATCGTGTTTCCCGATTCTCTCCTGATTTTCTGCCCGCATCACCGTTGTCTCTGGTGCTGAAAATCACCCCCAGCGTGAGGAGATAAATGCTGAAACTCTGAGTATTCTCAGATTCTCGCTCTTATACTTGTTCAATATACAGGTACAACGTCTTACAACACCAGGTTAAAGTCCAACAGGTTTGTTTCAAATCACTATTTTGGAGCACAGCTCCTTCCTCAGGTGAATCAGGTGCTCCGAAAGCTAGTGATTCGAAACAAACCTGTTGGACTTTAACCTGGTGTTGGAAGACCCCTTACTGGGCTCACCCCAGTCCAACGCCGGCATCTCCATATCAATATACAGGGAAGTATTAACTTCATTACTTGCAAGTCTGTTAGTGAGACTGTGCAGTTTTCATCTTGAGGAGATGGATGTGCTTTACTTTTAATCACCTTGCATTCATGCTATTTCTGATTGTTGGACTGCGACTTTTCAAGCAGAAAAGTGTTTATTATAATGGCTAATAAATGAAAATCTAATGCCTTAGGCTGCCAGAGAAACCAACATCAGGGACATAAATCCCTCCCTTCTGAAGGAATGACGGTTACCTCCAGCCCAAATATTAAGGAAGCAGAATTAGACGTTTAATGCATGATGCTTCAGTTCCATTACCATGGAAACCATTCTTGTAATAATTAATGTAGCAGTGTGTAAATGTTTGCAGTAATACTAAAGAAAAGTGGTGATCATACACTGCATGCACAAAAGCTATTAAACTGTCTAATTCTACATGTAATGCATGATTTTCTTAATAGTAGGAAATCTGAATAGTGCTTTTCCAAACAAATGGAAAACCATGTTATGTTTTGGACCATCCACTGCTACTTTGAGACTTAAGAAGCTTTTAAAAAACCTTTAGGAGGGGGGTTCCTGCACCGGGGGGGGGGCCTCAAATAGGGTCTAGCCCGCGATCGGTGCCCCCCGATCGGCGGGCCGCCCTCTCTGAAGGAGGACCTCCTTTCCTCCGCCGCCCCGCAAGATCCATCCGACATCTTCTTGCGGGGCGGCCTCAGGGAGGACGGCAACCGCGCATGTGCGGATAACGTCATTTAGGCGGCGTCGGCCGCGTCATTTACCCGGCGCCGCTTTTACGCGGCGCCAAGGCCCGGCGCACTGAAATGACGCGACGCCGTTCCTAGCCCCCCAGGGGGGGGAGAATAGGTGGCTGGGAGCGGGCTCCGACGCCGGAGTGAAACACTCCGGTTTTCACTCCGGCGCCAGCAGTTCGACTCCTGATGGGAGAATTGCGCCCCACACCTCCAACAGTGCAGCACTCCCTCAATACTGGACTTTTACGCTCAAGTCACAGGAGTGATCCACAGATCCACAACCTTTAGTGTCAGTGGCAAGAGTGCTACCAATGGAGTTATGGCCAACACGCCTGATCACACTTATCTCAAGAATCCAGCTCTCCTCGCCTCCTTTGACTCTCCAGATTTCCTGTCCCATGGTGTTAAATATAAATCTTGAGCAAAATGAGAACACAGAGCCTCCTTACAATATTTTAAAGACAAAACCACCTCTGGCCTGATTGGTCACCTGCTTCCGGGCCCGTTTCAGTTAAAACTAGACGGCAATGGGAAGGGGTTTAGATTCCCAATTAGAAAAAATATTATTGCCCCACCCCGCACACATCTCCACCCCCTGCTGTCTGAGAGTTTACAAATGGTGGGAGGGGTAATATTACACCCATTATTTCTCCGAATCTTTCTTCTGCGCTGGGCATTTACATTGCGGGGAGTTGGGAATTTATCCAGCAAGGTAGATAGAGTGCCTTTGGATTTAAACTTCTGGAGCGGGATTCTCCGTCCCGCCACACCTGTTTTCGGGTGCGATGCGCCCCCGCCAGCAGAGGGATTCTCCATACCGGCAGCCAGCCAATAGGGTTTCCCATTGTGGGCACCTAAACACAAACTGATCTTGCTCATAAACCCCTGTCTTCCAATCAAATTAAATGACAGTACCTAGCTTCACTACCTGTGATGTGCTGTTAATATACAACTAAAAGTTCAACCACTTCAGTTGGGTAATGCAAGCAAAGGAGCCAGCTTTTGGGCAATCTAGTTATTTGAGACTTCATTTTTCACATGTCGGGGTGGAAATTGGAAAGAAACTTCATCTGTTTTTCAGGTGTTAAACGGGCACAAAATTGTGGGTATGGGCTCATGTACGATATGGCTTCCACCATTTCTAGTGCAGCCCGGAGGAAGGTGGCCTTGATGGTCGCGTGGAATTTGCTTGCGATCAATTTAAACATGCAAAGCATGATTCCGTGCTCATTTTGGCAGACAGGCTCTGCTTTGTGCATACTTCAATTGTTTTTACTAGTTCTACAGAGATCGAAGCAGCAGTCCACATACAGGACACAAAATAAATGATAGGAAATGTCCTCTTTTGGAATGTTTTTTCCTCCCAGCTGTGCAACAATATTGCTAGGCTTCTGACAGCTTTCATTATACCCACCCTTGTTTTGTCCCATTATCCACCACCACAATTAGCTGAAGTCTGCTGCTGGTGAAGACTAAATCCGACCCTGAGGTCAGACATGTTGTTCCCTGAAGCCACAACAGGCTACAGAAGCTCTCATCTATTATTTAAAAGGAGATGCCAGAACCCAAGGGTGATCTTTGGGCCACTGGCTTCTGGCACCTGTTTTAGGCCATGAACCCTGGCCTAAATTAATTTCGACCCACTTGTATTTCCCCCACACGCCAAGGCCGCAACTTATTGCTCTCCCACAACCTGCCTTCATGAAGGAGGAGATGCTCTCAAATTATGTTCATGGACTCACAAATGTGTGTCATCCTCAAATTGTCTGAGAAGATCAGGCTTACAATGGGGAACCCCAAAGAAGGTCACAAATTGTCTCCCAATTTTGCCTGTCAGCTGTGATGGAACCGCATGCTAACAATGCATAGCAACCTTGCTGCTAGTAATCCCAAATAAAAGATTCATTGTATAATCTGCTTATAGGGGCAGCTGAAATAATGAATGCAATTAAAATAATGTCAGACAGCGACCTGTCATCACTTCTGTTCCTCATGATGTCTCAGGGGAGGTAACTGACGAATTGAAGGTTGACGAATTCCTGCCAAGACAAGGGGGCGAATTCGACGATATCCTTGGAGAATCATTACAGGATCATTACAGAGGAGTCAGATTTGTTCTGTGACTCATTCTGCTGAAGCCTCTTTAAAATTATAATTCTCTGAATTCACATCGCCTTGAAGCAGCAAAGGGAAAGGAAGGGGGTGAAACTGACAATAATAATTGGCTTCGGCACTGTGTAACTTTTAATGCAGCTCATTGAAACTGCTGTACACACAATCATTTGACCCAATTGTCTCAGCATATCATACACGAGCCGAAGGAATTCTCACACTAATATCACATTCACCCTATTTGTATTGATGTAAAGCCATACCTCCAAAAAAATAACCCCCACTGACCCTTGCGTAATTGGCAACTATTCACTCACATCTGATGCTGTGTGTTTGCTTTGCCAGTTCTTGTCTGCGTTGGGTTTCAAATTGGGGAAATAGGCCTGGGGCAGTGAGATTCCTTCTCTTCTCCCAGTAATTTGATTGTGTCATACATCCTACATTGCTTTAATGATGTACAATGCCAATCGAATGTCGTGCAACTTATTCCAGGAGGCACAATGAGGAAAAGCCAAAAGACGTACTCGATAATATAAAAATATTGAGATAAATATCAGAACTGTGAGCTAAGTTGATTGCTTCTTTTTCTATTAAAGAGATGCATTTGTGCATCACCAAGCTGCCACCCTGCCTGCATCAAAAATAATGGGCACAGGTCAATCCTGCAACAGGACCCTCACACCAGGTGGCGGGAACCACTTCGGCATCGGGCCGCCCCAAAGGTGCGGAAGTCTCCGCACCTTTAGGAGCCAAGCCCTCACCTTGAGGGACTAGGCCCGCGCCGGAGTGGTTTGCGCTCCGCCGGCTGGCAGGAAAGGCCTTTGGCTGGCGCCACGCCAGCCGGGGCTGGAAGGTCATCGCCAGGCGACGCATGCGCGGGAGCGTCAGCGGCTACTGACGTCAACCCCGCACATGCGCAGGGGAGGGGGTCTCTTCCGCCTCTGCCATAGTGAAGACCATGGCGAAGGCGGAAGAAAAAGAGTGCCCCCACGGCACAGGCCCGCCCGCCGATCGGTGGGCCCCGATCGCGGGCCAGGCCACCGTGGGGGCACCCCCCAAGATCGCCCCGCATGCCCCCCCCAGGACCCTGGAGCCTGCCTGCGCCGCCTTGTCCCGCCGTTCAAAAGGTGGTTTAATCCACGCTGGCGGGACAGGCATTCCAGCAGCGGGACTTCGGCCCATCGCGGGCTGGAGAATCGGTGGGGGTGGGCCCGTCGACAGGCGCGGCGCGATTCCCGCCCCTGCCGAATCTCTGGTGGCTGAGGCTTCGGGACACGGTGGGGGCGGGATTCACGCCAGCCCCCGGCGATTCTCCGACTCGGCGTGGGGTCGGAGAATCCCGCCCCTGATTTCAGAGGCTACTCAATTTTATGGCCATCATTTATTTGTTGCAACACGTGACAAAAATCTTGTCATAGGTATCATAAGATTGGCAAAATCCTTAATAATGAAAATACATCTATACATTCTCAAATGCCCATATATGTAGATTGGCATGCATTATTAAAGTGAGGATTCAGAGCTACAACTGTAGCTTCAAACTATATTGTCCATAATGTATGAAGTATAAAATAAAAATTGAGTACAGAACTAAAATAGCATGGCAAGCTTTCTGCAGGATCCTATCAGTAGGTTTGGCTGCCAGTCCTGAATTTCCTGCACAGTACTTATTGTGCTCGTTGATGGAATAAACCTCATTTGCATTTAGAAATAGTTCACAAGATTATGATGATCACTGAATCATCACACTCTAGCCTTGCTAAAAACATATTCTGCTCCAATAAAAAGGGTGCAGGGTGCGATTATTCGTGTTTTGCCATTGCGCTTCTAGCGGGAGGTGGCGACATGAACGCAGGTTTACAATGTCCATGGGATTATAGAGTGAATGATCCAGGTACACAGGAATGATACATTGGAAATTTCTAAGCAAACCTTGGTTTTTAAAGGATATCCCGGAGAAGGTAAAAAAAAAAGAATGTACTAAATTTTAAGAGGATCATTTCAAAAACCCAGTGTTAAGAGGATTTGGAGTTTCAATAAATTAGCATTCTATCCTTTCACCAAAATTTCCTGGGTATTGGCTAAGTACACACTAATTAGATAAAATTCCTATTGTTCTGAAAACAGCTGGAGGGTGCAGTTTAATGGCAAGAAGGAGCCAGAAATGCGATGAGTCAGAATTTTACATGTCTGGGCCAGGCGCACGTCCAATTCAGACGTGTGTTTCCCATCTTCATCGTGCACACATGTGATTTCAAGGTCAGCGTGCACATACGGGAATCAGAGGAGGCAAGGGCTCAGACGGTGCAGGGCCAGCAAGGAGGCCACGGCGAGTGGAGGGGTGGTGATGTCAAAGACTCCACTTCCAAAGACAAATGTGTACAGACAGTGCACCAATTATATGCAAATGTCTGAGGTGCAGTGCTACAGAAGACTTTTTTAAAAATTCATTTTACGGAATGTAGGCAACGCTGGTTGGGCCAACATTTATTACCACCCCTCGTTATCCTTCAGAAGGCAATTGTGAGTTCGCTTCTTGAACCTCTGCAGTGCTCGAGGTGTAGGTACACCAACTGTGCTGTTACGGAGGGAGTTCCAGGATGTTGCCCCAGCGACAGTGAAGGAATGGCAATACATTTCCAAATCAGAGAGGTGAGTGACTTAGAGAGGAACCTCCAGGTGGTGGGGTTCCCAGGTATCTGCTGTCCTTGTCCTTCTGGATGGTAGTGGTCATGGATTTGGAAGGTGCTGTATAAGCTGAGTTACTGCAGTGCATCTTGCAGATGGTACACACGGCTGCCACTGTTCATTGGTGGTGGAGGGTTTGAACATTTGTGGAAGGGGGAACAATCAAGCGGGTTGCTTTGTCCTGGATGGTGCCGAGCTTCTTAAGTATTGTTGGAGCTGCACTCATCCAGGCAAGTGTTGGTCAAGCTGAGTCGCTGGTCGGTGCTGCGTGTGTCCGACATTACACTCCTGAATTTTGCCTTGTAGATGGTGGACAGGCTTTGGGAGGGTCAGGAGGTGAGTTACTCGCCATAGGATTCCTAGCCTTTGACTTGCCCTGGTAGCCACAGAATTAATATGGCTAGCACATCCCTATGGACATTCCTTAATGAAATGATAGGTCTTGAAATTTCCTTCAACTACAAGAAGGGGTTAACCCCATGCCAGTGGCACTGAAGGTCACAGTGGCCCTCAACCTCTACACCTCAGGTTCATTTCAGGGCTCAGTGGGGGATTTGTGTAGCATCTCATAACCCGCCGCAGACAGTTATGTCAAGCTAGTGACCAATGCCATCTTCAGACGTGCCCACACTTTCATTAACTGCTGGACAGACAAGGGCAACCAGGTAGAGAGAGTACGAGGGTTCATGTGATGGCTGGGTTCCCCCACGTCCAGGGTGCTACAGACTGCGCACATGTGACCATCAAGGCTCCAGCTGGAAAGCCTTGGCTACCACTCTATGAATGTGCAGATTATCTGTAACCACAGGACACAAATTTGGCAGGAATGTGCCTGTTCATACATCGTGCAACACTCCCAAGTACCAAGGCTGTTTGTGGCTCCTGCAAGATTGGGTGAATGGCTCATGGATGACAAGGTCTAACACTTGAAGAGGTGCCTGATGACCACACTCCTTCACTCAAGAACTGAGGCAGAGATGAGATACAAAAGGAGTCATGCATCCACAAGAGTGGTGGTGGGAAAGGCCATTGGGCTGCACAAGATGCACTTCCGATGCCTTGACCCATCCGGGGGAACATTGAAATATCCGCCAGAGTGTGCCTGCCTCATAGATGTCGCATGCTACACCCTGCCCAATCTAGCTCTGACAAGGGGGGGACCCAGTGGGGTCTGAGGAGAATGGCAGGTCCACAGGCCAGGGAAGATGACTCCAGTGATGGGTCTGAGGATGAGCCTGGGATCGCACAGGATGAGGACTTTGAGACAGACAATGTGAGCATTCAGAGACACGAGGGATGTATTGATCCAGCGATTCTTCATCTAGGTATTCAACGACTGGAGGCCAACTCAATGCAATGGCAATGTCTCACTTGCAATAAAACGTTCCTTTCGAGAGCCCAACCCAGAATTGTTGCATCATACAAAGTCTTCAGCCTACAAGTCTGGGCAACACCTGGCCAATTTACAAAACATGCAGCAAACTCAGCCCATTGAATTGAGGAACACGTTTATGAGACTTAAGCATAGCATGTAAATGTGCCAAAACCTACCAGGAAACACAAAGTAATGAATGCAAATAATATCGCTCACATGTCTTTGTTGTGCTTAATGTACTTTAAACTTACGCCTGTGGGAGCTGCGTCCTGTTGCTCGGTTTAACCAGGATGGTGGCAGAAAGCTAGCCAGTGGGGGTCCAACTCGAGAGCATCTCTTTTGTTTCGTCTGTATCAGCAGACTGGGGACTCCCCCGTTAGTTCAGTGGCACTTCGTAGTATTATGACTTGTCTTCTCCTGACAGGGGACAATAGAAAGGTTCATTAGTGTTCCATCTTCCATGAGGACCATTCCTGATGCCCCCTCCCCACACACACGGACATTTCACTAAGGCACACCTTCCCCCTCCAATGTACTGTGTCCTGTTGAGCTGACAGTCCAGTCTTGGCAGGGCAGGCTTTATTGCAAGTTGCTATAAATACTTAGGTCACTGAGCACCCAGGTGAATGGATACTCGACTACACCTCTCCACACAGGTCCATGCCTTCTCTGCACTTACCCTTGATGACCGCAGAAGAACTTGAACCTTTTACGATACTGCAGCCAAGTGTGGCGCATCACGTCGTGCCCACTGACATTGACAGCTACCTCGGTCCAAACCTTCTCTGTCAGGTGGGGTGGCCATCTCTTCCCATCCCTAGGCATTCAGATGTTGTGCCCGGCACAGACTACCTGCACCAGAACAGAGAGGCACCCATCTGTAAAACGGGGGGCGGAGGAGTGGCACTTAGCCCACCCAACCTGCTTTCCCACCTTGCATGGCCTCCTGACGCTGAAGGCATTCCTCTAAATAGTCGGGAAGCACGCAGCACCCTCAGCCTCCACAGCAACTCCTGGCAGCCTTCAGAGAGCTGCCAGCTCTCCTTTTAAATCCTCCTGCCAGGCCCGCATTGGACCCAACGCCCAACGAGTCCCTTCCCCCGCCCACTCAGAGACCCAACCAGCAGATGCTTTGCACACTGGGCGGGTTATAATTGGTCACCCAGGTAATATTGTGTTAACAATGTGACCTCGGGCGGGAGTGGGTTTCACACTCACTCCCACGGTGCCAATTTGGGCATCCCCAAAAGTAAAATACAGGACATGGATATATTGTCAGTATGCTGATTGGGAAGTGTTCTAGACACCACTGTGGGTGAATGTTTGAAATCATGAGGCCAATGAAAACACCAAATTAGGTCAGGTAATAAAATAATTGCTATATTGATTAATACAACTTTTTAAAAAGCTGAATTAATATCTGGTCAACAATAGTGCTGAAAGTTAGGGAAATGAATCTAAATATAGATACTCAGGTATTTAGTGAGTGATTATTTTAATCCTTTTGGATCCATGGAAATGACTTTTGTGTAATGGAACTTGTCAGGGTTGAAAAATATAGATTGTTCTGTTCAATTTATCTCCTGAGGTTTCCATTCACTTACTTCAAGGATGAGATAGAAAATTCACAGAGCTTTATTAACTTTAAAGCTTGGCCTGTAGCTATTTGTCTCTATTAATGGGATCTTAGAGTCATAGAGTCATAGAGCACAGAAAAGGCCCTTCGGCCCATCGCATCTGCGTCGGTCAAAAACAACCACCACAATCCCATTTCCCAGCACTTGGCCCATGCCTTGGGATTGCAAGTGCGCATCTAAATTATTCTTAAATGTTGTGAGGGTCTCTGCCTCCATCATCCTTTCAGGCAGCTAGTTCCAAACTTCCACCATCCTCTGGGTAAAAAGGTTTTTCCCCACATCCCCTCAAACCTCCTGCCACTTATCTTAAATCTATGCCCCCTGGTCAGTGATCCCTCAAGCAAGGGGAAAAGTTTCTTCCTGTCTACTCTATCTATTATTTTATACATCTCAATCATGTCCCGCCTCAGTCTCCTGTGCTCCAAGGAAAACAACCCAAGTCCATCCAATCTTTCTGCATAACTAAAACTCTCCAGCCCATGCAACACCCTGGTAAAACTCCTCTGCATTCTTTCCAGTGCTATCACACCCCTCCTATAATATGGATTCCATAATTATGCACAGTACCCTAGCTGTTGCCTAACCAATGTTTTATACAGTTCCAGCATAACCTCCCTGCTCTTAAACTCGATGCCTCGGTTAATAAAGACAAGCATACCATGTGCCTTCTTAACCACTGTATCCATCTGCCCTGCTACCTTAAGGGACTGGTACACATGCACACCAAGGTCCCTCTGATCCTTGGTGCTTCCCAGGGTCCTGCTGTTTCTCATGTATTTCCATGCCTTGTTTGTTCTGCCCAAGTGCACCACCTCACACTTATCCAAATTGACTTCCATTTTCCACTGTTCATCTAACGAGCCTGTCTTTACCATCCTCATTATTTATCACCCCACTAATTTTCGTAACATTCGCAAATTTACTGATCAACCCTCCTATATTCATATCTAAATCATTTATATAAACCACAATAGCAAGGGCCCCAACACTGATCCCTGCGGGACCCCACTGGACACAGGTTTCCAGTCAGAAAAACACCCCTCGACCATAACTCTCTGCTTCTTGCCACTCAGCCAATTTTGGATGCAATTTGCCAAATTTCCTTGGATCCCATGGGCTCTTACCTTTGCTATCAGTCTCCCATGTGGGACCTTATCAAAAGCCATGCTGAAGTCCAAGTATATTACATCAACTCAATTTTCCTCATCTACACACCTGGTCACCTCTTCGAAAAATTCAGTCAAGTTGGTGAGACATGACCTCCCCTTAACAAAATCATGATGCCTGTTCTTGATTAATCCCTGCCTCTCCAAACGCAGATCAATTCTGTCTCTTAGAATTTCTTCCAATAGTTTCCCCACCACTGAGGTTAGACTGTCTGGCCTGTGGTTTCCTGATTTATCCCTTCCTCCCTTCTTGAACAATGGTACCACATTGCCTATCCTCCAGTCCTCCTGAACCTCTCCTGTGCCCAGGAAGGAACTGAAAATTATTGTGAGCACTCCTATTTGCTCCCTTCCCTCATGAAACAGCCTGGGATACATTTCATCTGGCCCTGGAAATTTGTCTATTTTCAAGCCTGCTAGACCATTCAAAACAACTTCTCTGTTTATGTTAATCTCTTTAATTTTATTACAGTCCTTCTCCCTAATTTCTATACCCATCCCGTCCCTCTCACGAGGGAATACTAATATTAATTGCCTTAATTGCCCCTAGTCTTTCCCTAATTATCCTTTTACCCTTAATGTACTTGGAAACTACTTAGGATTTTCCTTTATTTCACCTAACATGGTCCTTTCATGTCCCCTTTTTGCTCCCTAATTTCCTTTTCAAGTTCCCTCCTTAGAGCGCCCAATTATTTTTTTCCATGCAGATATGCAGACATGCAGATGATGATATGCAGACAGGCACAAACAGGCAGCTAATGAACACAGAAAACAGGACATGACCAATGAGCAGGCAGGACACTCAGGGGTGGTATCTCACTATAAAAGGCACGAGGCGCTCACACTCCGCCTCTTTCCACTGATGAACATCTACAGAGTGAGTCAGGGTGTATGTACAGTATCACCTCCAACACGTGGCTAATAGCTAGTCTGGTTCAGTCAGACAGAGTAACCACACTTAGGTTAGCAGAGAGTCGAACTCATAGAGAGCTGTGCTAACTGTGCTACTGGTTCAATAAATCAGATTGAACTAACTTCAAGGTCTGGAGTATCTTTTGGTTAAAGCTGCATCCAGTTGCAGCCTGTGTTATCCCAGAGTACATAACACAACATGCTACCAGGATACTGCTTAATCTAGGTGGTTTACCTCAGTCCATTCTGTGACGACCAGCGAATGTTTCTGGTCACCATGGAGAAGATTCAGGCTCCTCACCAGCTCAGGACCTCCGGCAATCTCAGTGCCAACTGGCGGACATTCAAGCAAAAGTTTCTGCTGTACATCGAAGCTTCAGATCTCGTGGGTGCGTCTGATGCAAGGAAGATCGCGCTTCTCCTCTCAACAGCGGGTGATCAAGCCATCAAACTCTTCAACTCTTTTCACTTCACCGAAGACCAGGACAAGATAAAGTTTCAGACCATCCTGGACAGGTTTGACAGTCACTGTGAAATGGACACCAATGAAATCTTCGCGTGCCACATATTCAAACAGCGTCTACAAGGTAAAGATGAATCTTTCAACTCCTTCTTAATTAACCTCCGCCTGCTAGTGCTGTCCTGTAACTTTGGTGATATTGCTGACTCCATGATCAGAGACCAAATCATTTTTGGAGTTCACTCTGATCCTCTGAGAGAGCAGCTACTGAAAATCAAGCATATGACCCTGCCAGTCGCGATTGAAACATGCACAGTGCATGAGCACGCCAAAAATCGCTATGCCCAATACAAATCGGCTGAAAATGAGAAACATGCCTCCCACAAGGCAGAGAGTGTGCAGGCCATCTCCCGGATGCAGTGGCTCAGAATTGATGAAAGCGGCCATTTTGCACGCTTTTCCCAGGGCCCCATGCATGCGCGATGCGAACGGGATAACAAAGCGGCCGACAACCGCACTGCGCATGTGCGACGTCGCGTGGAGCGTCAGGACGCCAACGTCATGACGTGCTCGAACTGCGGCAACACCCACTTAAAGAAACACTGCCCTGCAAGAGGCAGGCAATGTTTAAACTGCGGGTAGCCTGGACACTATGCAGCCTTGTGCAATTCTGCACCGCCAGTCAGGGGCCAGTGCTCCCAATTCCGATGACGGCGTGTTCAGAATGTGCAACAACGATTACAGGATTCTGATCCTGGCAGCACAATGGATCCAGAGAAAGAATGCTTGGACTCCGCCTTCTGTGTGGGCATCATTACCAAATGTGAATATGCCACATCCAACTCATCACAAAGTCAATCCAGCCTCGCTGTGGATTCTGCGGACGAATGGCGTGCGGCGATGCAGGTGAACCACTGCTCCATCCAGTTTAAGCTGGACACAGGTGCTTCTGCCAACCTCCTTTCACAGGCAGATTTCAAATGCATCAAGAAGCCCCCAAGGTCCAGCCAGTAGCCTGCAAGCTCCTGGACTACAACGGGAATGCCATCACGGCACTGGGATCCTGCCATCTTACTCATCTCCAACCGGAGAACCCATGCACGGTTAGATTTTGAAATTGAAAAAGCCAGACAGGGCATCCCTACTTGGCGAGCATGCCTGCAAGCAGCTGAACCTCGTGCAGCGGGTTTACACAACAACATCCTCCAATATGGATCTTCAGGCCGGCATTAACGACATCCTCGCTCAATAACCGGATGTGTTCGACGGGATGGGCACGCTGCCATATCGATACAAGATTCTGCTATGACCTGATGCCAAGCCAGTGGTCCACGCACCACGCCGGGTCCCAGCTTCGCTGAGGGAGCGCCTGAAGGCACAGCTCAAGGATCTTCAGCAACAGGGCATCATTTCCAAGATAACCGAACCGATTGAATGGGTCAGCTCGATGGTATGTGTTAGAAAGCCTTCGGGAGACCTGTGCATCTGCATTGATCCCAAGGATCTCAATAAGAATATAATGCGTGAACACTACCCCATCTCGAAGCAGGAGGAACTCACCAGTGAGATGGCACACGCACATTTTTTCACCAAATTAGTTGCGTCACATGGATTTTGGCAAATGGATGAAACTAGCAAAAGGCTCTGCACCTTCAACACACCGTTTGGCAGATACTGCTATAATCACATGCCGTTTGGCATTGTCTCGGCATCGGCGATCTTCCATCGCATCATGGAGCAGATGATGGAGGGTATTGAAGGGGTTCGTGTGTACGTGGATGACATCATCATATGGTCCACGACCTCTGAAGAGCATCTTTCCCGTCTCCAGCAGGTATTCTGCCGTGTCCATGCCAATGGCCTGAAGCTGAACAGGTCCAAATGTTGCTTTGGCATGTCGACACTCAAGTGACCAGATCTCTCAGCACGGCTTGCGCCCGGACACAGACAAGGTCAAGGCTATCGAAGCCATGAAGGTCCCTGAAGACAAGAAGGTGGTGTTGCGCTTCCTGGGCATGGTCAATTTTCTGGGCAAGTTCATCCCAAACCTGGCCTCACACACCATGGCCCTACGAAACCTGGTAAAAGAGTCCACTGCCTTTGAGTGGAAGGCAGTACATGATGCAGAGTGGTTGGAGCTGAAAGCCAAGCTCACCACTGCACCCGTCTTGGCATTTTTCAACCCAGACAGGGAGACAAAGATCTCGACAGATGCGAGTCAGGATGGCATTAGTGCGGTGCTGCTTCAACGCGATGACACTTCATCCTGGGCACCGGTAGCCTATGCATCGAGGGCCATGACACCCACCAAAATAAGGTATGGGCAAATAGTGAAGGAATGCCTGGGTCTTCTCACTGGCATTCTTAAGTTTCACGACTATGTCTACGGCCTGCTGACATTCACTGTTGAGATGGATCATAGGCCTCTGGTTCACATTATCCACAAGGACCTGAATGACATGACGCCTCAGTTGCAGCGCATCCTCCACAAATTAAGAAGGTACGACTTTGACTTAGTGTACACGCCTGGCAAGGAGCTCATCATCGCTGATGCATTGTCCCGCTCCATCACATTGCCTAGTGAACTGCTGGAAATCATCCAGCAGATTGAATCACATGTGCAGATGTGTGCTAGCACCCTCCCGGCGCCTGATGAGAAGGTGGATCGTATCCGCGAGGAGACAGCCAAAGACCCCCTCTTGCAGCGTGTCATGCACCACCTCGCCAATGGCTGGTAAAAAGGGCAGTGCCCTCAATTTTACAATGTAAAGGACGACCTGACAGTGATTGATGGTCTCCTCATCAAGCTGGACTGGATTGTCATTCCACTCAGTCTCCAGAGCTTGGTGCTCCGCCAAATCCATGAGGGTCACTTGGGCGTCGAGAAGTGCAGGCGCAGAGCCAGGCAGGCTGTCTTCTGGTATTAGCCAAACATGGTTCTCAACTGAGTTTGCACTGAGTGCTGAATTTGGTGCATTTGAGTGCTATCGTGAGAGTTTGGTGACTGAGGGAGTATAAGGCTTCATTTTTTAATCTAAAGTCTAGTCTTTCTTTTATTTAGTTAATTAACTTAAAAGTTGCTGTTTGGTTTAGAAGAAGGTGAATTTTCAATCAGCTTTAAACAAAGCTTCTACTTGTAGGCACTTGCAGCTGGAGCTTGTTAATTAGTTAATTGGATTAGGCCAGTTTTCAGAGGCTAGATTCACATTATAAAAGTGATCCCCTACAGTGCAGACTTTGTTTGTACTGAGTGCTGAATTTGGTGTATTTGAATGCTATAGTGAGAGTTTGGTGACTGAGGGAGTTAGGTGAGGAGGGAGTAAGGTGCTCCTTTCATTTTGTTTCCTACATTTCCACAAAGAGTGAGAAGAGAGCCAGGAGTTTACAGAGAGTGCAGCTGACTGGGAGCAGAGTCAGAGGGCGGAGATCCAGTTAGTCCACAGGGCAGCTATATTCTGTAAGGTAAGAGGGGATGGAGGCTAGGCCAGTTGCATGCTCCTCCTGTAGGATGTGGGTGGTGAGGGATACCACCGGTGTCCCCATTGACTATACCTGCGGGAAGTGCACCCAACACCAGCTCCTCAAAGACCGTGTTAGGGAACTGGAGCTGAAGCTGGGTGAACTTCGGATCATCCGGGAGGCAGAGGGGTGATAGAGAAGAGTTAAAGGGAGGTAACTACACCCAAGGTACAGGACAAGAATAGCTGGGTTACAGTCAGGGGAAAAAAACAAAACAGGCAGACAGTGCAGCGATCCCTCGTGGCCGTTCCTCTTCAAAACAAGGATACCGTTTTGGATGCTGTTGGGGGGATTACCTACCGGGGGAAGGCCCTAGCGGCCAGGTCTCTGGCACTGAGTCTGGCTCTGGGGCTCAGAAGGGAAGGGGGGAGAATAGAAAAGCAATAGTTGTAGGAGATTCAATGGTTAGGGGAATAGATAGGAGATTCTGTGGCCGCGAGCGAGACTCCCGGAAGGTATGTTGCCTCCCGGGTGCCAGGGCTAGGGATGTCTCGGATCATGTCTTCAGGATCCTTAAGCGGGAGGGTAAGCAGCCAGAAGTCGTGGTGCACATTGGTACCAACGACGTAGGTAGGAAAAGGAGTGTGGAGGTAATAAACGAGTTTAGGGAGTTAGGCTGGAAGTTAAAAGCCAGGACAGACAGAGGTGTCATCTCTGGTTTGTTGCCGGTGCCACGTGATAGCGAGGCTAGGAATAGGGAGAGAGTGCAGCTGAGCACGTGGCTGCAGGAATGGTGTAGGAGGGAGGGCTTCAGGTATTTGGATAATTGGAGTGCATTTTGGGGAAGGTGGGACCTGTACAAGCAGGACGGGTTGCATCTGAACCAGAGGGGCACCAATATCCTGGGAGGGAGGTTTTCTAGTATTCTTCGGCAGGGGTTAAACTAATTTGGCAGGGGAATGGGAACCGGATTTGTAGTCCAGCAACTAAGGTAGCCGATATTCAGGACACCAAAGTGTGTAATGAGGCAGTGGGGAAGGGAACACTGACAAAGGAGAGTACTTGCAGGCACGGAGATGGGTTGAAGTGTGTATACTTCAACGCAAGAAGCATCAGGAATAAGGTGGGTGAACTTAAGGCATGGATCGGTACTTGGGACTACGATGTGGTGGCCATCACGGAAACTTGGATAGAAGAGGGGCAGAAATGATTGTTGGAGGTCCCTGGTTATAGATGTTTCAATAAGATTAGTGAGGGTGGTAAAAGAGGTGGGGGGGGGGGCATTGTTAATTAGAGATAGTATAACAGCTGCAGAAAGGCAGTTCGAGGAGTATCAGCCTACTGAGGTAGTATGGGTTGAAGTCAGAAATAGGAAAGGAGCAGTCACCTTGTTAGGAGTTTTCTATAGGCCCCCCGATAGTAGCAGAGATGTGGAGGAACAGATTGGGAAACAGATTTTGGAACGGTTCAGAAGTCACAGGGTAGTAGTCATGGGTGACTTTAACTTCCCAAACATTGAGTGGAAACTCTTTAGATCAAATAGTTTGGATGGGGTGATGTTTGTGCAGTGTGTCCAGGAAGCTTTTCTAACACAGTATGTAGATTGTCCGGCCAGAGGAGGGGCAATATTGGATTTGGTACTTGGTAATGAACCAGGGCAAGTGATAGATTTGTTAGTGGGGGAGCATTTTGGAGATAGTGACCACAATTCTGTGACTTTCACTTTAGTAATGGAGAGGGATAGGTGCGTGCAACAGGGCAAGGTTTACAATTGGGAGAAGGGTAAATATGATGTTGTCAGACAAGAATTGAAGTGCATAAGTTGGGAACATAGGCTGGCAGGGAAGGACACAAGTGAAATGTGGAACTTGTTCAAGGAACAGGTACTACGTGTCTTTGATATGTATGTCCCTGACAGGCAGGGAAGAGATGGTCGAGTGAGGGAACCATGGTTGACAAGAGAGGTTGAATGTCTTGTTAAGAGGAAAAAGGAGACTTATGTAAGGCTGAGGAAACAAGGTTCAGACAGGGCGTTGGAGGGATACAAGATAGCCAGGAGGGAACTGAAGAAAGGGATTAGGAGAGCTAAGAGAGGGCATGAACAATCCTTGGCGGGTAGGATCAAGGAAAACCCAAGGCCTTTTACACATATGTGTGAAATATGAGAATGACTAGAGCGAGGGTAGGTCCGATGAAGGACAGTAGCGGGAGAATGTGTATTGAGTCTGCAGAGATAGGAGAGGTCTTGAACGAGTACTTTTCTTCTGTATTTACAAATGAAAGGGGCCATATTGTTGGAGAGGACAGTGTGAAACAGATTGGTAAGCTCCAGGAAATACTTGTTAGGAAGAAAGATGTGTTGGGCATTTTGAAAAACTTGAGGATAGACAAGTCCCCCGGGCCTGACGGGATATATCCAAGGATTCTATGGGAAGCAAGAGATGAAATTGCAGAGCCGTTGGCAATGATCTTTTCATCCTCACTGTCAACAGGGGTGGTGCCAGGGGATTGGAGAGTGGCGAATGTCGTGCCCCTGTTCAAAAAAGGGACGAGGGATAACCCTGGGAATTACAGGCCAGTCGAGGAGGCTGTTACGGGAATTGAACCGTGCTGCTGGCTTGCCTTGGTTTGCTTTCAAAGCCAGCGATTTAGCCCTGTGCTGAACAGCCCCTTGATATCCAGAATTTACGAGATTTGTTGGTCCCACCCATTTTCTTGAATGGAACATGTTGGTCCTGTACTCTCCCTATTTCCTTCTTGAATGTGTCCCACTGTTCTGTCATAGATTTATCTATCAGAGTCTGCTCCCAGTCCACTCTGGCCAAATCATATCTGATCTTATTAAAATGGGACTTCCTCTAGTTTTGAACTTTGATCTCAGGCCCATCCTTGTCCTTTTCCACAACAATCTTGAATCTAACAGAGTTATGATCACTGTCTGCAAAATGCTCCCCCATTGTTACTGCTCTCTCTACACCTTTCACACTACGGTAACACCATTAATATTGGGGAAGTTGAAATCCCCCAACTATCACGACTTTATTGCTTTTACACTGTTCTGAAATTTGCCTCTATATCTGCTCTTCTATTTCTCTCGGACTGTTTGGAGGCCTATAGAACATTCCCAGCAATGTGATTGCCCCTTTTGGTTTTTAAGTTTTGTCCATATGGCTTCAGTTGAAGAGCCTTATAATATGTTGTCCCTCCTTCCTGATCAAAGTTGCAATATCTCCTACTCTTTTACCTCCTTCCCTATCTCGCCTGAAAATCCTGTATCCTGGAATATTGAGCTCCCAATCCTGCCCCTCTGTCAACCATGTCTCAGTGACAGCAATAACATCATACAACCATGTTTTAATTTGTGCCCTCAATTCATCTGCCTTGTTTCTCAGATTCCTTGCATTACAATAAATACCATCCAATCTTGCCAAACTCCCTTGTGACTTAATTTATTACATTTTGGGGAGAGACCAAACTGTATCTGAAACATTGAACCAGCTGTGGCTCTTTAAGAAATGGGAAAGCTTGAAGGGTAACCTAACAGGATTCTTTTAAAATTTGAGGAAGTCTGATTGGATTGAAGAAGAGACGTTGCTACCAATAGTGTGATAGTTGAAAGCTATGGGCCATCACTAAAATATATTCACCAGTAACTTTAAAATCAACTTCAGGGACAGTTTCTTCTCTGAGAGAGTACTTAGAATGTGGAAGTTGATATCAAATGGAGTAGGTGAGGCGACTGGTATAGATGCATCTAAGGGGAAGCTAGATGGAGAAAGAAATAGGTTATGCTGAGAGGGTTAAATAGTGTGTGAGGAAGCTTGTGTGGAGTCTAAACACCAGCATAGAGTTCTTGTCCAGCATTGTATGTCATTATGCTGTAAATTCCAGGTAATGACCTGTTAAGAAGTGAAAGAGGCATTGGATCTTTTCTTGTCCTGTGTTTTCTAATATCTTATATGTTTGTGTATCTGCTTATGAGCTCTAAATTACAAAAAAAATACATGTCAGGTCAATCATTAAAACCAGTCTGCTTGTTCTGTAGTCAATCACTTGCTCTTCTCCTACTTCTGTATTATTAGTCAATAACCATCAACCACTTAACAACTTAAATAGCAGCAGCTTTGGCTGGATTTGAGCTGAAAATGCAAGAAGATGGAGTTCGGGTTGAAGATGAGCTCTGATCTTTTTAAATTGGAAAAACAGACTTAAAGGGCTAAATGGCCGATTCTTACTATTTCTTATGCTCTTTTTGAGGCTTACATTAATCAGTTAAAATGTCATGTTGAAAGAAACATAAGACTTGGTCACTTTACGCCTTCTTATTGGTAAACAGAAACAGGCAATCTTAAATTGACTAAATATCTTCATTATTTTGTGATAACCAGCAATGTCATATAATCAAAGGGTACAACCACTGCACAGCTAGACCTGTCAATCGCAAGGGAAATGGTAAGTGTGAGACTGATGTTCAGTAGAAGTGAGATTGATTTATTGCAAGTCCATTTAAATAGGTGGAACTGTATTTACTTTTATGAACAGAATACAATCACATTGGTAACGATTTAAAAATGTGACCAACACTTGAGGATCTGTGTGCAACGCTTCAGCTTATATGAAACCAAACACCATTCCTCAAAATAATCAGGTGAGTAAATGCCAATCAATGCTGAAGTCAAAGTTCTAATTATAGAGCCAGAGATCAGTGCGGTGGACCTTTGATAAGGTACCAAATATCAGACTTCTTTTTCATTGATTTATGGGATGTGGATGCCAATGGCTAGGCAAGCATTTATTGCCCATCCCCAGTTTTGTTTAAGAAAGGTAACAGCATGTGGAGTCGGGGGCTAGTAGGAGAAAGGTTATCAATGTTGTTGCAAAACTGAAAACAGACAGTTGAAGGTAATTACTGAGACTGGAAAATGTTGAGGAGTGATATTCCACAAGGATCGGTGTTGGGACCACTGATATTCACTATTTGCATAGCTGATTAAACTCAATGAGACTCAATCAGAAGTACAATCTGAAAATTTGCTGTCATTCATACAAAGAAGGACATTAATAGGTTTGAAGATTTGGTGTGTAATTGTAACAGGAAGCATGAGATGGAAAGAATAATGCGGCTACATCTTGGAAAATATAACTAAATGTGATAGCGAAGGAGAGACATCTCGGGATAGATAGATTAAGTCACTGAAGTAGTGACACAAGTTAGTATGAGGCCATAAAATGACGAACAAAGCACTGTATTTTATTTAATAAAAGCAAAATGCAGACCACTGAATATCAAGCCATTATCTCCAACATCGTTAGCGACCTCATTTCCTCCGGGTGCCTTTCCCCTACGGCTCCCAACCTCGGACAGCCCGCTTTTACCTACTTCCCAAAATATACAAAAGGACTGTCCCGGCAGGCCCATTGTGTCAGCATGCTCCTGTCCCACCGAACCTATTTCCTGTTATCTTGACTCCATCCTCACTCCTCTGGTCCATTCCCTCCCCACCTACATCCGGGATTCCTCTGATGCCCTGCGTCATATTGACAGCTTCCAGTTCGCGGGCTCTAACCACATTCTATTCACCATGGATGTGCAATCTCGCTACACCTCCATCCCACACCAGGATGGCCTGAGAGCTCTTCACTTCTTTCTCGAAAAGAGGCCCGGACAATTCCCATCCACCCCCACTCTCCTCCGCCTGGCTGAACTCGTTCTATCTCTCAACAACTTCTCCTTTAACTCATCTCACTTTCTCCAAATCAAAGGTGTAGAAATGGGTACCCACATGGGTCCTAGCTACGCTTGCCTTTTTATCGGGTATGTGGAACATTCCTTGTTCCAGGCCCCCTCCCACAACTCCTTTACCGATACATTGATGATTATTTTGGTGCCGTGTCATGCTATCGCCTGGACCTCAAAATTCATCAACTTCGCTTCCAGTTTCCACACCTCCATCACTTACACCTGGTCCATCTCAGACACTTCCCTTCCCTTCCTTGATCTTCCTGTCTCCATGCCCAGCAATAGACTATCCACTAATATCTACTACAAGCCCACTGACTCCCACAGCTATCTGGACTACAGCTCTTCGCACCCTACACCCTGTAAGGACTCCATCCCTTTCTCTCAACTCCTTCGCCTCCGTCGCATTTGTTCCGATGATACCTCTTTCCAAAATGGTGCTTCGAAATGTGTTCCTTGTTCCTCAACCGTAATTTACCACCTACAGTTGTGGACAGGGCCCTCAACAGTGTGCGGTCCATCTCCCGCGTCACAACCCTCGCCTCCTCCACTCCCTCCCAGAACAAGGATAGAGTCCCACTCGTTCTCACATTTCATCCCACCAGCCTCCGTATGCAAAGCATAATCCTCTGCCATTTTCGCCAAGTCCAGCGTGATGCCACCACCAAACACATCATCCCTTCACTCCCTCTGTCAGCATTCCGCAGAGACCGTTCCCTCCGAGATAATCTAGTCCACTCCTCCACCATACCCAGTACCTCTCCCATCATCCATAGCACCTTCCCATGCAATCATAGAAGGTGTAACACCTGCCCCTTTACCTCTTCCATGCTTAACATCCCAGGCCCAAAACACTCATTCCAGGTTAAGCAGCGTTTCACTTGCATCTCTTCCAATTTGGTCTACTGCATTCGCTGCTCCCAATGTGGTCTCCTCTATACCGGAGAGACCAAATGCAGACTGGGTGATCGCTTTGCTGAGCATCTTCGGTCTGTGCGCATTCAGGACCCTGACCTTTCTGTTGCTTTCCATTTTAACAAAAGACCCTGCTCCCATGCCCACATGTCTGTTCTTGGCCTGCTGCAATGTTCCAGCATTTTCTCTTTCGTACTGTATTTTATTTGTCCAGAAGTAGTACTGAAAAGTAGAGATGTAGGGCTGGATTCTCCATTTGGGAAACCATTGGCTGGGTTCTCCGTTGGCGGGACCACCGTTTCGCCGGCAGTGAACTCACGCACGTGGATTTCACAACAGTGTGGGGGTGACCACAATGGGAAACCCCACTGGCTGGCTGCCTGAACAGGAGATCCCGCTGCCAGCGGGGACGCGCCACACCCATTCCGGGTGCGGCAGGATGGAGAATCCCACCCATTGTTCTCCCGTCGGAGGTGAATTACAACTGGTTTATGATCCACCTGGGAGCCTAAACCAGCAGGCAATTCCGTATTAACTTTCATGCATATTTATGCATAGCATGGAGTAGGAGGGATTTCCAAAGGAATTCTGATATTGGACAACCATTTTGAGTGAGTGGGTTGCTAGATAGCGAGGTCCCGGGGTCGGCCATCCCGCCAGCCCCCCCCCCGCCAGCCCCCCCCCCCCACTCTGCACCACAAAGCAACTTTGAATGCCCTCCCTCCCCGCCCCTCACTGCAGCCCCCCACCCCTGGATTATCAGCATGCCCCCAACACCCCCAAATATGGGGGTGATCCGACCTGTCCCCGCCAAGGACCCCTGTAAATAGGGGGACCCCAACAGGGACCCCCTCCCCCCCAGAAACCCTGCCCCTGTCATATTAACCCGATGCACAACCTTAAACTGTATGAGACTCAGTCTTGCACACGACGAAGACGAGTTTATCCCCTGCAGCGCTCACTCCACACCTGGCTTGCATCGCCCTACCAACTCCTCCTCCCACTTGCACCTGACCCCCTCCACCAGAGCGCCCTCCCTTCCCATCAGCTCCCATATCTATCTGACACCTTGGCCTCACTTATCTCATCCTCGGACAGAAGCTTGTCCTGGAGCGCTGGAGGCGGCAGCAGCGGGAACAATCCCAACTCCTTCCTCAAGACCAAAAAGAAAATGCTGGAACATCTCAGAAGGTCTGGCGGCATCTGTAGGGAGAGAAAAGAGCTAACGTTTCAAGTCCAATGACTCTTTCTCAAAGCTTCCTTCCTCAAGAAATCCCTAACCTGCAGGTACCTGAACCCATTCCCTTTCGGCAGCGATTACACCTCCTCAAGCCCTCCAATTCCAGAAACTTACCCCCCTCATACAAACAGGTTCCAAAAAACTCTATCCTCTATCCCGAACTGTCTCCGCCCCCGTGGCAACCTGTGGTTGCCACAAATCAGTGCCACAGGGACATGCCTTCCATCCTACAGTGCTGCCGACATTGGTTCCACATCCTGAAAGCTGATACCACCACTGGGCTCGTGGCGAGAATGGAAGAGGTGCCAACAATAGCGCCCTCAGACTGGTCCTTTTGCTCAAAGACTCCTCCATTCATCCCCACACCGACCTCTCCTCCACCGCCCACTTCATACCATAGTTATGTTTGCCTCCCAATAATAATTTGGCACATTCAGTAGAACCAGCAACCTCCACCCCCCCACCTGCTTATCCCATTCCAGAAACACCCTCTTGGCCCGAAGAACCAGACCTGCTCACCCGAAACCCATTATCATCTTATTCAACCTCCTTAAAAAAAGACTTGCGAATGAAAATCGGGAGATTGGGATACACAAAAAAAAACTTCGGGAGCACTGTCATCTTTACCATCTGGACCCTTCCAGCCAACGACCAAGGCAACATATCACACCTCCTAAAGTCCTGCTTCATTCCTTCCCCATTTTTTGCCAGATTCAAATTGTGCAGTTGTGCCCAGCTCTCCGTCACGTGCATCACAATATACCGAAAGCCAGCTCCTACCAACTAAAATGGCAACCTTCTTAAAACCCTCTGTCTGCAGGCATTGATCGGAAATACCTCACTTTTCCCCATATTGAGCTTATACCCTGAAAAAAGACTGAACTCTCCCAAGATCCCCAAATCCTGTCAAAACCTTCAACCGGGTTCGCAAGATATAACAAGAGGTCATCAGTGTATTACGAGACCCAGTTCTCCACCCCCACCCCCCTCTCAATGTTCTGTCACCCCCTCAAACCCTTAAGTGCCATCGCCAATCATTCAATTGCTAGGACAAAGAGCAAAGGGGAGATCGGACACCCCTGCCTTGACCCCCGATGCAACACAGTGTGCTCCGAATATACACTATTGGTCCATACATGCGTACCAGGAGTCCTGTACAACAATCTCACCCAGTCGACAAACATCTGCCCAAAACCGAACCTGGCCCAACACCTCAAATATGTACGCCCACTCCACATGGTCAAATGTCTTCTCCACATCCATAGACACAACCACCTCCACCTCCCTGCCAGTTGAGGGCATCCATTATCACATTCAGTAACCTCTGAACAATAGCCAATAGCTGCCGCCGTTTCACAAACCCCGTCTGGTCCTCCCGTATCACCTCCAGCCACAATTCCTTATCCACACTCCCAGCACCTTCGCCAATAGCTTTGCATCCACATTTAACAAGGATATTGGGCAGTACGACCAACGCTGTTCCAGGTCCTAATGTTTCTTTAAAATGAGCAAGATAGACGCATGGCATAGCATGGAGGGGAAGCTCACCCCTCCCCACTGAATCATTGTACATTTTGACTATAAGGGGCCCCAGCTCCGACTCAAACATCTGATAAAACTACCCAAGGAATCCATCTGGGCGGGGCCTTCCCTGACTGCATCACCTCCCACAGACCAATTAAAGCCTCCAACCCTTGTACCCTTGACTCATCCACTCTCAGTAACTCCAGCCCATCCATAAACAACCTCAAGCCCTCCTAGACCGCCTGGGGCTCCGAACTGTACAATGTCCGATTAAAATTTCTCAAACATCCCATCTACCTCGTCCGTCCCCGTTACCAGTTTGCCCCTTCCCCGGTCCCTCATCCACTTAATCACCCTCCCTGCCAACTGCCTCCTCAACTGATGCGCAAGCATCCTGATCGCCTTCTCCCCATGCTCATACACTGCCCCTCGGGCCCTGCGCGGCTCTCCCACCACCTCCCCTGTCGACCCGAGCGCAAACTCTATTTGGAGTTTCTGCCTCTCCTTCAGCAGCACGTCATCAGGTAGAACCGAGTTCCTCCAGTCCACCGCCAGAATGGCCTCCACCAGCTTCAGCTTCTCCGCCCACTTTGCCCTAACCCATGCGCCCGAATCAAAATAAACTCCCCTCTAACCACTGCCTTTAATTCCTTCCACAATGTAGCCGCCGAGACCTCCCCCATCTTATTGTGCTCCACTTAGTTCCGGATAGCCACACCTACCTTTTCACAGACCTGCTTATAACCCCACATCCAACCTCCACTGTCGCCCCTGGGAGCTTGCCCCCTCTACCTGCTAATCCACGTAGTGTGGCAGATAGTCGGACACCATGACCGCCGAATACTCCGTCCCAACCCCCGCCAGCAGTGCCCTGTCCAGGACAAAATAAATCAATCCGGGAGTATCCACTGTGGATATGGGAAAAGAATGAAAATTCTTTTGCCCTCGGCGTCTCTGCTCCCATTTGCTCCATAGATCCTAGCAACACCTTCACCATTGCCCACTCCCTCATAGACCTGGGCAGACCTGTTCAACATCGGATCCAACATCAACACTATATAAAAATCCCCTTCCCACCCCGCTCCATGATCAGTCGGTGCATCTCCAGGCCCGGGATCTTTGCAAGGGCTCGCCTCATAAACTCCACGTCATCTCAATTTGGGGAATAAATCTTCACCAGCACCATGCATGCCCCCGTCGCCCCCCCCCCCCCCCCCCCATCCCACACACCATCACAAATCTATCACCTGGGTCTGCCACTATGCTTCTCACTGCAATTAACACCATCTTATTGTTATGGGCCAGGGTTTATAGAACCCCAAAGTGTATCATGGAGTTCACCTGACCCACAACTTTTAATAGATTGTGGTTATGGGGAGCACACGGGTCTACTCTACAGGTGTGGTGCAACAGAGAGTTAAAGTACTTTTAAATTAAAACAATGTTTATTTATGGAACCAGTTAACACTTTATAAACACACAGTAAACATCTTAACAACTATCAACACCAATCATCCCCACAGATACAATATTCTATAAGTAAACCTTACTATTTCCTTGCAACATCCATAAGACAGAATACCCTTTTTAACACAGAGATCAGGTTTGAATTCTCCACTGAGAGCAGTTATCACTTTGAAATCCTCAAATGATCTGGAGACAGTCTTTAGATTACATAAAGATCCTTATGAAGCTGCTTGCCTTGCCTGCAGCTATCCAGCTCTCAAAACAAAACTAAAAACACACCCTGTATCTGCCTGCTCAAAGCAAGAGTGAAAGACAGACAGCCCAGATCAACCCACTCTCTGACATCACTGCAGCTATCTGACAAACACCCATTTCTTAAAGGTACACCCACTAAAACTATTCGATAAACACCCATTTCTTAAATGCCTTCATTTCTAACCCATCTCTAATGCACATGGCATTTTTAACCAACACTGCCACACCCCCGTCTTCACATCCGACCACAAATGAATCACATGTCTCACTCATCTCTTCCTCAGCCTCATCTGATCCGCTACCTTCAAATAGGACCCTTGCAAACACACCACGTCTGCCTTTATACTCTTCAAATGCGCAAACCCGCATGACCTCTTAACTGGCCCATTTATTTATTTATTTTAATTTAGAGTATCCAGTTCTTTTTTTTCCAATTAAGGGGCAATTTACTGTGGCCAATCCACAAACCTGCACATCTTTGGGTTGTGGGAGTGAGACCCACACAGATACGGGCAGAATGTGCAAACTCCACACGTACAGTGACCTGGGGCCGGGATTGAACATGGAGCCTCAGCGCCGTGAGCCAGCAATGCTACCACTGCACCACATGCCACCCCAAGTGGCCCATTTAACCACTGAACATTCCATGTAATCAGCCAGGTTAGAGGAGACGCTGACCCCCGCCTCCCCTCCAGTCAGCCATATCTATGCTTTAACCAGCTCCCCCAGGTCCACGCCCCACATTCCCTGGGCCTCCTGAAGACGTCTGCTGCCATCACCCCTTAAGTAACTGCGCCACACCAACTCCGTCCACGTCAGCTACCCCCCCCTCCCCCCACACCATCCTCAACAAAGAACAAGAAAAAGAAAACGAAACCTGCAACAGATCTATCCCCCACTTCACTCCCGTTAACTAGCTTATCCGCTAACATGGTGGCTCCTTACACGAGGCAACTGCCTTACCCAATCCCTCACTCCCACTCCTCCACCTTATACCCACAACCCCAATAATCCACAAAATGTACAACATGATACAACATTCAATCCAACTGAAAAACACCAACACTCCCCCCACTGGATTCTCCATAGTCCGAGTTCTTAAAAGTCCCCAAGGCGATGGTCTTGTGAAAACCTAATCACTTCCTCCGGTGTGTCCATATAGAACCTCCTGGCCCTGGTACGTGATCCACAACCGGACTCCACTCCTTCCTATAACAGTACCGTTTTGACCCTGTTAAACCCAACTCGGCACTTTGCCAACTCTGCACCCAAATCCTGGTAGATCCAAATTGCTTCCCTTCTCGGGTGCACTTCTTCATCTTCTTCACCCACCACAGAATGTTCTCCTTGTCTAAATATCTGTGCAGTCGTACAACCATCGCCCTCGGCTTCTGACCCGCCTTTGGCCTCCTCCTCAGCGACCTGTGTGCCCGATCTACCTCGGGGGGGGTCAGTCAAAGACCTCAACCCCCACCAGCTTCTCAAGCACGTTAGCTGCATACTTTGTGGCCTGCGATCCCTCAATGCCTTCGGACAATCCCACAATCAGCCTCCTTGACTGAATCTCCAAATCGTCCACTTTCTCCCTCGGCCCACCGCCACCAACATAATCTCTGCCTCCAACGAGTCCAATCTGTCCTCATAGTCTGCAACCGACTCTTCCACATTTTGGAAGAGCAACATGTGCCTCCATCCTCTGCTCCACTCTCTCAACGGCTGCCTGAATCGGGTCAGTCACTTTAGCCAGGTCTTCTGAGGCCTCCTGCCTTTGCTGCTGAAACTTGACTGTAAAAAACTCAACCAACGGTTCCATGGACCAACAACGCTACAGAGTTCTCCGCCATCTTTCCTTCAACCGCACTCCTCACAAGCTCCTGGTCTGACTGTTGCTCCTTTACAGTTCCACTCATTGATTGATAGGGCTGCGACATGCCCATCCAAAGGAGAATTCGTAAGTCTATCTGTTTTTGTACTTTGTACCAGCAAACACCCCCCTGAACGGTAACAAGGACCACAAAATACCGCTGTTGTACCCTCAATAATGACGCTAGAGAGTAAAACGGTAAAGAAGGCTTTTATAAGCTAAGAACTAGTCTGGTGCCGAGACGGGTGCTTACTGGGTGCCGTCTGCAAGGCGGCCCCTTATATACGACTTCCAGGTGGGTGGAGCTGGAGGCGGAGTCCCCCAGGGTTCCAAGCCCGGTCTTGAAGGGGACATCACCTTACATGATGATAAGGGAACAGTATTACAATGACCGTTCATCATATTCACCCCCTGTTTAGAAAAAACGAAGTCCGACGGGGTTGAAGTGGAATCATAAGTCCATTTGTTTCGGCGGCCTGATCACCCTCATCGTCCTCCTCAGCTCGGGCGATGTTGCGGTGGACACGGACGTCTTAGTTGAGGGTATATCCGGGAGCACGGTGGTCGGAGCCTTGGTTTGGGTGTGGGTAGGGGATCAGGGCACTGGGCCGGTGCCGGCGGGGGGTGTAGAGGGGGGGGGCGCTAGGGGGGGTGCGCGCGGTCGGTGTCCACCTACGGGGAGTGGGACCGGGGGGGGGGGGGAGTAGTGGGTGCCGGATCCCGCATGGGAGCCGTGAGGGAGGGGGCGTCTGTAGTGGAGGAACCAGTGGATACCAGATCTCGGAGGGAAACCATATCTTGCCTGCCGTCGGGGTACTCGACGTTGGCATATCGGGGGTTCGCATGTAATAATCGGAACCTCTCGACCAGGGGGTCCATTTTATGGCTCCTCGCGTGCCTCCGGAGAAGAACAGGTCCCGGAGCCGTCAGCCAAGGTGGAAGCGAGACCCCGGAGGTGGACTTCCTGGGGAAGACAAACAAGCGGTTATGAGGGGTCTCATTCGTGGCCGTGCAGAGGAGCGACCTAATGGAGTGTAGGGCATCGGGTAGGATATCCATCCAGCCGGTGGTTGGGAGCCTTCTCGACCGTAGGGCCAGAAGGACAGCCTTCCAAACTGTCGCGATCTCCCCCTCCACCTGCCCGTTTCCCTGCGGGTTATAACTGGTCGTTCTGCTCGAGGCGATACCTTTGCTGAGCAGACACTGACACAGTTCATCGCTCATGAACGATGTACCCCGGTCGCTGTGGATGTAAGCGGGGAAACCAAACAGGGTGAAGATGCTGTGCAGTGCCTTTATCACGGTGGCCGATGTCATGTCGGGACAGGGGACAGCGAATGGGAAACGGGAGAACTCGTCGATGACGGTGAGGAAGTAGGCATTGTGGTTGGTGGACGGGAGGGGGCCCTTGAAGTCACACTTAGTTGCTGAAAGGCCCCGAGGCCTTCACGAGACGAGCCTTGTCTGGTCTGTAGAAGTGCGGTTTGCACTCCACGCAGATCTGGCAAGCCCTGGTCATGGCCTTGACCTCCTCAGTTGAGTAAGCTAGGTTGCGGGACTTGATAAAGTGGACGAGCCAGGTAACCCCCAGGTGACAGAGGTCATTGTGGATGGCTTGTAGGTGGTCCTCCTGCGCGTTGGCGCACGTGCCGCAGGACAGGGCATCTGGGGGCTCGTTGAGCTCCCCTGGACAATACTTGATATCGTACGTGTAGGTGGAGAGTTCGATCCTCCACCTCAAAATGTTATTGTTTTTTATTTTGCCCCATTGTGCGTTATCGGTGATGAGGTTGAACCTCCTACCGGCTCCGGTGCCGCACAGCCTCCACAATGGCTTGTGCCTCCTTCTCAACTGCAGAGTGCCGAATCTCGGAGGCGGTGAGGGTCCAGGAGAAGAACGCTACTGGTCTGCCTGCCTAGTTAAGGGTAGCAGCCAGGGCGATGTCTGATGCATCGCTCTCTACCTGGAAAGGGATAGTTTTGTCCACCGCGTGCATAGCGGCCTTGATGATGTCGGCTCTGATGCGGCTGAAGGCCGATCGGGCCTCAGCCGACAGGGGAAATATTGTGGTCTTTAGGAGTGGGCGGGCTATGTCCGCATATTTGGGGATCCACTGGGCGTAATAGGAGAAAAGCCCCAAGCACCGTTTGAGGGCCTTGAGGCTGCAGGGGGGGGAAAGTTCCTTAAGGGGGCGCATGCGGTCGGAGTCGGGACCGAGGACCCCATTTTCCATGACATAGCCGAGGATGACTAGCCGGGTTGTGTGGAAAACGCATTTTTCCTTGTTATAGGTCAGGTTGAGGGCTCGGGCGGTCTGGAGGAACTTTTCGAGGTTCGCGTCATGGTCCTCCTGATCATGGCCACAGATGGTGACATTGTCCAAGTACAGGTATGTAGCCCGCAAGCCGTACTAGTCCACCATTTGGTCCAACGCCCTCTGGAAGACGGAGACCCCATTTGTGACGCCGAAGGGGACCCTGAGGAAGTGGAAGAGCCGGACGGCTGCTTCGAAGGCAGTAGTATAGGGGCGGTCTTTCGGTCGGATAGGGAGCTGGTGGTAGGCAGATTTGAGATCAACCGTGGAAAATATCCGGTATTGGGCGATCCGATTTACCATTTCTGCTATGCGAGGAAGGGGGTACGCATCGAGCTGCGTGAAGCGGTTTATGGTCTGGCTATAATCCACGACCATCCGTTTCTTTTCCCTGGACCGGACTACCACCACTTGTGCTCTCCAGGGGCTGTTACTAGACTCGATGACCCCCACTCCCAGTAAACGTTGGACCTCTGACTTGATAAAAGTCATGTCTTGGGCACTGTACCACCGGCTCCTGGTGGCGACGGGCTTACAGTCGGGAGTGAGGTTCGCGAATAGAGAGGGGGGTGCGACTTTCAGTGTCGCAAGCCTGCATACCGTGAGGAGGGGTGGGGGCGCAAGGGTCCGCCGAACATCAGTGTCAGGCTTCGGTGGCTGCACTGGAAATCCAGTCCGAGCAGCAGGGGGGCACAGAGGTGAGGTAGGATATACAGTTTGAAACGGGTGTATTCAGCGCCCTGGATCGAGAGATCCGCAATACAAGACCCCTTGATTTGGACCGAGTGGGACCCAGATGTGAGGGCTATGGTTTGGGACATGGGATGGATGTGCAAGGAGCAGCGCCTCACCGTTTCTGGATGGATAAAGCTCTCCGTGCTCCCGGAGTCGAAAAGGCATGGAGTGTCACGCCCGTTGACCTGGACCTGCATCATAGCGTTTCGCAGGTGTTTTGGCCACGTTTGGTCGAGGGTGATCGCTCCCAGTTGCGGGTAGTCCGAGTCCTCAGCCGAGTCGGATTCGTAAAATGGTCGCCGCCGTCGGTCGCATGTGATGTGTCGGGTCAAGAAGATGGCCGCCGCCAAGATGGCCACCCCATGATTCGCATGAGGTAGATGATGCGTCAGAAGGGGGGCGTGTCGGGTCGATGCGCAGCCGCGTTGCGAGGCCTGCGGGCCTGTGAGCCTGATTTTCGAGCCTGCTGTTCTTTGTGTTTCGAGCCCTTGGGCCTGGCCAGGCAGACCCTCGTAAAATGCCCCTGCATTTTGTCGCTGCAGATGGCGGAGCGGGCTGGGCAGCGTGGGCGTGGGTGCTGGCCCTACCCACAGAAATAGTACAGTGTGCCCCTGGTCTGGGTGGGTCGCCGAGTGGCGCAGGCCCGTAACGTGGCCAAGTCTGGGGAAGTCCGAGGGGGGCTCGCAGGGTCCGCGGGGTACATGCCTAAATTATGTCAGGCCACTTCTGTCGTGTTGGGTGTTCCGATACACAACGAACCAACACGGTTGTAGATGGTACAACTCTGTTTTATTGTTCTGTACAATAATAACTATTAACCTCTGGCTGTGGTTCGTACTTCACCAGCTAACCTGTGGACCCAGCCCAAGCACTATCTTAGTGAGGCACTCAGCACATGGTGTATGTCTGAGTGGCACGCTGTGAGCTCTGTGCTCTGAGCTATCTCCTGTTAGATTCAGCAGGAACTGTTGTGTTCCCTGTTTTATAGTGCGTGTGCTCTCACTAGTGATTGGCTGTGATGTTGTGTGTGTGTTGGTTGGTCCATCTACCTGTCCATCAATGTGTGTGTGTGATTGCACCATGATATGTTAATATGGATATCATGACAACTTCAAGCGAGGTGGCGAGCGTTAGCGTGTCCTGGAGGTCTTTTGCCCCGTTTTCCAGTCGTCGCTGCCGGATGTAGGTCGAGCGGAAGCCGGACACAAAAGCGTCTCTGATGTCCAGGTTCATATGGATTTCCCCCGTCACATCCTGATGGTCACAGTTCCTGGCGAGGGCGGTGGGTTTTTCTACAAATTCATCTAGCGTTTCCCCCGAGCGCTGCTGGCAGGTAGAAGCAGAAGCCGGGCATGTACCTCGTTGATGGGTTTGACAAACCGCTTGCATAGTATCTCGACCGCCTCTTCGTAGGTAGTCGTCTTTTTGAGCATGGCGGAGATTCTGTGACTCACCCGGGCGTGGGGTAGGCGCAGCTTGCGTGATACCAGGGTGGGAGTCTCTGAGGAGTCCAGGTAGGCCTCGAAGCATCGGAGCCAGTATTTTCCCGCACCCTCCGTGCCTCCGAAATTCGGCACTCATCCGTCGAAAAAGAGGCCCAGGCTATCGTTGAGGCTGGCGACATTGAAGGCATTACCTGGCCGTCAGGAGATTCACTCTCCTCACTAACCAACGGTCGGTAGCCTTCATGTTCAACAACAACACAGCGGGGCAAGATCAAACATGATAAAATCTTGCAGTGGAGAATCGAGCTCACCACCTATAATTACGAGATTAAGTATCGCCCTGGCAAACTCAACGAGCCCCCAGATGCCCTATCCCGAAGTACATGTGCCAGCGCATGAGTAGACCGACTCCAGACCCTGCACGACGGCCTTTGTCACCCAGGGGTCACTCGGGTGTACCATTTCATTAAGGCACAAAATCTGCCCTGCTCTGTCGAGGAAGTAAGGACAATCACCAAGGACTGCCAGGACTGTGCAGAGTGCAAGCCGCGCTTCTACCGGCCGGACCGCGTGCACCTGGTGAAGGCCTTCCGCCGCTTTGAACGCCTCAGCGTAGATTTCAATGGCCCCCTTTCCTCCTCCGATCGACACATGTATTTCCTCAGTGTGATCGATGAATACTCCCGGTTTCCCTTCGCCATCCCATGCCCCGACATGACGTCTGCCACCGTCATTAAAGCCCGTAATTCTATCTTCACTCTGTTCGGCTTCCCCGCCTACATCCACAGTGACAGAGGATCCTCATTCATGAGTGATGAGCTACGTCAGTTCCTGCTCAGCAGGGGTATCGCCTCCAGCAGAACGACGAGCTACAACCCCCGGGAAAATGGACAGGTAGAAAGTGAGAATGGGACGGTATGGAGGGCCATCCAGCTGGCCCTACGGTCCAGAAATCTCCCAGCCTCCTGCTGGCAAAGGTCCTCCCTGATGCACTACATTCCATTCGCTCATTACTCTGCACTGCTACTAAAAGTACACCACATGAACGTCTTTTTGCCTTCCCCAAGAAGTCCACATCCGGGGTATCGCTCCCAACTTGGCTCACAGCTCCGGGAACCGTGCTTCTCCATAAACATGTGCAGCTCCACAAGATGGATCCGTTGGTGGAAAGGGTGCACCTGCTTCACGCAAACCCACAGTACGCCTACATGGCGTTCCCCGCCAGCCGCCAGGATACCGTCTCCCACAGAGACCTGGTACCATCAGGTTCCACCCTCACACCCTCGTCGCCCCCGGCGCCACCCTCCTCTTCCCCCGCTGCTCCCATCACCCCCCCTAGGACCGCCCGTCCTCCCCCTGCCCACCCCCATTGATTAAGAGGATTTTGGCATGCTCCAGGAGTCAATTTCGACCACGACAGCGCCAACATCGCCGTCACCACTTCGTTGATCTCAAAGGACCATCAAGGCGCCGGACCGGACCGGCTGAACCTCTCACCGGCCCGCCGGATGCCAAGAGACATTTTTTTTACTGCTCTGTAAATATTAAAAATTGCTAATTGTATATAGTTATCCACCAACCCGCTAGACTCAATTTTAACAGGGGGTGAATGTGGTAAACCACTGTGTTCTGATATTAGAGGTTGTACGGTAGAACCTGCACTACAGGTTCACCTGTGGCCCCTGCATGCTAGCTCCGCCCAGGAGGCGGGTTATCAATATGCGTGGCCTCCAGCTCGCAGCCATTTCACCAGCTGCTGTGGAAGGCCACACATCTGATACTAATAAAGCCTCAGTTTGGATTCAACTTCGTCTCCAGTCAAATTGATCGTGCCTCAACCCGCTGGTGGGGTCGCTGCCAGGGGGAAAAGTGAGTTGCAACGACAGGAGAATTTTGGTACACATTTCTCTGATCAGTGTCTTCAGTGGCTCTTGTCCTTCAAGCACAGTAGACAGCTTCTCCTCATGAGGAATTTTACCCAGAAGCGCTTTTTATTCTATTTCACTAAAATTTAGGAATAGCCTTTCTTGTTCTGTCATCACTTACCATGGGTGGAATCCCACCCCCGCCGGTTGCCGAATTCTCTGACACCGGCTATTCGTCAGGGGTGGGAATTGCGCTGTGCCGGTCGGCGGCCCCCCCCCCCCCCCCCCCCCCCCCCCAGCGATTCTCCGGCCCGCGATGGGCCGAAGTCCCGCTGCTGGAATGCCTGTCCCGCAGGCGAGAATCAAACCACTTCTCTTACCAGCGGGACTAGGCGGCGTGGGCTGGCTCTGGGCTCCTGGGGAGGGGGGGGGCGTGGGGCGATCTGGTCCCGGGGGGTGCCCTCATGGTGGCCTGGCCCGTGATCGGGGCCCACCGATCCGCGGGTGGGCCTGTGCCGTGGGGGCACTCTATTCCCCACGCCTCGGCCACAGCTTTCACCATGGCCGACACGTAAGAGACACACACCCCTGCGCATGCGCGGGGATGACGTCAGCAGCCGCTGACACTCCCGCACATGCGCAGACTTCCACCGGCCGGCGAAGTCTTTCGGCCCCGGCTGGCGTGGTGCCAAAGGCCTTTCCAGCCGGCCGGCGGCGCGCCAACCACTCCGCCGCGGGCCTAGCCCCTCAAGGTGAGGGCTTGGCCCCTAAAGGTGCGGCCCGACGCCGGAGTGGTTCCCGCCACTCCATCCCGCCGGGACCCCCGCCCCGCCGGGTAGGGGAGAATCCTGGCCCATGTCCTTCTTTGTGATCCTGTGGTTCCATGCAATAAAGTTTCAGGTTCTACTTCTAGCTTCCAGGAGTGTAACATAATTCTCTCCACTTGCCTGGATGAGTGCAGATTCAAAAACACTCAAGAAGCTCAACGCCATCCAGGAAAAAGCAGCCCGCTTGACTGGCATCCCATTCATCACTTTCTACTTAAAATCCCTCCACAACTGACACACAATGGCAACAGTGTGCATGTACTAACTACAAGGTGCACTGGGCAAATCATCAGGGCTCCTTTGACAGCATTGTTCAAACCAGCAACCTCTACCACCCAGAAGGACCTCGCAGCAGATGCATGGGGGCACTGTTGTTGGGTCAAAATCCGAGAACTCCCCCCTCACAGCACCTACACCACATGGATTGCAGCAGCTCAAGAGGGCAGCTCAACGCAGCCTTCTCAAGGGCAATTAGAAATGGGCAATAAATGCTGGTCTAGTCAGCGAAGCCCATACCTTTGAAAACCCCACATTTGTAATTGTCTTGTGATCAATCTATTATAAATATGTTAATAAAATAAAACTAGCTCTTAGCAGCAGTACTTTGTGATATATTTGTTGAATCCTTCATTGCTTGATAGGTTTTGAATAGAGCATGACAGATTGGTCTGTAGGTTCGACAGGTATCTCTTGGGGTTGGTACAGAAAATTCAGAATTTTCAGCCAGTACGGGCATTGAACCCGCGCTGCTGACCTTGTTCTGCGTTACAAACCAGCTGTACATCAATCAAGGAAGTGTCTCCACTTGGACAGAAAACAGATGAGATCGTGCAGGCAAGTTTACTGGCAGTGGACAGTTAAAAGGCTGCCGTTGGGATCGGAAAGTTTCCTTCCTGTTTATTTCCATTGTTCCCAGCTACACCAGCTATATTTCAATGACTCATACCTCAAGTCGTGACCCTGAGGCCCAACTGCGTGGTCTATTTGGATGAGGTGGTGGTTTACAGTGACACATGGAATGAGCATGTAGGACAATTGCAGTTGGTCGATTTTGTCATCAATTTGGCCAAAAGCGGATTTGCCTAAGCAAAAGTGACCTTACCTAGGACACGCTGTGGACTAGGGACCAGTGGCACCCAGAATCGCCAAGGTAAGGGCGTTACTAGATTTCCCCTTTCCCAAAACAAAATGGGAGACTATGAGGTTCCTAAGCATGTGTGGGATCTTTAGAAAATTTGCACCTAACTTTAGTATCACAACAATACCTTTGAATAATGTATTGCAGAAACAAGCAAAAATGGTATGTCCACAGAATGCCACCAAAGAGCTTTTTGGAAATTGAGGGCCATATTAGTAAGCGAATCAGTGTTGGTCACCCCTAATTTTTACAAACCCTTTAAAATGGCCACGGATGCCAATCACCTGGGCATTTGGGCAGTGCTAATACAGATTGATGAGTCAGGAATAGAGAGGTGTGCACGACAGTTACATCCTGGGGAAGTCCGATATCCTCAGCCTCTTCAAGGACCACCCCAGGTTGGCTGGTTGGGGGATAAGGGGTACTCGCTGAGGACCTGGCTAATGATGCCAATATGGAGGCCAGTGACCGATGTGGAGACCCAATACAATGAGGCTCATGCAGCCACATGGTCTGTCATTGAGCGGTGATGCAGTTCTGATACCTCAACCGATTTCTCCTCCAATCCTCCTCGGAGATGGAGGAGGAAGAACATGTGGCCACCTCCGAGGAGGAGGACGAGGACGACAACGAAGCATCAGACCAGGAGGGGCTGGAGGACGATCCCGGGGAGGAACTGGAGGACCAGCCAGGGCTGGAGGACCGACGACAGTGATGAGGGTCCGGCAAGCCCAGAGGGTGAGGGAGGCCCTCATCACCGTCCACTTCACATTGGATGTGGCCTAGTCCGTCATCGCAAACCCTCCCTCCTTCCCCCTCCCCATGTCTCCCCTATGTCTTGGGAGATGGGGCATGGGATTGGTGGTCGGCCTGCATTGTGGAAGAAAGTGCCAGACGCATCCTTCTGGTTGTGGTGAAGGTTTTTTATAATGTAACTCACATAAGTGTCTATCACTGCCCCACTCTCCCAATGATGCCACCCCATTGCCCCCTCACTTTCCCTGAACCCTTCCCCACCCAAGCACACAGCCCCCTTACCTCCTACCTTCCCCCGTTCACCGCCCCGCCAGTATCCTCTCAGTGATCCTCGATGTGCTTAACCTTCCGTGCTCTACCGCTGCGTCTAGATATTTCCCCAGGATGCCCATCAGAGGTGGAGACATCCAGCTGCTCACCACATCCTGTTGCCTTTGACGCCCGTGGCGGGCGATCTCTGGGGACTAGGGCCAGAAGGCCCCAGTGCACTTGCCGGCAGCACATGCACAACCGTACCGCACTGTACCGGGTGCTGACTGCGAGACATGTCGTCGTCAGAGGGATGGAACTCAGGGAAGCTGGTAGCCACCGCTGCCACTACACAGGATGTGTCCGGGTAGGCAACCAGCACCTCATCCTCCTCCCGTTGTTGCCCATAGTGCCCTGGCATGGAGAGGTAGCTGGATTGAGCCCCGTCTACCCCTGCATCACCTGGCTCTGCCAAACCGGGAGGCTCCCCAGTGTCTACACCATGGTGCCGAATCTCTTGGCGATGCTCCTCAGTGACTGGGACATGCTCTGCAGCGCCTCGGAATGCCACCTCCAACTGGGACAAGCTCCGAAGTGCATCGGCTGGACATGTCCTTCAGCCATGTCCGTCACTGACTGAGCCACGCTTTGGACACCACCACTCATGCTGCAGATGTCATGCATCAGGTTCTCCACTGCGGTCACCACCTTAGCAGTGTTGGCCTCGGTGCCACGCATTGCCGGTGCCATCTCCTGCACCGGTAGCCTCAGGGACTCCTCCAATCGCCGATGGACCTTTTGGAGGGTCGCTGACATCCTCCTCTGCACTCTGTCGTCTGCATCAGCTCTGGGTAAACCTGGTCCAGAGGCTCAGCATCTGACTGGGACCCAGCTAGGTCCTGGGATCCAACAGACCTCTGACTGCTGTCTCACCTGGGTGTTAGTGCCTCCACCTGATGCACATCAGCAACTGTGTGGTGCTCATCAGATTGTGCCTAGAAGCCTGACCACTACCATTGCCTACCATGGGCATGTCTTTGCGCTGGTGGAGGGTGGTAATGATAGTGATGGTGTCCTCATGTGAGGCTGGTGGGAGGGATGGGGAGCTGGATGGGCTGACATCGTTGGCTGGAGATCCTGCGGGAGGATGGACATGTGATCAGTGGGAGGGATGGGTCATCCTGTATGGCATTAACAACTTACGTTTGACAGTCCATCAGGGTGGGGCCGGTGCGGTCGCCATGCACCGAACTCTGCATTGGTAACCGCTCTGTCCTCGGCCACCCCATAACCTCCAGGGCCCGTTCCATGAAGGCGGTGAATGTTCTGAAGTCTGGCACCCTGCTGCCCATCTGGGCCCTCTCCCAAACCTTGTGGGACAACTTATCCTACGGGGACACAGAAAGGGTATCGTTAGTCACATAAGTGGTTTACTGCGGGGGGGGGGGGAGGTGCTTAGGGAGGAGGGGAAAGGTTGGGCTTGAGTGGCATAGCACTGTGTGGGGTGGGGTGGTGCCAGGCGCATTCCCGTGGGGGTGAGTGTGTGGTGGGGGGTCCTGTGCCAACTCACCCTACCACATCGTGAATCAGCCCCCCAAGCCCCCATACTTCACAAATGAGCCCCCCACCCCCCGCATTGTAAATCAGTCCCCTCCTGCATTGTAAAGCAGGCCCTCCACCCACCCACCCACCCATGCATCGCAAATCAGCCCCCGAATCCCATTGCATCGTAATTCAACTCCCCAAACTCCCATATCACAAATCAACCCCGGAACCCCACTGCATCGTAATTCAAACCCCCATATCTTAAATCAGCCCTCCTCCCATCGCAACACCCAGCACCAGCGGGGACCCAGAGAAAATGGCGCTGATTCTGATTTTCCCCGACTCCTGATTCGCCACCACATTGGGAACCCCGCTACCGACGGCGGGTAGCAGAGCATTTTGCTCAATATGTTTTTCATGGAAATAGATGTTTCTTTTTTCACCCCTGAATTGTGTCTTCCAATTAAATTTTTCAGCAGCAAGCTTTCATGTGTGTTTATAAAAAGGCTATTTAATCTCATTCATACACTTTCCCTGAATTAACGCACTGTCACACATTTCAGCTGACATACATACACAAAGATTTTATAGAGATAGGACACTTTTATAAATTAGTAACCTAAGTCCCTGATTTACACTTTACAGTCTTCCACGTGGCAGGCCAGTGGATGTTTGATTGATGTTTTTAAGTTAAAGTGAGGGTCTTTTAAAACCAACGGCTCACAGCAGGTTGTGAGGTTTCTTGTGGTTGAATATTTAGAAAATTGGTTCTCAGGTGAACTTTGAAATTGGGACGCGTTAAGTACTTTGGCTGCTTGTTGACATGCAGTTAGTTTCAGAGTCTGCTTCTCAGACTGGCTGACAACTAATGTTTTTGAATGGTTCTGCTGAGTCTCTGAGTAATAAAGGTGCAGTCCTTGAAACCAGTTTCAGTCACTTGATCATTGAGTTTACACTTCTGAAGCTAGCAGAAGTTTGGAGTGGGTCCGTGAGAGCATGCTGACACAAAATGATAATCTAACAAGTGGCGGGGAGGGGATTATCAGCCATAGAGGCCTGATTATTACATTTATGATAATGGGGTTCTTGGCGTTGAATGTCGGGATTCTCTTACACTGGCATGGGGGAGGGTACAAATGGAATTAGATTTCCCGTCAACATAAAACGTGATTTGGGCCTCTTGCGAGATTTCTCCTCTACCGTCATCAAACCCGCCCGAGAAGAACAGGAGCAGAACATTCTGGCTATAATCTCTGATTGGCTTTCTTTCCCTTCTCTAAGACAATTGTGATTTGGATATTCAAAGCCATTTTAAATCCTGTGAGAGCTGCCATTTTGCCACATGCAGTGTGACAGCTGAGCCAGAGCACCTTCTCTCTGCATTCACACATAGAAAGGAACATGGCAGAGTGTTCAAACAGGGAGTTCTGGGCTGGTTTTATTTGCATCCTCCCATCCCATTCACCCAGTGAACTAAATACGAGCTGGGGAACAGAGAGCAATTCGAATGCTTCCATGGTCACAAAGGCTGAGATGAACTTGTGTCAGCGCAGATTTAGAAGCAATTTATGCTCTGCCTTACCCCACCATTAGCCATCAAGTGAACTGAAATATGATTACACTGAAACAAATTCACAAAGAAAATGGCCATGTCCTGATGTAAAAGTGAATGGAATTTGCTTATTGCAATTGTCATTACTGTTATGACTTACATTATATCGTTTAGAATCCAGCAATTATTATTATTAATTAGTCTCAAGTTGGCACTCTGCATTCGGATGTTGTTGATTCAAGCCCCATTACCATACATAGCTGAGAACATAATCCAGCCTGACACTCTGCTGCAATACTGCAGGAAGGTTATGTTGTTAAAGATATCTTTTTGCATTGGGCACAATCTACCGGAATGGGGGCAGAGTCCCCATGAGATTAGCCGGGTGTTTCCCACTATCTAATGTCCATTTGGTAGATCAGGGGTCTCAGAGGGGATCTCACCGATGAGGCCGCACTTAGCTCCATTTGCTGCACTGAGGAGATCCGCTCGTTGGAACGCCTCAGTGCAACGAGAGATTGGGACGTCATTTACAAATGATCTCTTGAGCCCCCGATGCGAACCCCAACCCACCCTCCCCCAAGTCCCAACCCACTGGTACTAATGCCAGGATGTCAGGGCCCATAGTATTTCCTGTATCCAGTACCTTCAGCCGATTCTTGTTATCTTGTGGAGTCAATCAAATTGAAGACTACCATCTATGAGGGGCGGTACTGAGGCACAGTGGTTAGCACTGCTGCCTCAGAGCTCCAGGGACCCAGGTTTGATTCCGACATCTGGTGACTGTGTGGTGTTTGCACTCCCTCCTATTTGTGCGTGGGTTTCCTCCGGGTGCTGCGGTTTCCTCCCACAGTCCAAAGATATGCAGGTTAGGTGGATTGGCCATGCCAAATTGCCCCTTAGTGTCCAAAAGGTTAGGTAAGGTTACTGTTACGGGGATAGGGTGGAAGCATAGACTTAAGTAGGATGCTCTTTCCAAAGGCTGGCGTAGATTCAATGGGCCGAATAGCCTCCTTCTGTGTTATAGGGATTTTATGATTCTGTGGTGGAGACCTCAGGAAGAGGTTGAGATGATCATGCACATCTGGCTGAGTATGGTCACAGACATTTCAGCCTTGCCTTTTGCATTGACAAGCAGCTTGCTAGTTCTCTTTGCAGGACGAAACGCACACAGCTTGACGAGAGAAGCCCCTCAGTGACAGGCACTTAATGGGCACAACGGCAATGCATTTACACTAGACACTAGGCACCTATTACACTAGACAGGGGTCAGGTTCCAGGAGGCTGCAAACATCAGCAACAGCCTGCCATGATAGCCTGGACTTCCTGAAGCACTGGTACTCAGACATGTCAAGGAAGTTGATTCTCGTCCTGTCAGCCATGTGTTGGGGGTCTCATCTCCTGGAGCTGGATTCTGGCGCCCATCCCCTCTGCTCCGTGGAGTTCTATGTGGCTGATCACAATTAAACTGGTCCTGCTGCTGGTGTTGTTGGTGATTGTGCGGAGTCTGCTCCTGACTCTCAGCCGAGGTGGACAGTGGAGCTGCATATGCGGCTTCTATGCCATGCTGACGGGAAGAGCAGCTGAAGGCCAGTGAAGTGCTATGTAGTAGAGTGGCTTTCAAGAAGTTGGGAATCTCCTGTCAAGCGGTGAAACCAAGTTGGAGAGAAGAAATGCTTTGAGCAGAATCTCAATGGCCGTGGTTGGAATTCTTCACTCTAGCGTATCAAAATCTCCCAGATTCCCAGCTTCCCTGATGAAGAACTTCCTGATGTGCACTTGCCAGAGTAACCCTGACAAAAAACTGACAGGACGAGAAGCACATTCCATTGGTTAACGTATCACAGATAACTGGATTCTTAGTAACCACAACAATCTCTTATTTGCTTACCCAATAGACCCAAAGGGGTCCCCAGTTCCCTTCAATCCCACCCAGGGGAAAGTTGGGAGAGGATGGAATCATGTTGGAATCATAACCAGACACTGCTTTCTGGGACTTTACCTATGTTCAGAGACAGGGAAAAAGGATAGAGGCTGGGAAGATATGTGATATAGCGAAAGAAGGGATGAATTAAATGACTAAAGGGATGATGGAGCAGAGCAAAAGGTGGCGGTAGAGGGACAAGTAATGGAACAAAAGATGGCTCCAGAGGAAGTGTAAATGGTTACAGCAAAACCAGCAACCACTGCTTGAGCAAATGGGGGTGGTGGTAATTACCTGAAGAAATTGAGCTCAATGTTGAGGCCAATAAAATGCCCAATTACAGATGAGGTGATTTTTCTAGGGCTTGTGCTGTGGATCAATCCTGTGGAAGGCTGATGACAGAGGGAGCAAGGATAGGCTCGAGTAGATTTTGTTGTGCTACTGCACCCCTTACCTCATTATCCTTCGTCCCAGCATCCTACCTTATTGAGTTTTATTCTTATGCTTTATTTCATCCTAATCCCTTGATTTTGTTGTGGTCTTATCTCTCTCTCGCAGCCAGCTGTTGTTCTACATTTAAAGTGTGTTCATTCTGCTGCTGTGTGTCAAGGGCTGGCTCATGAATTTCGCATGTAAGCACTAAAGTATGACAGCTACTGGCAAGCCCTTTGTAGAATATGTGTGTATACTACAACCAGTGAATTGTAAACCTCCTCTAATAATGATAAACAAGGTTTAAATTAATTGTGGCACTCTGTAATCTACACTTGAGAATTATGCAGCACACAATGCCATGACAAGTTGGCAACTGGCACAAAGGAACTTGGGATGTTTTTGATGTGAGGAAATTTGGTGCGTCTGACAGACTTACAGATCAAACAATAATAAAACCTGTGAATGAAATGGGAATATTCAGGGACATGAGTTTGGGGATTCTTCAAAACCTTCACTTCATGTTCACTTTACTAATACATGGTTGTGATTTCCAGTAATGTCTTGCGCTGTACTTTCAACTTCAGAGCAAACTGCTTAATTGCAAAAAGAAATCTCTTGATCACATTTGCTCCCTTTTATTTCTATGCAAATTTGGCTCACTTAATGAAGTGCACCTGTCTGTGGCCTGTGTTTTTTCCCCATTATAATTATATTCTCACACCTGTTTGTTCTTGTTCGATCCTCAATATTTCTTCTGTTGAGTATTTGTCTGTTATCTGGAGCAACAGTGATATTTGAACCAAATACGTACTGGAATATTGCTGCAGCATGTGTCTAACTGTCTGGGCGGAGTCTGCACATCCTCCCCGTGTCTGCGTGGGTTTCCTCCGGGTGCTCCGGTTTCCTCCCACAATCCAAAGATGTGCACGTTAGGTGGATTGGCCATGATCAATTTCCCTTGGTGTCCAAAAATGTTAGGTGGGTTTACGGGGATAGGATGGAGGCGTGGGCTTAAGTGGGGTGCTCTGTCCAAGGGTCGGTGCAGACTTGATGGAGCCGGAATCCACAGCATGAGTTATCTCCTTTCTTGAAGATAGTTACAATTATTGCGTTTCTGAAGGCGAGGGCTGTTCTTTTCCTTCCCAAATCGGCAGGATAAGTGCATGGAGTCTTGATGTAAGGAAAAATCCACCAACTTTGAAGACCTCAGCTGGACTTATCTCAGGGCTGTAGGCACTGTTGTTTCTCATCTGTTTGATTGCTTATTGCAGCTCTCCCATCGATGGTGGTTCAGGCATTGATTCTATCATAGTGCTCTGGGGATAGACTCAAGAGTATCAGCTGTCTTTGTAGATTCACAATTCACCAGTTGTTCAAAATGTTCTTTCCTGAATTGATTTATGCCACTGTTATCCTGAAGAAGAGAAACACTATCTTGTGAACAAAGGCATTTGTCCATTTGATCCTGGTCTATTAAACCCCGGGGTTACAATTGATGAGGAACTGAACTGGACAAGCTGTATAAATACTGTGGCTACAAGAACAGGTAAGATGCTTGGAATCCTGTGGTGAGTATCTCACCTCCTGACTCCCCAAAGCTTGTCCACAATCTACAAGGCACAGCTCAGCAGTGTGATGGAATAGTCTCCTAGAAGAGTGCAGCTCCAACACTCAAGAAGCTTGACACCATTCATGCCAAAGTAGTCCACTTGATTGGCACCCCACCACAAACATTCATTGCCTCCACCACAGTAGAATCCATGTGTGCCACCTACAAGATGGACTGCAGGAACTCACCAAAGCTCCTTAAACAGCACCTTCTTAACCCACAGCTGCTGCCATCTAGAAGGACATGGGCAGTAGATGCATAGGAACATGACCCACAGGTTCCCCTCCAAGTCACACACCATGTTGATTTGGAAATAGTTCCTTCACTGTCGCTGGGCCAAGATTCTGGACCTCCCTCCTAACAGTGCTGTGGGTGTACCTACATATGGACTGCAGTGGTTCAAGAAGGGAGCTCACCACCATCTTCTCAAGAGTAATTAGGGATGGACAACAAAAGCTGGTCTAGCCAGCGAAGCTCACATTCCACAAATTAATGAAAAAGGAAAATGAATTTGCCCTGGTGACGTCAAAAAGCATGATATACCAGCTTTATTATAAGTGCGTATGCATAAATATTTGTATTGGAAGAAAATATGGAAATTGCATGCAGATTTAGGATTTTTAATGCATTCGATGATAAAATGAGTATACTGTTAACACTTTAATAATGATGCATGCATGTAACAGACATCAGAGTTTGATTAATATGGAGTGGGATGGGGGCGATGGGAATTATTTATGGTTGTGTGATAGCTAATGGGACTGCAGTTGAAGACAGGAGTCCAAGGCTTAGTATCCTCGCAGTAGGTAAGTCCGGGGCTGAATGGCCTCCTTCTGCACTGTAAATTCTATGAAATCTATGAAACATTACTTCGGTTTCTTTCTGCACAGGTTATGTCCGACTTGCTTAATATTTGCATTATTTTCTATTTTAATCCCAAACACAGACATTTCAAAATTCAATGTATAGTCTGTCTGGACAACAGAACAGAAACACTGCCTTGTTGTGAGCTTGCAGTGATAATCAGCTTTTTTGATGTATAAACTCTCAGGGTGAGATTTTCCGATCCTTCCCATCAACTCTGAACATATTCTGGTGAATGTTGGAAGAAGAGGCACAACGGAAAGCTTGCGGCGTGGTGTGTGGGCTCCAGGTTTATGAGTTGACTGTGTATAAACAGAGATACAGGAGATCCTGCCTCACCTCTTCTTACAGTGGTTGTACAATCATTTGGGATGGGGGGGGGGGAGCGAAACTGGGAAGATCAGCAACAGAAAATCTCAATCTCAACTGAACAGTTACTTACTCTCTGTCACAGGATTTTTCGCTGTAACACTGACTGCAACAAGGACTGTAGTAACAGTAAGTTTATTTGACTAACTCTGCTGCTGTGAGTAGACACTCCCGTCACATGATGCTGGACGTGACCGTGTCATCACCTAGTCACATGACGGTCCAGTCTGTACCTCCATGATTAGTTTGGGCCCCCAATGGCATGATGTGTAACAATGTACACAGTGAAAACTATATACAGGCATGTGTGTACAAAAGCAGTTAGCCATTCAACAGTGTACAATGGTATGTGTGAACAATGATTACAGATTGTGCTCCTGCAACTTGGTGCATAGCCCATTGTATATACTTCTACCCCTTCTTTCAACATGTGGTGGGTGGGAACAACAGAGAAAATGAAAACCAACAACGATCGCCAATCCAAACAGTCTGTGATGACAAATCCCCTATATCCTGTTCAGGTGCCCAGAGCCTGTGATAACATCAAAAGGTGGATGTGAGACTGTTCTATAGCCCATGTCCATTTTGCTGCACTCTCTCATCAGGTGTGTGTTGTACAGATGTGGGACCTGCTGTATTGGACTCTGATGGGGTCTGCATGACCGTGGGTGTGGAGGGCCTGTGGTCAAGGCAAGACAGCTGAGTTGCAATGACAGCTGTCGGTAATGTCTCTGATTCATGCAAGATGTGATAGTGATTGTGCACGTACTGATTGCCATTGGAAGCTACCAGTTAGCTGTTGGGTTGTGAGGTGTTGCTGTTGACCACCGCCAACTAGTCATAATCACGTGCAGTCTGGATCGGACTTTTTGGCCTGGTACTAGGGGACTAAAGCTGTAAGCATATCGATCGTAATATGCCTTGTTTCACAGTCTGCGTTGCAACAGTGCACTTTGTATATTAGATTTAAACAACTTGTTCGTGAGAATCATGGTCCAAGTGCACCTGGACAAGGGCAGATCCAGTCGTCGGAGATTATATAGGCCAAGTAAAGCAGCATATTAATCGGTGTGGTCTGTGCACATTTTTACAAGAGGTGTTTGGCTGAGTGTCTTTCTGCTCGTCCGTTTGACTGTGGGTGGAGGGGGCTGCTCATGATGTGCTCGAAATCTCAGGTGCGTTGTCTGACATGCTTCTCTGTGGATGCCATGCGTGGCAAAGTGGTTCTTGAGCTTGATGATCACCGAACTGGGAGCAGCATGGTAGCACAGTGCTTAGCACAGTTGCTTCACAGTTCCAGAATCCCAGGTTCGATTCCCGGCTTGGGTCACTGTGTGGAGTCTGCATGTTCTCCCCGTGTCTGCATGGGTTTCCTGGGGTGCTCCGGTTTCCCCCCACAGTCCAAAAATGTGCAGGCAAGGTGGATTGGTCATGCTAAATTGCCCTTAGGATAGGGTGGGGTTGCTGGGTTACGGGGAAAGGGTGGAGGTGTGGGCTTAAGTAGGTGTTCTTTCCAAGAGCCGGTGCAGACTCGATAGGCCGAATGGTCTCCGTCTGCACTGTTGATTCCATGATTCTTTGAGCTGCTGGTTGTGTTCAGAAGGTAATCGAGTTTGAATCAGCCGGAACATGAGTCACGAGGGCCAAGTGCTGTTTACCATTCTACTGCAGCTGCTATGAATTCCCAAGGGAGGCCTGCGTGCTTATACAGATGTAATGGTTTCTTTGCTTGGTGTGACGTTAGTGCATTACAAGGTGAGCATATTGAGACCTCACTGCCTATATCAGCATACATAGAGGGCCAGTACAATGATTCTTCAGTTACTTCCAACCCAGGGTGCCCTTGGTGCAGCTGTTGGAAGAGGTGTTGGAGTGCAGGCGGAAAAACAAATCTTTGACCATGCAGGATTAGGCCATCTTGTATGATTAGTTCTCTGAAACTAAAGAATACACAGAGTTTGTGAGGAAGCTCCCTGGGAAATTTTGGCCAAGCTTTCATAATTATGTCATACAGTCATGTGCACGCGATGACTGTTTAAGTTCTGAGGCACGACAAGAGGACAACACCTCTATTTGGCTTATGTCCACATCCGCCTCGGTCTGGTCTGTAGTGGGTAGGAAGGTTCTGGGGAGAGCATCAGCCAGGCAGAGTTCATTTCTGCATTTTAACGTCAAAGGGGCAGCATGGTAGCACAGTGGTTAGCACTGTTGCTTCACAGCACCAGGGACACGGCTTCGATTCCCAGCTTGGGTCACTCTCAATGTGGATTCTGCATGTTCTCCCTGTGTCTGCATGGGTTTCCTCCGGGTGCTCTGGTTTCCTCCCACAAGTCCCGAAAGAATTGCTTGTTAGGTGAATTGGACATTCTGAATTCTCCCTCCGTGTACATGGACAGGTGGCGGGAGTGTGGCGACGAGGCTTTCTCACAGTAACTTCATTGCAGTGTTAATATAAGTCTACTTGGGATTATTTAGATAGTCAATTAATTTTTTAGCCAAATTTCAATGCAAGAAGAAAATAGAGAGGTCAGTTTGTGAATCCTTTTCTGGTATCTGTGGCTGCAGCAGACTTTTCTCCCCTCTGGTCTTGGGGTTTCAGGTTAAAGCCTATGTAAAACTGCAATTGCTGGAGACAATTTTCTTTTAAAAATATAATCTGTCTTTTCCAGAACGATGATTTTTGCACCTGCTGTTTCCTTCAATAAAACATTCATTATCTTTCATTGGATTTCAAACTGGAATAGAGATTGGGCCTTGAAACCAGAGATAGAAGGGGGAGAGGAAGCGTATTACTGCCCCACTGGCAGGTTCTTCCATTCTACTGTTCTTGCAGCTTGCATGCTGTACTAAAATAGACTTGATAAATGGTTATTCCAGTCACATGACCTCTTTCTCAATAATGAATTCAGAAGATATTTGCTTAGTTTATGTTTGGACAGAATGTAACTATTGTCTCATAGCCTCAGTTATTAGATTCTGTAATGTCCCAGCTATCAGCATCTGAATGATTAATTATCCATCTTGACGAGATAGGGAAAAACGCCTTTCTCTACAGCTATTGGCCTGGTAGACTCTTTGTCTCTGCTTGAGAGGGAGTGCAGAAGGGACTTTAGTTGGTGGATTAGTTGCCTTAATACCCTGTATTCATTTTAACCAGCTGCTTGACTATATTTCATGGAAATAGGCACTTGGCAAAGCATGATGGATATTTAGCCTTATTTCAGTCAAGAAGTTCTGTGTGAAACAGTCAGAAGGTCATACAATGTAAACAAGCAAACAGCTGCACATTGTTTTGCTGACAGCATACAATTATTATTTTTCTTAGGCAAGGAACCCAAGGACTGTTATTAAAGTCTAACTCCGGCCCGTTCAGTTTTCTGTCTTTTTGCTAACCTAAAGAATGCCTTCTGTCCTAGATATTGCTTACAGTATCATATAAATAGCCTGCCTTTACTATGTAACGCGGGGACATTTGGAATGACTGTGGTCTCTCTAATCCCCCCACGAACTTCGTGTTTAATTAAAGGACCTTTGGCGAAATCTCGAAGAGCTGACTTATAATTTTGTCAACAAATTGGCGTATTCGTGCAGTTTCCCTAATTTAATGGGAAGTGAACCCCGAAACAAATCTCTAAACAGGACTCTCTCAGCTGAAAGGGAGAGAGCCATAGCGCAACCCCAGCTGAAAGGGGGGTCTGTGGCTCGGCAGTCTTAATTACTGGCCAGCGGCTCATGCTAGGAGAGCTATCTTAATTAATAAATTAATGATAGCTGCGTGAGAAGAACAAAGGTGCCTTAGAGACAAAAATAAAACAAACTGAACAATCAGTAGGCTTCGAGATCCGCAAAAGTACTAACACCGGTGAGCGCTCCTTGTAGTATTTGTTAATACTTTCCCGCGGTCCTTGTTGTTATATGTATATGCTCTAAAGTATTTTTCAGAAGGAACGATGAGCAATAAACTCGACGCCCCCTCACAGGTCGTCCCGAAGCCTCGGTAAAGACATCCGGAGTGAGAAAGAAGGTGAACTCCTTAAAGAAAACAGATAAGGGAGTCAAAATGAGTAAGAAAATGAAAAGAAACAATCGTAAAGCAACGGAATGAGGTAGGAAAACCTATATGTCCCCCATAGGAATCTAATGAAGCTGACCCCCTCTCAGAAAAAAAAAACAGGAGAGTAAAATTAAATGGAAGATTAAGGTAAAAGTGTAACAGATGGGTTCCTGTCAAAAAGGGAATTCAGATTTTCTGTAGCCGTGAGATAAGGCGAACAGTTAACTGTGATATTTGTGAGCTGTGAGAATCTGTGTGTTTTGTTTAACCAATTAATTTTAGTCAAAGCATGAAGTGCTAAGTGAGTTTTATTTTTTATCGTCCGAGATTATAACTTAAATGATTTTTGTTGAGATTTCTCTAATGCCCTGAAACATTGGAAATTAAAATCAGTTCAAAAGAAAGAAAATGTCTTTATGAATAAAAGTAATTGAACATGAATAAGTTTTTAGATTACGTGAAAAGACGTAAGTGGCATAATTCCAAGTTCTCCGCCCCCTTAGGCTCTGCAGGAAACATTAACCATTTCAGCAGACAGTTGACCTTTTCTGAATTGACAAAGAAAAATATGCGTCTCTCAGAATAGCTAATACCTGTAAAACCAATCATTGGAAATTGACTTAAATGTGTGGTATTTATAGCCCCCTCCCAAGGGATGTTTTGCTGCTTCTAAAATACTTTTATGGTGCATCTTGGTCAGCTTTGAAGGATGGGATTGCAATCCCACCCAGCATAAATGGGGGCTGGGTTCCCAATAATGATAATCATTTGAATGAAGGAAATGAGTCCCTCGAACGCTGGTTAGCAAATAGAGGGAAAGAGGCTATCATGCAAGAGCCCAAGAAGCATTTAACCCCCAGGAAGGATGTACCCCACCTAGCGACACCTTCCCCTATTAGGCAGACAGACACTCTGCAAATTAGGAGCGGTAATACATTGCATTGATAATGGAATGTTTATAGAACTGTCTCAAATACGAGCTCACCAGCTGCAAAATTTAATAACTTCTGAGCCTGCGCCCAATCGCTCTGTGTCTGTGTTGTGTGCTGGCAGTTTAACGTTAACCCTTACAGTACCACTGTTTTTTTAAACTGCAGGAAGTCTTACAAAAGGTTAATGACCCTTGGGCACAACTATTAAAACACCTGATAGAGTCCAGACGAGAGAATATAGTGACCCATTGCATGGCTTGGTATGCTCGTGAGGATGAGCAGGCATACAATTTACAAACGCAAAGTTACTTAGGAAAGCAGACCTCATTGCATATCGCTCCTTTTTATTTTTCGGTGTTGTAGGATTAGGAATGTTAGTACAGTTGACCCATAGTCAGAGCGCATAGTCAGACCCATACTTCAGAACACCATTTAACATTGGCCGGAAGACATCCCGCTAAGGCAAAGCAAATAGGAGAAGTGATCAAAGAGGCCAAAGGAAAAAAGTAATACCTGGGATTTATATTGAAATGGACGGACAAAATTGCCTGATAGAATTTTATGGCAAACAGGTGGGCAAAGTGACCTGGAAAGAGGGGCAATGGCCCGCTACATTTGAAAGGCACACCTATAGGCCCAACATAAAAATCATGTTGGAAAAGTACATTCTGCCCCAGCGCATAGGTGCAGTTACAGAAGAACGTTGCCCTGCCCTGCTTAAAACTATACTGATTGGCACTGGAAGCAGAAAAAGGGATAGAGGGAGTGATCAATGCACTATTTCAGCAAGGGGTGCTGAAGAGAACACAAAGCCCCTGTAACACCCCTATACTCCCCATTCCAAAGGTAGGAAGACCCAACAAGTGGTGGTTTGGACAAGATCTCAGAGCCATCAATAAAATTGTTCTCACTATTTCGCCATTGATGCCGGATATAAATGTCATCTTATCTTCTATACCACCAACAACGGATACTTTCTTAGCCTTTTTCTCCATACCATTGCACCCGGAAAGTCAATATCTGTTTGCTTTACATATCAGAATCAACAGTATTAAAAGAGACTTGGATGAGTGCCAGTTGTCTGCAGGCTCAACATTCCCTCAATATGATGACGATTTATTATTGGCCTAAGAGGGGGGTCTAACTTGCCAACAGGATACCCTTTTGTCATTGTCACATCTGGCAGAAAGAGGGCATAAGGCCTCAATGGACAAGCTGCAATTCTGTCTGGAGACAGTTCAGTATTTGGGATTTCAGCTGCAGCAAGGACAGCGAAGGCTTGGGTCTGAAAGAATACAGGCTGTAGCAAGGGATTCAACTCCGTGTACGAAAAAGGAAACCCTCACCTTCCTCGACATGGTGGGCTATTGCAGGCAGTGGATACCAGACTATAGAGAGATGGAAGCAGTACTGCGCAAGGCTACCCTACAGGACGCCCCTTCGGTTGTTACCTGGACCCCAGAGAGGGAGCAAGCATTTCGTAACTTGAAACAAGCCATGATTAGCACCCCTGCCTTGGGACTTCCTAATTTCACCAAGCCCTTTACTCTTTATGTGAATGAAGCAGGGGGATTTGCAACAAGGGTCCTGGTACAAGACATTGAGGAGGGAAAAGACCCTTTGCCTATTACTCAGTCGCCCTATGTGCAGTGGTAAAGGGTATGCCAAGTTGCTTAAGAGCAGTAGCAGCCTCGGCAGCCATTGTAGAAAAATCAGAACACCTTGTACTCGACCACCCATGTACAGTATTGGTTCCTCACTCTGTTTTGCTGCTGCTTAATTCATCCGCAACGCAGCACTTTACTGCGGCTCGACGCACTGGGTACGAAGTAATCCTCTCTAAAACCAACTTTACCTACAAGCGAGTGCCAGCTGTCAACCCTGCTACACTCTTGCCCACGCCCTCGAAAGCAGAGCATATGTATGATCATGATTGTTTACAATTGGTTGAAGCCACCACAACCCCTCGACCTGATTTAGTGAGTCACCCACTAGAAAATCCAGACAGCATCTTTTTCACCGATGGGTCAGCGAACCGACCAAATGATACGACCCTCCTGGCCGGCTACGCGATAGTAACTCCATTCAAGGTAGTGGAAGCTTTTGCCCTGCCTTCGGGAATGTCTGCTCAAGCGGCCGAATAGTTTGCCCTTATTAAAGTATGTATTCCAGCTAAAAATAAAACAGTCAATATTTATCCTGATTCCCGATCCGCTTTGGGATAGTGCACGATTGTGGCCAATTATGGGGTTCATAACTTCCTCTGGCCAACCTATTAAACATGCTTAATTGGTTTTAAATCGACTAGATGCTATTCACCTGCACAGCAAGATAGCCGTTTTAAAGTGCAAAGCGCATACTACTGCTGACGATGAAGTCTCCAGTGGTAATAGATTTGCTGATAAAATAGCAAAAGAAGTGGCTCTCAAACAGCAGCCACAACTGCAAGCTGCTGTAGTAGAACTTCCATCCACCATAACAGAACCAGAGTTAAAGTAGGGACAGGAGCAAACCTCCCCACAGGAGCATCGCTCTTGGCTCAAAGCCGGTTGCTACCAAGACAGCCATCAGATCTGGGTCCACCCCGATACCCGCGCAGGATGCCCCAGGAGTCTGTTTTTGCCACTATGTCGCCTTGCCCATGGGCAGGCTCATGTGGGCAAAGGAGGGACGACACATGCCATATGTCAACAATGGTATGCTCCAGGTATTATCATAGATTATCATAGAATTTACAGTGCAGAAGGAGGCCATTCGGCCTATCGAGTCTGCACCGGCACTTGGAAAGAGCACCCTACCCAAGGTCAACACCTCCACCCTATCCCCATAACCCAGTAACCCCACCCAACACCGTAAGGGCAATTTTGGACACTAAGGGCAATTTATCAGGGCCAATCCACCTAACATGCACATCTTTGGACTGTAGGAGGAAACCGGAGCACCCGGAGGAGACCCACGCACACACAGGGAGGATGTGCAGACTCCGCACAGACAGTGACCCATGCCGGAATCAAACCTGGGACCCTGGAGCTGTGAAGCAATTGTGCTATCCACAATGCTGCCGTGCTGCTTTCGATTACAGTAACAATTGAAAAAGTAGCCCGCACATGTATGATTTGTCAGAGTAATAATCGGGGCAAAACACCCGCTGTCTTTGATCATCTCCCACAGCCTGAAATGCCTTTTGAAAATTTGCAGATAAATTTTGTACACATGCCAATGGCCAAGTGATTCAAATACATGCTGGTGATAGTGGATATGTTTTCACGGTGGGTAGAGGCTTTTCCAACCAAAAGAGATGATGGTAGAATAGTGGTAAATATTCTGTTGAAGGAAATAATACCTAGGTTTGGAATACTGATGGGTATTAACAGTGACAGGGGAACTCATTTCACTAGCAAATTGACCAAAGCCCTCACAGAAGTCATGGGATTTGAGTGGAAATTGCATATCCATATCAGCCACAATCCTCAGGAATGGTGGAACGGGAAATGGAATAATTAAAACTGCAGTTACAAAAGTGTGTCAACATAATGGGATGCTGTGGCCAGATGCCATACCCATAGTAATGTATGCCCTGAGAAATCAGAAAAATCGCAATACAGGCTTAACCCCGAGATGTTAATGGAACGTCCCATGACAACTGGAACTAAACCCCCAAGACTCCAGCGGCAGTAACCTTAATATGGGCAGATGAGGCATCACTAAAATATGCCCAGGCCATGTGTGAAACCGCTGAAAAGAACAAACATGAAAAGGGGCGACAGGCTCAGATGCATCCAAAAGAGGGAAATACATACCCTTTGAACCTGGAGATCAAGTATATGTGATAGCACTAAACAAAGATTCTTTGTGTCCGAGGTGGAATGGACCCTACCAAGTGCTGCTAACAACCCGAACAGCCGTTAAAGTAAAAGAAAAGCCAGATGGGATCCACGCAACTCGTGTAAACTACATCATACGGAACTTTGAGAGTACTAGCGAAACGCTGACCTGAAGAGAATGATGGCATTGATGTTTTTATATTATCATATCAATCGAACATCATGTAGAGGGTAAACTGAACACTAACACCTTGATATGCATGTCCCACTTATACGCAGGGAGGGTAAATAAATCCAGCTGTTGGGTTTGTACACAAATTCCCAGATGCTCGGGGGAGGGCATCCTCGTGCGACCCATCCCATTCACCAGTAATGAGATAGCAGAGTGGGCCCTGTGACAGAATAATACAGGGCATGGGGAAGATACACAGGATATGTTAGATTGGAGATCAGCTGGATACAATATGAATAGGTTTAAAGGATGGTGGTGGCCTAGATTTAATGTGACATGCCAGTCGCCCTGTTTGATCCTTCCCAATTACACTGGAGTCCCAAAGGGTAGCATAGGCTTTAGGAAACATAAAACATATGGGACCTACCCAGTCGGCACGAGTCAGTGCGACCAGACCTTGAATTGGCAACCCCCTATGCTCCGCCTTACAGTTAAAGGACTATTCATCTTTGACTGGTCAGCGGTTGAATCAAACTAGTGGAGGCCCCTGGGGAGGGGATCCGATTAGACTAATGATGACTGATAGTAAAGGAAACCTGACCGCATATAACGGCACGTATTTTATCTGTGGATGTAAGGCGTACCCGTGGTTACCAGAAAATTGGGAAGGCCCCTGCTATTTGGGATATGTAGTCCCTTATGTACATCACGTCCATCAACTGCAGGACCATCCCCATCACAGGACGACATGAAGTGTTATGGCATGGGCACAATGCTGGGAATCATGACACCACCATTAGGAATAGCCACGAATGCATACGACCTATGGGAATTACGAGACATCCTTGAGCAGGTAGCTAATGACACTGCGGAAGCTGTTAACCAGATGGTTGCTATAAGAGCGGTTGCCCTGCAGAATAGGATGGCCCTTGATTTTCTGTTCGCTGAAAAGGGAGGTACTTGTGCCCTGATTGGTAGTGATTGCTGCACATACATCCCTGATAACTCAGAGACAATTGATAACCTGGTGGATCACATTCGTAGAGAGGTAGCACAATTGCATGCTGATGGGGGATGGGACTTTGGCTTTGGGTGGTTGGGAACATTAGGACAGAGGATTGTGATTTGGATTATGATCATCATTGTAATCCTGATTGTCGTATGGTTACTGTTTAAGTGCTGCTCAGGATGTTGTCAGGGCATGGGTGCGAGTATGTCAGCTTTGCCTCCGTGGTCCCAGCCACTTAACAATCAGGTGCCTATCATACGTCCATTCCCCTTGCATTATAGCCCACCCTTTGCTGCTGAGGACACTGTAATGTACTAACAATGTGTTGATCATAAGATCAACAAGGAGGGAATTGTAGAAGGAACTTTAGTTGGCGGATTAGTTGCTTTAATACCCTGTATTCATTTTAACCAGCTGCTTGACTTCATGGAAATAGGCACTTGGCAAAGCATAATGGATATTTAGCCTTATTTCAATCAAGAAGTTCTGTGTGAAACAGTCAGAAGGTCATACAATGTAAACAAGCGTACGGCTGCACATTGTTTTGCTGACAGCATACAATTATTATTTTTCTTAGGAAAGGAACCCAAGGCCTGTTATTAAAGTCTAACTCCGGCCTGCTCGGTTTTCTGTCTTTTTGCTAATCTAAAGAATGCCTTCTGACCTAGATATTGCTTACTGTATCATATAAATAGCCTGCCTTTACTATATAAAGCGGGGACATTTGGAATGACTGTGGTCGCTCTAATCCCCCCATGAACTTTGCGTTAAATAAAGGACATTTGGCGAAAACTCAAAGTGCTGACTTATAATTTCTACAACAGGTAGCATTATGGAAATGTTAATATGAGCTTCAGTACATTAAATCTTGTGAAGTAGTTCTTGACCTCAGCAGGTGTGAATTCCATGAGAATGTCTTGGCATGTGTTGATTCTAATCCCTTCCAGAAAACTAGTCAACTTGCAATACTGGACATCAGGTGATTTGTGGCAGCCATCTTAAGATAATGGAATGGAGTCTCCATTGCCTGACACTGATATAGGGTGGAGAACGCAACGTTGAGGGAAAAACAAGTTTGGCACCCATGTGAAGCTCCAATCCGTCGCCGGCATCCTCAGCACGCTACATGTGCCGGTGGGAGGCTGCATCCATTTCCACTTGATTAATGGGCTGAAAGCCTGAGTCTCCATGCCCCCCTAGCCCACGCCCTCCCCCCGTTATGAACCAGCCCCCAAAATCCTCCGGGCGGACTTTGGCACAAGTTTGTCAAGCGTGGCCCTGACGTACTGGACCCCACAGTGCGTCAAGGAGGTCAATGCATATCTTTCCCTTCACACTTGAATGCATCTAAAATACCCTGCTTTGATGCTAACCATAATGTTTATAAACACTCTTGCTATCATTGACGGTTCCTGACCATATCAAAAGCAGCTAAATGCTCTCTGCTGTGAAAAAGAGGAAGCAAAAGTACTTCACTGGGGAGTCACTGATGGAGGTTCTGATGGGGGATGCCTCTGATTGGGCGTCTCAAATGGGGAGTCAAATGGGGCATCAGATGTGGGGCGGGTGAAGTCGGGTCACCCTCATGCAGGCATGCTGTGGGGGACTGATCCAATTTCCCCCTGGTAGGGGGACAGGGGGAGAAGATGCCCCTAGTCAGTGGCAAGGAGGGGAGACATGATTTGCGTTTTGGGGGAAAGGGACCCACCGCCGCCACACCTCCATTTTGAGCATATGGCTCAATACCGTATTTCCCCCAAGCATAAATTTGCCTGGTGAAGGAGAGAGACTCTCACCTGGGCACCGCTCCTTGCGCCAATGGAGACCAATAGCGACTCTCCACTGGCAGGAACACTTAGGCTCATGAACGGAGAATCCAGGCCAATGTCTTTGCTTGCTTTTTGAAAGTCCTCTTTAAACATTCGATATATATTAAATCAGCCGATGGAATTAAAGATTAATATCACCGTGACAATTAGGACAGTTGGAGGTAGGTTTTAAGGTGTGTTTTAAGAAAGGAGAGATGTCGAGATGCAATTTTATTTAGGGAGGAAATTGCAGAATTTATGCAGTTTAAAGCTGCATAATGTCAAAGATGGAGCAATAAAATTGGGGGGACATAAAACTCCATTGTCATTTAGATGTCCATTCCTTATTCGGGGAAGAAACCTGATGAGATATGGGGCGGGATTCTCCATTGCCTGACGCCAATATCGTAATCGCAATCGGGCGGTGAATCACTGTTTACGACCGAATAGAGGGCGGTGCATTTTTTCAGATGCTCCACCCCCTCTAAAATGGCATCATCGAGGAGTACGCTGCACGCCATTGGGAACGCCTCAAGACTTTACCTGAAGGCCCTCCCCCAATTCTCCGCCCCCGATGGTCCGAATTCTCAACGGCATGGGACACGTGTGCCCTCAGTTTTCGTGTCCAACGCCAGCACATTAGGGGGGAGCTGTGTTGCTGGCTGGGGGAGCTTCGGCGAGGGCTGGGGGGACTGGTGGGAGGTGGCTGGGGGGGTGGGGGTGGTGAGGGGGTGTCCAGGGGGGCACTATCTGGAAGGTCGGGTCCGCATGCGGTCGACACTGCATGATCGCTGCATATTGGGAAGGCCGTTCATTTTACGTGGCGCAGCTGCTAGCCCCTCACTGGTTGGAGGATACGGGGGCCTCGCCGATTCTTTTGGTGTAAAACTAGATACTTCCTCCGGAAGTAGCTCCAGAATCGGAGAATCCAGCCCATGGTGGATGTGTGCTTATTCTTACTATACATCTTTCTTTGAACCGTATGACCTACTTCTAGACACAAATGCACCTCTACACTGTGTGCTACTGAACAACAAGTTTAACAAAATCGCCCAAAATTGTAACATTTTGAATGCGTGTTCCAACGATCTTTTGCAGTATTCTGGTTGATCACTGGTGAATCAAATCAATGTTATGATACTATCAGATTGTAGAGCAGTGAAAATTCAAAATCAGCCTGGCTAATCTAATGAGACTGCGTCTGGACTTGGCATTTCTGCAGAGAGATTGCTTTACAACTTGCTGCAAGGCTGAGATAAGCTATTTAGAATTGGTCAGTTTGAAGAATTATTGCGTTCTGAATTCAGGCGCTGTGCTTGCTTGAGTACAACAATGTAAATTGGCTCACTGCCTTACACTGCACTGCGCTCACTGAGTAGATGCAGGATGTTCATACTGACTGACCATAATACTTTGAACAGAAATGATTTGTTGCTTGGCGGCTATCTAACTTTTTGGCACAATATGGAAGAACAGTTTCTCATCAGCTAAGGAAAATGAGATAAAATTGGTAATCTTCACGGACTCTTTAGCACTTTGTTGCCTCTCCTGCAATAAATGAATAACTGAACTGCTGATGCCTTGAAGTAAATGCAATTCCTTCTGACCCCACCCTTCACAAATGTAATTTAACACCTCCTGCTGCTGAATGCCTATTTCTCTCCCTAACTCAATCAAGATTAGATATGACTCCAATTCAGTGGGTGTTGGTGCTATCTGCAATGAGAGTCAGCAGCAAGCTCAGCAGGGGAAGTTTTTTCATTTATTACCACCTTAATGTGTTCTGCATGCCTGGAGAGGAGCAGTGTGCCCTGAAACCTTGCCTCTGTAATAAATGTGATGACTGCAACCTTCGGAGATGTTGAACCGTTCCTTTATGTTTCACTACCCCCTGTTGTGTCTCAGTTCCAGAAATGGATGACCCGTGGGTCACCCTCGGCAATTGCAACATTACAGACACAGGAAACAAATAGCTTCCCCCTGCCACAGCCGTTGGTTGGATGTGGGAGGAAATAAAGGGGGCGAGGTGCAGGGTGCGTTGCGGTGGGGGTGGGGGGGGGGGGGGAGGGAGGTCGGTGGAAATCCAGAGATTTAAAAGGAAGCAAAATTATTTTGGTCGACAGATGAAAGGAGTCACGCCTTTCACGTCTGGGATTTCCGTGATGTGAGGTACTGCAGCAAAAACCTGCTGATGACAACACCTCATAATAAACAGAGCAGCTGCTGTGAATGCAGCTGAGCAAGTGATTTAAAATGCCGCCTTTATTCCTATTAAGTCCTTCTGTTTAAAATTAACGTGTGTCGCTCCGGTTGTTTCAGATCTTGTTTCTATTTGAAAGCACTCTTTTTGGTTTTCTCTACCTTGAAGAAAATCTCTCAATTTTCCCTCTCGGGTTTCATTGATTTTTTTTTTGAAGTAAATTTATTGAAGTTTTACATTTTAAAGAATCACGCAACCATGTTACAAAATAATACATCGCCATAAGGAAGAGAAGAAAACAACTTAACATATATGAGTACGGAATGGAACAGTAGAACGACATCACAACTGGCTCGATACAATCATGAGACAAAACCAGATACTTGATAGGTCCCAACAAAGACTGAGGGAGGAGCAGGATAAAGTCAGAAAGGCATGCAGCGGGATTCTCCGTTGGCAGGTTCCTCTGCTTTTCCTGCTGCGCACCCACGCCCTCGAGTTTCCCGACGGCGTGGGATCGCCACAATGGGGAACCCCATTGACCGGCTGCAGGAACGGTGAATCCCGCTGCCATAGGGAGTCGCTGCACCAGAAAATTGGGCTGGCGGGACGGAGAATCCTGCCCTCATCGGGGAAGATCATATACAGGTGAAGCCACAGGGAACCTAATGGTCCAAACAAGAGGCCTCTGGTCAGGTTTTAACATCCGTCCCCCGCTAAGTCCGATACGTCATCCATTTTGAAGGCTGGAGGGTCCTGGTCCTTAGACTGTTCTGCCCTGCGCTGTCTTTCGGGGGTCCGCTGTGCCGGATCTGAAGGCATGTAACGCACTGAAGCATGGTGTTTTCTGGCCAAGCGTCAGAGTGGCCAAGCGTCAGAGTGGCATCACCTCACTGGGACCAGGGACTGCTACTGGGTCCAATGTGATTTTGGTCAGTTGTATCTCCATGTCGGACTCCAGGTCCGAAGTATCGGCCTCCCGGATCTTCATGTTGTGGGGTATGCACGCCTCAGGAGATGGTACCAGTTGCTATGTCGGGGGAAAGGGGACCACTGGCCTTGGAAACTCCAAGTTACTTTCGTGTACCTCCTGGGTGCGACCTCGGTTTGATTCTTTCCCCTGTGCTTACACCAAGTAGGAGACCAGTCTGGGCTGTTTCACCATAATCCCCAACATCCATTAGACACATGAAGCTAAATTTTGCACGTAGGCCGCATCTCGAGTGGTGAATTTCCGGGCGGGCCTGGTTCATTTCGAATTGGGGTATTCCTGCCCACTGTGGATATTTCCCCCAATATCAGGCAGCACGAGGCTCAATCTAGTGCACAGCTTTTCCCCCATCAGCAGCTCAGAAGGTGCTACCCCAGTGGTGGCATGTGGCATAGTCCTGTGATAAAACAATAACCGGGCCAACGGGACTCCAGAGAACCAGAGGTCTGCTTCCACATGCCCAACTCGAACATTTGTACTGACCACTCAGCCAACCCATTGGATGTTGGGTAGTCGGGTATGGTCCTCATGGGGCAGATGCTGTTCATCCGTAGGAAATCCCCAAATTGGGTGCCACGGCGGTTAGCACGGCTGCCTCACACCACCGAGGCTCCCGGCTCGATCCCAGACCCATGGCCCGCGACACCGTCGTTGTCATGCAGTGGACATCTAAGCTTGTGAGTGGGTATCCACTGTGAGCCGAAACATCGAGCCTTGAAAGGGGCCCACAAAGTTGATGTGTAGTCACGATCATGGCCGGCCCAGCCACTCCTAGGGGTGGAGTGGTGCCGCTGGCAGCAGCTTCTGGTGCTCTTGGGACCGAACACATTGTTTTGCCAGAGCCTTGATGTCACGGGCCACCGGTCATAACTGTGGGCCAACATCCTCATCTTTGAGACCCCTGGGTGGCTGTTGTGAAAGTCCTTTCTCTGGCAGTACCACACGTGAACCCCACAGAAAAATACAGTCCTCTACGCTGAGTCCTGACACTTTTGTGATGAACGCCTTCAGGTTGTCTGGGAGTGCCCGATGTCGAGCCCCATACAGCACAATATGAAGGACTTGGGCCAACAGCAGGTCCTTCTAAGTCCAAACTTTAATCTGGAAGGTCATAATAGGCAAAGCATCCATAAATGTAAAGCCGCTATCGCTTCGTCTGTGGAAGCGGATGTCGGCGGTCTGGTTGGCAATGGGAGTTGGCTGAGGGCCTCTGAGTGGGGGATCTTTGTTCCTGACCTATGCTCTAGCACATATTTGTATTCTGTCAAAGGTAATGCCCAATGCCACAGGTGAGATCGCCTTGTCCTCCTTGAACAAACCCAGTAAGGGTTTGTGATCTGTAAGGACTGCAAAGGTGGACCGTACACATACTGGCGGAAACGCTTTACTGCAAAAACTACTGCCAAACCCTCCTCAATCTGGGCATAGTTTCTTTCTGCGGCTGCTAAGGTTCAGTAGGCTATCACGATGGCCACTTTGTCCCGTCATCCATTCTGTGGGCTTGAACAGCTCCGATGTCGTATGGCGAGGCATCACAAGTCACCAAAAGTGGCTTTGAGGGGTTTAAATGTGTCAAAAGTCACAAGTATAAGAGTTGCCTCTTCACCTCAGTGAAAGCCGCCTGTTGCTGTGGGTCCCAAAACCATCTCTGGCCCTTTTTTAACAATGGGTGGAATGGAGCCAACACGGTTACCAGATTTGGAATGAACATTCCATAATAATTTATCAAACCCAAAAAGGAACGGAGTTCCGTCGGGTCCTTTGGTACGGGAGCCTGCCGGATCGCCCTCACCTTGTGTTCCAGGGATCCCCTGGTTAAAGGTTTTTCCTCCTCTCATCAGGGAAGATCATATTCAGGTGAGGCCACAGGGAACAGAATTGTCCAAACCATCCATGGCCTTTAATTGGGTTACAACAATGAGGTAAATATTAGATTAGTTAGAGAAACTCCTGTAAATTACAAACCCCCTCCCCCCACTTCCTTGCAAAAAAAAAAAGATTTGCAGCGACTGCAACATAAATTGTTTGACTTGGGACAATGCGAACAATGTCCAGGAAAAGCGAGTATTGGAATTAGAAAATGTGTTAAGTTTAGTTTGGGCTGTGGCCAGCTGCAGCAAATAAAGGGCAGGATTCTCCATTGGCTGGCGTCGAAATCGAGAAACGGGATTGGGCTGAGAATTGGTTCTAACGTCAAAATCGCGGTGGGCGGGATTTTACGCCAAATCGCAATTCTCCGTCACCTCGACTGCGCCGTCAATGCGTTCTGGAATGCATGGTCAGTAGACACCGCTTGCAGATAATAAGCCGGCCCTACCCCGTATTCTCTGGGCCTCAGCGATTCTCAGCCTCTGATGAGCGGACTTCCTGACGGCGCGGTTCACTTGTGCTTTCAAATATCGTGAAATCGGCATCATGGCTGATAAGGGAGAGAGAGGAGGTAGGGCACACAGAGGCATGACTGTGGGCTGCAGGGCCAGATACTGGCCGGGCTGGCTGGGGTGGGAGTCCCTGCCAGGGCCGGGTTGGGGAAGGGGGAATGAAGGGGGAATGGGCAAATGGCCAGGGTGACCACCGACCTGGGGCAGTGTCCGGTCTTGGACCGCCATTGCCGCAGCCTGCAAGGCAGCCATCTTGCTGTGCACCCCACTAACCACCCATCCTGCCCCCTGGTTCTGCAGAGTGACACCCCCTCCTCCCCCCTCCCCCTGCAGTCCACCCTCCGCCATACCACTGCCCTAGCCGGCCGCCTCCCGCCATCAGAGTATCATGCGGCCTACTCAAGGGCCATGCCCACTCTAGTCTCCAGGCGCAGACCGAGAATCATACCGCTGGCAAGGGCAGTGCCATCCAGCGGTATCCTGTTAGCAGGGACAGTCACTAGGGCCAGAGGCTCCCCAAGGTGCCGAGCAATGATGGGGCCAGTGGTGCGTAGCTGGGGGCGGGGAACATGCAGGGGCAGAAACCGCAGTGCCAACCGGGACCACCATGTAGCCTGGTGGACTTGGTTGGGCACGTAGCTACGCACCTTGCTAACATGTTGGCCTTTCACCCCCTGCAGACAATGGATATTGGAATTCAACCCCAATGGTGGACTTCCTGTTAGTCACTGCAGACCTGGGGAATGCCCTGTGGCTGTACGAGCTGGCGCTTTTCGAGGAGGAGGAAGCTGCAACAGCAGAGTGTGCAGCAGCGGAGCCCCAGAGGAAAAGCAGGCAGCCCAGGATGTAGATCCTGCTGCCCAACAGGCCGAGGAGCAGGAGGTGCAAAGGAGACGCCACCTGAGGCCTCGCGTGTACTGGCAGGACCTGTCATTCGAGAATCTGCCGGACTGGGCATGCTGTCGAAGAATACAGCTGTGTAGGAAGACAGTGATCATGGAGCACCTGGCACTGCGGGGATATGGGGGAGGACAACTGCTCCCGGTGACCATCACCATCAAGGCATCGGTCACCCTAAACGTTTATGCCACGGGGTCTTTCCAGGCGCTGAGTGGGGACCTGTCCGGCATCGCACAGAGCCCAGTGCACCCGTACCATCATGGAGGCCCTGTATGCCCAGTGTGAAAGTGTACAAACTCAGCAATAGCATGATGGGAAAAATAGCCAACTTATGTAACCATGTATAAGAACGCTGTGTCAGCTATTGCCAAGACCAGACCCTGACAAACTAGACAAAGCTAAGAATCCACATAATCGTATCATACAAGGCCAGAAGAGGGAAAATAGTGCCTGACCTTAGTAAAACCTGATAACAAAGTCACGATCTAGGAATGTCCTAATAACACAACCTCCTCATGACCTAGGACCATCTGCGTCAAGGCATCATGAGGGCAGAGGTGAAAGCAAAATAGGACCACGTCTTAAACCCTCTAAAGACAAAATACTGCAAATAAGCCGAGTCAGGGTCTTTCCGTGACAACATGTTTGGTCAGAAGTTATGACTGTATTGATTCCTTACTACTGATTCCTTACTACTGATTACATTTTTGAACAAGGTCTGTTTTTGTAAAATGATACAGCTTTTGTATAAATATTGAACGTTTTCTCCATGTCTTTGCGAGCTTGAGGAAGAATCAGCAGTTTTGCCTTAACTGCTCTCTCACTTCAAACTGTAGCCGTACTGCATGCAGACTTTGGTCAATAAAGACTAAGTTCTTTTTATCGAAACAGAGTTGTAAAGTTGTTTTCTTCACAGTCTCGAAGTAGGAAAGATTTCCAATTCGACACCAGTCAACTCAATACATCCATTTCAATGTGGACCGAGCCCACCAGGATGCCCGAGCAGCAGATGACAGACCTCTCTACACAAACCAAAATGGGTTCCACCTGATGAACGTGCGGCTGATATATGAACATCAGATGCGCATCAAACACATCTGCGCCCGATAAGCGGGCAGTGTGCCCGACACCTTCACCCTGGCACACTTGACGATTCCTGACATGTTTGAGACCCCTACCCTGGCTGGCAGGGTTGGTTCCAGGGTGACAGGGGTTATGCACTGTGGTCGTCGCTGATGATGCTTATCCGCAGCCACAGACCGACACCGAGACCGGCTACAAAGACACCCATGCAGCAACTAGGAGCGTGATCGAGCGGAGCTTCGACCGGACATAAGAATCCTCACCACCTTCAAGGACCGTGCCCTGGAGGTGATTTGGGTGGCTGAGGACAGAACGGTCATCAATGATGAGGTTGGTGGACGCCGAAGAGGTGAGTATCTACCGTGCCCCACCTGGAGGACCTGTCACATGTGAGTTGTTATTGCCACACACAGTGACCCGTCCCTCCCACTGACCATCTCCGGGGTGGCCCCTCCCTTGCCTCCCATGAGACCACCTCGGAGGAGAACTCCGAGGATGCCACGTTCGACAGAGTTTTCATCCCCACCTTCCACCAATGCAGAAACGCATACATGGTTGGTAAATGTTCATGGTCAGGCTTCTGGTGAGCACCTGTGACACATTAAAAATGCTTCACCACAAGCAGCATGACACCTCTGTCACTTTCTTCCGCAATACAGCCCGACGTCTGAACCCTTTGCACATCTATCAGGCATCTCTCCTCTCCCCGTAGCATCCGCACTCCCTCTATCCATGGACATGTCCCCGGATGTTGGGTGCTGTGTGTGTAGTGTTGCCTCCAACAGTGTTCAAGTATAGTGTTCATGCATCAAGGTGTAATTGGGCTGCTAGGCAATAACTCTCATATTCTATATGACCCGCCCACCCACGGGAATCCACTTACGTTGCGTGATGTGCTCAGTTAACCACGATTACCAATTCCTTGGTGTGGCAAGCTCAGTGCCCCCGAGCTTTTTGCCTGTGAGCAAAGATGGCTACTCACCTCCTCAGCTTCCCGCAGAAGCTCTTCCGTCAGGTTCACGTTTTTCAAAAGGAGTACTAAGCAGCGCCAGCGGGATGTCATGTGAGAGTACCTTTAAGAAATGGGTGTTTATAAATGGGTGTGTTTATAAATATCTGTAGTGTGAGTACCTTTAAGAAATGGGTGTTTACTACTGCAGTGATGTCAGAGTGTGGGTGGAGCTGGGCTGTCTGTCAGCTTTTTACTTTCGTTTTAGGCTGTTTGTTGCAGGGTGTGTTTTAGTTTCATTTTCAGTGTTGGAGCTGAAGCCAGGCAAAGGTATACTGCTGTTCTCTCTGACATCAAAAGACTATCTCTTGATCATTTGGAGAATTAGAAATGTTTTCAGTAGTGACTTTAACCTGATGTGCTTCTGATAAAGATTTTGTTTTTAAGTTGTATGGATGTTAAAAAGGAAAGCTTAAAGGTTTACTTAGTGTTGTAGTTTTTGGGGGTTGTATTTGAATTAATGGTTGCTAAGATGTTCACTGTATGTTTTAAAAAGGTTAACTTGAGTTCATAGAATAAACATTGTTTTGCTTTAAAAATTACTTTTCCATTTCTGCTGTATCACACTTGTAGAGTGGGCCGTGTGCTCCCCATACCACAATCTATTAAAAGTTGTGGGTCAGGTGAACTCCATGCTACACTTTGGGGTTCTCTAAACCCTGGCCCATAACAAATTGGGGGCTCGAGGGGGATAAAAGTCTATCTATTGGATTGGCTTAGTGAACTGAAAGACAGTGAGGGGTGAGCATATTGTGGTTGCTTTTCAGGTGTGGTATTTCAGTTTAAGTAGGGAGTGGCTCTTTCAGTGGCTCTGAAGTTTTTTGGGGGTGGAGACGGTCATACGCAGTACCTTACAGACAGAGACTAAAAGCAGACTGTTAGATTTGGCAAAAACATTACAGTTAACATGACCTGACAAAAGGCAAAAAAATGAGGTAATTATGGCGGTGGCTAAGCATTTTAAAGTTGCCAGAGATACAGTTGCAAATTAAACAAATGGAACATGGGAAAGAATTAAAGCAGCTTGAATACGAAAGACAGAGAGAGGAAAAAGAAAGAGAGGGAGATAAAAAGAAAGAGAGAGAAAGGAAAAAGAGGGAGAAGAAAGGAAAACAGAAAGAATAGCCCTGGCAGAACAAAAAGAAAGAGAAAGGGAGATACAGATCAGGGAAAAAGATAAAGAGAGAGAGATTGAACTTCAGAAAATGGCCATGAAACATGAGTCAGTTAAAATTAGCAGGCATAAAGGGAAATGTACAGTTGGAGGATACTGATGAGGATAGTGAGAAAGAGCATCAAAGTTGAAGGCATTGTCGGAATCTATTTACATATGTCCAAGCATTGCCAGGGTTTGACGAGAAGGAAGTAGAAGCCTTTTTCATTTCATTTGAGAAGGTAGCTAAACAAATGAAATGGCCACAAGACATGTGGGTATTACTGATTCAAACAAAGCTGGTAGGTAGGGCTAGTGAGGTGTATGCATCACTACCAGAGGAGGTATCTGGGACGTATGAGGAGGTGAAAAATTCCATCTTACGTGCATATGAACTAGAGCCTGAAGCTGACAGACAAAGATTTAGAAATTTAAGGAAAGAATTTGGTCAAACATACATGGAGTTTGAAAGGCTCAAACAGAATCATTTTGATAGGTGGATAAGGGCTTTGAAAATAGACCAAACGTATGAAGCTCTCGGAGAAATTATACTTTTGGAGGAATTTAAAAGTTCAATTCCTGATGTAGTGAGAACTCATGTGGAAGAGCAGAGGGTTAAAACTGCGAGATTAGCAGCAGAAATGGCAGTTGATTATAAGAACATAAGAACTAGGAGCAGGAGTAGACCACCTGGCCCCTCGAGCCTGCTCAGCCATTCAATGAGATGATGGCTGATCTTTTGTGGACATTCCGGCCCGAACACCATAACCCTTAATCCCTTTATTCTTCAAAAAACTATCTATCTTTATCTTAAAAACATTTAATGAAGGAGCCTCAACTGCTTTACTGGGCAAGGAATTCCATAGATTCACAACCCATTGGGTGAAGAAGTTCCTCCTAAACTCAGTCCTAAATCTACTTCCACTTATTTTGAAGCTATGCCCCCTAGTTCTGCTTTCACCCGCCAGTGGAACCAACCTGCCAACATCTATCCTATCTATTCCCTTCATAATTTTATATGTTTCTATTAGGTCCCCCCTCATCCTTCTAAATTCCAACGAGTACAGTCCCAGTCTACTCAACCTCTCCTCGTAATCCAACCCCTTCAGCTCTGGGATTAACCTAGTGAATCTCCCTGCACACCCTCCAGCGCCAGTACATCCTTTCTCAGGTAAGGAGACCAAAACTGAACACAATGCTCCAGGCGTGGCCTCACTAACACCTTATACAATTGCAGCATAACCTCCCTAGTCTTAAACTCCATTCCTCTAGCAATGAAGGACAAAATTCCATTTAACTTCTTAATCACCTGTTGCACCTGTAAACAAACATTTTGTGACTCATGCACCAGCACACCCAGGACTCTGCGCAGCAGCATGTTTTAATATTTTATCATTTAAATAATAATCCCTTTTGCTGTTATTCCTACCAAAATGGATAATCTCAACATTGTATTCCATCTGCCAGACCCGAGCCCGTTCACTTAACCTATCCAAATCCCTCTGCAGACTTCCAGTATCTTCTGCACTTTTTGCTTTACCACTCATCTTAGTGTGGTCTGCAAACTTGGACACATTGCCTTTGGTCCCCAACTCCAAATCATCTATGTAAATTGTGAACAATTGTGGGCCCAACACTGATTCCTGAGGGACACCACTAGCTACTGATTGCCAACCAGAGAAACACCCATTAATCCCCACTCTTTGCTTTCTATTAATTAACCAATCCTCTATCCATGCTACCACTTTACCCTGAATGCCATGCATCTTTATCTTATGCAGCAACCTTTTGTGTGGCACCTTGTCAAAAGCTTTCTGGAAATCCAGATATACCACATCCATTGGCTCCCCGTTATCTACCGCACTGGTAATGTCCTCAAAAATTTCCACTAAATTAGTTCGGCACGACCTGCCCTTTATGAACCCATGCTGTGTCTGCCCAATGGGACAATTTCCATCCAGATGCCTCACTATTTCTTCCTTGATGATAGATGCCAGCATTTTCCCTACTACCGAAGTTAAGCTCACTGGCCTATAATTACCCGCTTTCTGCCTGCCTCCTTTTTTAAACAGTGGTGTCACGTTTGCTCATTTCCAATCTGCCGGGACTACCCCAGGGTCTAGTGAATTTTGGTAAATTATCACTAGTGCATTTGCAATTTCCCTAGCCATCTCTTTTAGTACTCTGGGATGCATTCCATCAGGGCCAGGAGACCTGTCTACCTTTAGCCCCATTAGCTTGCCCATCACTACCTCCTTAGTGATAACAATCATCTCAAGGTCCTCACCTGTCATAGCCTCATTTCTATCAGTCACTGGCATGCTATTTGTGTCTTCCCCTGTGAAGACCGACCCAAAAAACCTGTTCAGTTCCTCAGCCATTTCCTCATCTCCCATTATTAAATCTCCCTTCTCATCCTCGAAAGGACCAATATTTACCTTAGCCACTCTTTTTTGTTTTATATATTTATGGAAACTTTTACTATCTGTTTTCATCTTCTGAGCAAGTTTACTCTCATAATCTATCTTACTCTTCTTTATAGCTTTTTTAGTAGCTTTCTGTTGCCTCCTAAAGATTTCCCAGTCCTCTAGTCTCCCACTAATCTTTGCCACTTTGTATGCTTTTTCCTTCAATTTGATACTCTCCCTTATTTCCTTAGGTATCCATGGTCGATTTTCCCTCTTTCTGCCGTCCTTCCTTTTTGTTGGTATAAACCTTTGCTGAGCACTGTGAAAAATTAATTATGAATTAGTTCATAAATCAAAGCTTGGTTTCCGACATCAGTTTCAGCCTGTGAGGGATTGAAACTGGGGACATGAGAAATACTCAAGTGGTAAAGGTACAGGTGATCTGATGGGAGATAATAAGGAGAGTGTACCTCAGATTAAAAAAGAAATCCAGGAGGGTGGAAAAGAAATGAAAAGTTTCAAATGTTTTCACTGTCATAAACTAGGCCATGTAAAGTCACAATGTTGGTGGTTGAAGAAAAGCACTGGGAAGGCTGATGTGGTAAAACAAGATAAGACAGTAGGGTTTGTTAAAGTGGTCAAGGAAAGCCCAAGTGAAGCGAAGGAGGAGCAAAAGGTTGTACAGACTGATCAGGAGGTGATTGATAAGAACGTGCCAGATCTCTTAAAAAAATTTACTTGTGTGAGTAAAGTTTACTCATGTGTATCAGGAGGAGCGGATAATGAAGTCACAATTTTAAGAGGTACGGGAGGTAGTCAATCTTTAATGGTAAGAGATGAGGAGTTATGTAGTTTGGGAAGAATGTTGCCAGAAAAGGTGGTAATATGTGGAATTAAGGGTGAGAGGAGTAGTGTTCCATTATATAAGGTAAGGTTGGAAAGTGCAGTGAAGAGTGGTGAAGTGGTAATAGGAGTAATAGAGAAACTATCTTGTCCAGGAATACAGTTTATCTTGGGTAATGATATAGCTGGACCGTAGGTGGGAGTGATGCCTACTGTGATTGATAAGCCAGTGAAAAATCAGACAACTGAAGTGTTGAAGGACAAATATCCTGGGATTTTTCCGGATTGTGCAGTAACAAGGTTGCAAAGTCACAGGTTATGACAAGAGGAGAAATCATAGAGTGAAGTTGAAGTGCAATTATCAGAAAAGATTTTTGATCAGATGGTTGAAAAAGAACAAGAACAGGTGGAGGATGAGGCAGATATTTTTAGTTCAGGAAAATTAGTGGAATTACAACAAAAAGATGTAGAAATAAAACGGATGTATCAGAAAGCATACACGGAAGAGGAATCTGAGTGTATACCAGAATGTTATTACCGTAAAAGTGATGTCTTGATGAGAAAATGGAGACCTTTACATATGCAGGCAGATGAAAATTGGGCAGAAGTTAATCAAGCAGTATTGCTGGTAGGGTATAGAAAGGAGGTGTTGCGAGTTGCACATGAGGTACCAGTGGAAGGTCATTTGGGAATAAGGAAAACTCAAGCTCAAATTCCAAAACATTTTTATTGGCCTGGACTACATAAAGACATAGTTAAACTTTGTCAATCATGTCACACATGTCAAGTGATAGGGAAACCTCAAGCAATGATAAAACCAGCGCCCTTAATACCCATTCCAGCATTTGAGGAACCTTTTACAAGGGTCCTAATGGATTGCATAGGACCGCTTCCTAAAACAAAATGTGGGAATCAGTATCTTTTGACTATAATGTATGTGACTACTAGGGTTCCAGAGGCCATTCTAGTACGTAATATTACAGCTAAAAAGATTGTGGAGGAGTTACTTAAATTCTTTACTAGATATGTACTACCCACAGAAATACAATCGGATCCAGGATCAAATTTTACCTCAAGGTTATTCAAAGAAGTTATGGATAGCTTAGGAATAAAACAATTTAAATCAACTGCGAACCCTCCAGAATCGCAGGAAGCATTAGAAAGGTGGCATCAAACATTAAAGACAATGTTGAGGGCATATTGTCATGATTATCCAGAGGATTGGGATAAAGGAATTCCATTCGTACTGTTTGCAATTAACGATGCTCCTAATGAGTCAACCAAATTTAGTCCTTTTGAACTAATTTTTGGACTTGAGGTAAGAGGACCACTTAAATTGATTGAGGAAAAATTGGTGAGTGAGAAATCAGAAATTACATTATTGGATTACGTGTCAAATTTTAGGGAACAATTAAATAGAGCAGGTGAATTGGCTAGATAACATTTAAAATTGCACATAATGTGATGAAATGGGTAGCCGACAAGAAATCCAAAGTTCGTAGTTTTGCCAGTGGAGATAAAGTTTTAATGTTGTTATCAGTGGAAGATGAACATGTAAAAGCAAGGTTTTGTGGACCTTATCAGATTGAAAGGAAATTAAGTGAGGTGAATTATGTTGTTAAAAAGGCCGGATAGAAGGAAAACTCACCGAGTGTGTCATGTGAATATGCTTAAAAGGTACTTTGAAAGGGAAGGAGAGAAAAAGGAGGAGGTTTTAATGATTCTAACTCAAAGTGAAGAACCAAATCCAGATGACTGTGAATTTGACATACCTCAAATTAAATTGGAAAATGAGGATGCTCTTAAAAATTGGGATAAATTGTTGAGATACCTTCCAGAGGAAAATCGAACTGACCTGAAAGAGTTATTGATATCACATGGGAAAGTTTGTAGAGATAAATTGGGAAGTACTAAAATGGCTATACAAAATGTAGATGTGGGAAATGCTGTTCCATCAAACAACATCCATATAGACTTAACCCTTTAAAATTGGCACAGGTTAACGAAGAGATTGAGAGTATGCTTAAAAATAGCATAATTGAAGTGGGTTGCAGCCATTGGAGCTCACCCATAGTGTTGATGCCTAAGCCAGACAGTACCCAACAGTTGTGTGTGGACTATGGACAGGTTAATGCAGTTACAAGAACGGACTCCTATCCTATCCCACGTTTGGAGGATTGTATTGAGAAAGTGGGACAATCAGCTTTTATTTCCAAACTGGATTTACTTAAAGGTTACTGGCAGGTATCTTTGCCCGAAAGGGCGAAGGAGATTTCAGCTCTGTGACTCCAGATGGTATATCCCAATTCAATATTATGCCATTTGGCATTAAAAACGCCCCAGCCACATTTCAACCGTTAACTAACAAAGTTGTTTCAGAATTACCCAATTGTGCGGTATACATCGACGATCTGGTAATTTAAAACATCTGATGGGGTTATTTGATCGACTTCAGGAGGCGGGTTTGGTGATAAACCTAGCCAAAAGTGAATTTGGAAAAGCCCAAGTCACTTTCCTTGAGGTGTTTCCGATACCCTCAAGACGAAGGGAAATAATGCGATTTCTTGGCATGAGTGGATTTTATCGAACATTTGTGCAAACGTTTTGTAGCGTGGTTGCTCCACTGATAGACTTGCTGAAGAAACGTCGAAAATTTCAATGGGCAGCAGAGTTTCAACAGGCATTTGACTGCTATGATAACCAATGCTCCTGTGTTGGAGAATTGCAAGGGATTCTGTGATCAGATTGAACTAAAGTATCTGACTTTAAAGAGGACTGCTGAGGCGTAGAGAAATGGACAGATTGTGCAGAGACCTTCTTGTTCAAAGAGACTCTCAATCGAGAAGGATTTCAGTGGGAGGAAATCAAAAAATGGACTATATTATTGTACCAGTTTGCGTGTGTTGTTTTTTGAAACTAAAAAGTATATTTACTGTGTGCATTTCTTAAAGGATAGTGAAAAGGTGAAAAATGAAACCATCTTGAAGTTGATGGTTTATTTTTTTTTCTTGGGGTGAGGTGTCATGTGAGAGTACCTTTAAGAAATGGGTGTTTATAAATGGGTGTGTTTATAAATATCTGTAGTGTGAGTACCTTTAAGAAATGGGTGTTTACTACTGCAGTGATGTCAGAGTGTGGGTGGAGCTGGGCTGTCTGTCAGCTTTTTACTTTCGTTTCAGGGTGTTTGCTGCAGGGTGTGTTTTAGGTTTGTTTTCAGTGTTGGAGCTGAAGCCAGGCCAAGCAGGTGTACTGCTGTTTTCTCTGCCATCAAAAAATCTATCTCTTGATCATTTGGTGAATTCAGAATTATAAATGTTTTCAGTAGTGGCTTTAACCTGATGTGCTTCTTATAAAGGTTTTGTTTTTAAGTCGTATGGATGTTAAAAAGGAAAGCTTAAAGATTTACTTAGTGTTGTAGTCTTTGGGGGTTGTATTTGAATTAATGGATGCTAAGATATTCACTGTATGTTTTAAAAAGGTTAACTTGAGTTTATAGAATAAACATTGTTTTGCTTTAAAAATTACTTTTCCATTTCTGCTGTACCACACCTGTAGAGTGGGCTGTGTGCTCCCCATACCACAAACTATTAAAAGTTGTGGGTCAGGTGAACTTCATGCTACACTTTGGGGTTCTCTAAACCCTGGCCCATAACAGTGACCACTTGCTCGGGAAGCCGATGAATGACGGGAGGCCTTTGAATATGTGATGGCTCCCATTAATTGTATGAAAATAGGACTTAAGTGGTGATAATTGGTTTCTCATCACGCTACAGTGAGATCCCGATTTCGCCTACGGGCAGGGCCGGTTGCATCGCAAACCATTTGGCGCCTGGCGCCGTTCTTGTTTACGGTCTTTCCCGCTATTCACCGACCTCGTATTCCTCGGGTGAGAGCGCAACGAGGCCGGAGAATCGAGCCCTATGACTCTATGGTTCTTACCAATGAGCGGAAACACATCTTAATGCTCTTGCATATATACAAGTAGCTTCTTGTCCACTATCTTTATATAATTTCCCCTTTTGGGGGGAATACCTAATTCCTTCACAGCAGTGTGCCTGAGATTGGGAATGTACTGATGAGTGAGTGCAGGCATCAACCTTGGACTGATGCTTAGTCTACCTACTTCACCACACGAGTCATTGGACTTCAATAGCAGTGAATTTCTTGTAGTATTCATCTCAAGGATGGTGATTGGGGAAATGGAAACACCTTTATTTATTCATGGATTATTTCTTCCCTTATAATTGTTACCCCTAGCGTCAGTAAGCATGATCCCTGTTGTTGATAGATCGCAAAGTTATTACCATACAAAGTCCATTGTATCCATGCTATCAGGCATGATATACAGTGAATAATCTGGAGACATCCCAGACAGGATATAGTTACACAATTTGTTCTGGCTGAATAAATATTTGCTGAAATTTTCAATGCTATTCAGCAATAATCAGTTGATCCATTATTCATTTGCCACAGTCCTTGGCAAACTACATAGCAGACTAAAGGATTAACCTGGCCGAGAGCAAGAATTAAATCCTTGCCTAGGTAATAGTGAGGCGGGTGTTAAAATCACTGTGTACTTTGAAGTCAAATGAATGTCTTTAATTGGTAATGTACAAAGACCAATGTAACCTTGTTAAATATGCTGGTGCCTGTCAATTCAAATCCCCTTTTGTTCTGCCTAGCTTGGGATGGGAAAGGTCATTCCTTTTCATTCGAAGGAGAAGGATAGAAATATTTGAAAGTCAAATTTAAGAGTAATTATGTGATTCAGAATAGATGGAATAGCATAACAGAAATATGAGCAGTAAACTAACTGAATCACAAAAAGATTTTGTAGCACAATTAATGAGATAATGACATGCCAAAATAGTACTGAACATTAAAACACAGTGCCCCTCTAACCCCTATCCATTTTAATTTCAGATAGAATATGGAAATTATTGATAGGATTGTCATAACTGGTGATATTTCAGTGGAGGGCTAAAATCCATTTGCTCAGCAACCTTGAACAATCAGATTTTCCATCTGAATGATTTAAACCAGAGCTATTTTGTCCGATTGAACACTGAAACTTTCCATTTCTTTTGGCATCTTTTCATGCACAAATGTGTTCAGAATGTTAACTTGTCAAATGTTGATTGAGGGACATAAAACAGTTCTCGATGCAGTAGACGGCCACGTCACAAAAGCAAAGCTGCTGGAGAGTTATTAAGAAGCTGAAATTCTCTCTTTAGGGGCCAATTTGTAGGAGGATCTCTGACTTATCTATTTTTTGATTAATAAAGGATGGTACACGGGTGGCAAGCAAATTGAAGCCCGGTGAATGAATCTGCCATTGTTTATGAGCACTTATAGTCTGAATAGAAAAATGGCCCTTCAGCTGATCAAACACAGTCCATTCACAGCTTGTTTACAATCTTTGATGCCATTATTTTCTTCATTACTGTTATTTTGCTGATAACCCTTGATTCAATTTAGTTTCCTCCGACTTTCTGGCATGGTGACCTTTTCTTTTGATGTAAATAATGACGCTTAGTAATTATTTAACATATCCACCATTTCCATATATTCATTGCTCCTGACCACGGTCTTTATCCTAAAATAATTCCAAAACAAAATTGTGTTGATTTTGCAAGTTTATTTTCATATTCCATTTTTGGAGCTTTTAGCATCTCCTTCATTACCCTTTGCCATTTTTTAAATCTTCTCTATTTTGTCCCCACATTTTAATATTCTTTTCAGTGTACTGTTGTCTGTTATGGCTTTTCTCATCCACAATTGTTATTTTTGGCAATTAGAGCTCCTGTCCCTTAGGGGGATAAACTGATTCTGTGTCATTTTTGATTATTTTTTGAACTCACTGATCTTTTATAACTTTACCCATTAACAGCTTGTGCGTTGTGGACAGTTTCTATCTCATCACATTGAGGTCAACCTTTTCCTTCAGTTCTAAAATAAAAACAGAAAACACTGGGGGGAAAAAAGGGCAGGCAGTAAAAAATAAACAGAATTAATGGTTGGGTTTTCATCCTCCGGGTGGGTCCTGGGGGTAGGGACAATTCCCGGCTCAGGAGAAAGTGCCTGCAATGGGCGGTATCTTTATTGCTGAGGGGAGGCTGCGGGCTGGAGTTAGGCAGTTAACTCCTGTAACGGTCTGGAGGCAGCCACAGGGGCTGCCGGGTGCAAAGGTCGACTGTTTAAAAGGCCCGTCCCGGTTTTTGCCCATCCTGACTTTGCCCCAGTTAAAATCAAAACACAATGATGTATGGGGAGGCGGTGGCACAGTGGTATTGTCACTGGACTAGCAAACCAGAGACCCAGAATAATGTTCTGGGGACCCAGGTTCAAATCCCACTTCTGCACATGGTGAAATTTGAATTAATTAGAAAATCTGGAATTAAAAATCTAATGATGACCATAAAACCATTGTTGTAAAAACCCATTTGTTTCCTTTAGGGAAGGAAATCTGCCATGAACAAATAAAAGAAATGACCTTCCAACCCTCACCTCTTCACAACCTCTTGCCCGACAAACAGTCTATGCCACCTCATGCTCCCCCATGGACCCTAATGCTCCCAATGCCAAGTTCCACCCACCACCTGCCATTTTTAAAGAGTTCCTGAGTCAAGCTCCACTCCTCACTCTAAAGACTTAAACATATATATATGTATAAACACTATGGATGGCATTTTCTAGTTGCATCCAACACGAGACTGGAAATAATAATGATAATAATAATTGCTTATTGTCACAAGTAGGCTTCAATGAAGTTACTGTGAAAAGCCCCTAGTCGCCACATTCCAGCGCCTGGTGAGTTTTCCATCCCGCCCGTAACGATTCCTGCAGGATATATATATATATATGTAAACATCAAAGATCTAATTGCACTTTCCAAAGAAAAGTAATGGAGTTTCTTCTGGTGTGCTGATGAATATTCATGTATCGCTTAGCAAAAACAAATCATGCGGTAGTTTCTCTCATTGCTCTTTAAAATACTTTGTCACATGCAAACTGTTTGCTGCGTTTCCTCACATTACAACACTTCAAAATTACTTCAATAGTTGGCAGGTGGTTTGGGATCTCCTGAAGCCGTGAAAGACACTGTATAAATCTAAGTTCCTTCATAAATTATTCCAATACAATTAATTATCACAAGTAACATTTATTTTGACTCCTGTCATCATGTAACTATTGGATATCAGATTAGGGCTTCAACCCTGGGTAAATAAAATCAATATATGCTCATGTTCTATTACACTGTTGAAAGAGTGCTGCTTTGTTGGAATTGACTTCTTTCACATCACACAAAAGCCAAGGTCCTATCTGTCCAGTCCAGTAATCTGGGCAGATGGAAAAGGCCCCATGGCATTTTTCAAAATAGCAAAAGAATGAGCTGAGTTCTTTTATTTTCTGGCTGCTTTCTCCTGTGAGCAGCATCAATAAAAAGGTCATTAACTGGTCATTCGTCTTATTTCCTGTTTGTGGGAGCCTTGCTTTGTGAGGAATTGCATGCTATGCTTGCCAATGTACTAGCAAAGCCTGCACATCAGAAGTGATCATTTGGATACAAAGTATTTTGGACGTCCTGAGATCCTGATAACGAACCATAATGCAATATGTTTCCTTCAATTTAAGTTGAAAAAGCAACTGGTGCATTTATTTTCGATTCACTGTAGCCCTTTCTATCTCTGTAATCCCCACATATTGTTCTAGGATCAGATGGAAAGTGGACCAAGCCCACAATCAAGTACCATCTGTTTGCCAGTTTGTGAACGTTAGTGTGGACACAGTGGAATATTGTGATTTCAGGTGCCAACTCGTCATCAAAGCTTCTGCTGTAAAGTATGGTGTCTCACATGACTGCTGAAATTTAGTGATTGCCATTCATGCTTGCATCCATGTCGGTAGAGGTTTCCAGAAGTTGCAGATGCTGGAATTTCAAAATAAAAACAGAAAATGTTTGAAATCCTCAATAGATCTGGCAATGCTTGTTGAGGAAAATAAAGATTTGATGTCAATGACCTTACCATGAATGTCCAATTTCTCTATTTCATCATCCCCCACCAGAACAATCTCAGGGCTCTTGTTTCTTCACTGACAGAAGGCATAACCAACATCAACCTTGCTCCCACTTTCTGCCCTTCCTTCATCGTCACATGGATCACTTCCACCTCTTCCCTTCCTCGACTTCTCTATGCCCATTTCTGGTGATAAGTTATCAACCAAACAGCTAAATTTACTACATTTCTTTCAACCTTGCTTCCTACAAGGATTTTATTCCATGCTCTTATTTTCATCATCTCTGTTGGATCCATTCTGGCATCTTACATATCAGTGCTTCCAATATATCTTTCTTCAATCTCAACTCTGGATTCCCACCTGTCCACTTTCCAACATCAATAATTGACAGCCCCCTTGACTGTATTCATTCCATTTTCAACAATTCTGCATTCACCCATTCCCCACATTCCCAGTATCACAATATAATTCTCCTGGCCTTCATTTTCACCCAACCTACCTGAATTTTCAATTAATCATCTTCTTCCATTCCCAACATATTTAGCACGATGCCATGGACTGATCAAGTCCTCTGCTACCCTCCAAAGGGGCTATTCCCTCCGCGACATCCTGCTCCGCTGCCCCTCTTCCCTTCCCATGCCATTGTCTGATGAAACCATGACCTGTTCACCGCCTCCTGCCTTCCATTCAAGGCCCCACACGCTCCTCTCGGATGAAACAGGAACTTACTTGCACTTACTCACTGCTCATGATGCAATCTCTTCTATACTGGGGTGACTAAATGCAAATTGAGTGACTGCTTCTCCCAACTGTTCCATGTCTTTGTTGACTATTTGTACCTTCCCACTTTCTATCCTTCTCATGTTTAATAGGATGACGGAAAAAAGGTTTGGTTCAATGGACCAGTTCATAATCATCAGCTAGCCCTGCTGCCTTATCGAGCAGTTTGAACGTGTTCCTCAACACGTGTCCTAATAACCAAAAGAAGTAAATCTTTAAAATCTTCTCAACGTATCACCTCTCACAGGGCTTCATATGTTTTCTCTATTTTTAACTTCCATATCCAATGGTCAAAATTATTTTGCTTCACCCTCACGAATTCTGTTGGGGGACATTTTCTGATACCGGACTATGGTATAAATTATAGTTGGCCCTGTAACTACATTTTTGCTCCTATATTACTTTTGAATAGTTCTGCTGAGATGAAAGGTACTCATTGGCTTAGATGCCTGATTAGAAGAGGCAATTTGTAGGAATAGATAGTGTATACACAATGCTTGTTCATATCAGAAAGGGCACAAAATGGCTGTTTTCTAAGATAGCAATACTAAAGACATAAAATGGCTGAACTAGCCACATTCCTGAACAATAAGTTACAAACTGTATAAACCACCTCATGAGAACCAGGCGTGGGTATTTATAGGGAGTATTTCAACAGCCGCTGATAACAGCTTCACACAATAGCTCAAGGTCCCTAGCTGTAGACAGGACATATCCTTGTGTTAGTTTTGAATGACTTTTGTATGAAGTTAGGGGCGGGTAAGACAACACCCACTTTAACCATATATGTGATAACTGGGATGCTAAGAAAATTGATTGATTGCATGTAATGAATTGTGACACGAATATAGTTGATTGATTGTATGTAAATGAGAATGCAACTAATTCCGCCGCTTGAATCTGTACATTAACCCAATGCAAACCTTAGCTCAAGTGAGAAAGAGCTTTCGAGGCTGCGGAGCGTCCAAATCTTTCTCCCAGATCTGATATAATAAACTGCTTCTTTACTCACTCAAATAGGCCTACATGTGAATATTTTCACCTCTAACAAATTCAATATGAGTTTGTCTCAGCTGTTTTCTTGCATTTCAAAATTTCTGCCTGTATGCATCAGGAACCAACTCATATTCATTAAGAATAGCTTTATTTACTATATCATAATCTACAGACACCTCTTCATACAATGATGCATATATCTCACTTGCTCTATTTACCAGTCTATTATTTTGGCCATTTCATCTGTTTAGCTACCTTTTCAAAGGAAATAAAGAATGCTTCCACATCCTTTTCCTCAAATTTAGAAAAGAGCTTTTAAACTGGATTTTCTCTCTCTCTCTTGCTCTCTATCTTTTCCCTCTCTTTCCCTTTCTTTTTGCTTTCCCTGTATCTCTAGTTCAAGTTTTAAAATTTATTTTTCATTTTCTTTTACAGCATTTCTGATTGTTTCATTTGTTATTGAATTTTAACTGATTCAATTGCGTCACTTTTTGGAGAACTTGGTCCATTTGACAACTCTCACAATTTTTAATGTTTCGCTATGCTTTCAATGATGCCAGCTTTCCTTACCCTTGCAGGTAACCCCAAGCCCAATTTATCTGCCAATTCAGTCAGCATACTCTTGGTTGCTTTCTTTAAACTAATCAAAGTTACATCTTTGTGGTGAGCCACATATGGCTACATAAGGCTATTGTATATAAGTTCACTATTGTTCTACTGTTCTAATACTATCATTATCTCCACTGTTATACTGATTGTTATTGCTATTCTGTTATTGGTTGTTGCTGTAGTACTGTTGGAATGTTGTTATTGGTGCTGCTGTTGACTCCGCTTGTGGCTCCGACCCTCTGAGGAGGTATAAAGCCCGTCGATCTGTGGCAGTCTTGCAGTGCGGGAGGAGCTACAGGTTGGTACACTTTTAGTCTACTAAAGCATCGGTTCACTACCACTCAGCGTCTCGACTGAATTGATGTCCATCAATTTAATAGACTAAAAGTTTTTTTGTTAATGGATGCTGCCCTCAAACCTGAACGTCTCGAAGTGGACCCGCAGGCTGCTGGAGTGTTGGCTATCTTTGAGCATTGGCTCAGTTGCTTCGAGGCCTACCTCGACTCCTCAACTGCTGTGGTTTCCCCGGCACTCAAACAGCGTCTCTTCAACGCCCGGGTGAGCCACACGATCTTCCAGTTAATCAGGGACGCGGCCTCGTATACGGAGGCTGTAGACGTACTCAAGGGACAGTTTGTGAGGCCAGTCAACGAGGTCCTCGCTCGACACCTCCTGACCACGCGACGTCAGCGCCAGGGTGAGTCGCTCGCAGAATATCTTCGTGAATTGAGGGTACTCGCCCGCAGTTGTAACTGTTGGGCAGTCTCTGCATCGGAGCATTCGGAGCTAATGATTTGGGACACTTATGTGGCTGGAGTCCGGTCCAGCTATATCCGGCAGCGCCTCATCGAAAAAGGGGCTCTCGACATCGAGGCGACAGTGCAGCTGGTTACCTCATTAGAAGTGGCTTTCCAAAGCCTTGAGGCCTTCCTGTCCAACCACACGGCATCCTCGGGGACGTCAGAGGCGAAGCCATCACCCGACCCAGGCGTACCTCACTCCTGCACCGCGCGGCTGCCGGCCAGCTCCGGAGGACCTTGCTGTTATTTCTGTGGGCAGGGCCAGCATCCCCGGCAGCGCTGCCCAGCCGCATGCGACCCGTGGGGGCCGCCATCTTGCCCGACATTGTCGATGCCGCCATGTTGTGATCATGCTGCTGCCACAGATAGTCCTCCGCATTACCTCAGCTCGGTCCAGCTCGAGCAGTCCAGGCCTTACCATCTGCGAAATTCGACAATGGCCGTCAAACTCAACAGGCAGGAGGCGTCCTGTCTCTTCGCCTCCGGGAGCACAGGTAGTTTCGTCCACCTGGATATGGTAAGGCGCTGCTCCCTCCAGGTCCTCCACATCTCGCAGACTATATCCCTCACCTCCGGTTCGCACTCCGTGCAGATCCGGGGGTATTGCGTCGCAAACCTGTCAATACAAGGCATGGAGAACGCTAACTTTAAGCTCTATGTCCTTCCTCATCTCTGCGCTCCCCTCCTGCTCGGGTTAGATTTCCAGTGCAACCTGAGAAGCCTAACTCTAAAATTCAGGGGACCCCTGCCCCCTCTCACGATCTGCAGCCTCGCGACCCTGAAGGTCGCCCCTCCCTCGCTCTTCGCGAAACTCACCCCAGACTGTAAGCCCGTCGCCACCCGGAGTAGACGGTACAGTACTCAGGACAGGGCCTTCATCAGGTCAGAGGATCAGAGGCTCCTGGAGGAAGGGATCATCAAGGCTAGTAACAGCCCCTGGAGAGTGCAAGTGGTGGATGTCAGGACCGAGGAGAAGAACCAGATAGTAGTCGACTACAGTCAGACGATCAACCGGTACACGCAGCTCGATGCGTACGCCCTCCCGCGCATATCTGACATGGTCAACCAGATTGCGCAGTATCGAGTCTTCTCTACGGTAGTACCACCAGCTCCCTATCCGGCTGAAAGACCGCCAGTACACTGCCTTCGAGGCAGATGGCCGCCTCTTCCATTTCCTCCGGGTCCCCTTCGGTCTTCCAACGAACAATGGACCGAATGGTGGACCAGTAGGGGCTGCAGGCCACGTTCCATTACTTGGATAATGTCACCATCTGCGGCCATGACCTGCAGCACCATGACGTGAACCTAGACAAATTCCTCCGCACCGCCCGACTCCTTAATTTAACCTACAATAAGGAGAAATGCGTTTTCCTCACAACCCGGCTAGCCACCTTCGGCTATGTCGTGGAAAATGGTGTCCTAGGTCCCAGTAAGGGCGCGCCTCGAGCAGGACTACGAGCTACAACCCCCGGGGGAACGGGCAGGTGGAGAGGGAGAATGCTACGGCCTGGAAGGCCATCCTTCTGGCCCTATGGTCTAGAGGTCTCCCAGTCTCCTGGTGGCAGGAGGTCCCCCCTGACGCGTTCCACTCCATCTGGACGCTTCTGTGTACTGCCATAAACGAGACCCCCTCACAACCGTCTAGTGGTCTTTCCCAGGACGTCGATCTCCTGGATCACGCTCTCGGCCTGGTTAACGAAACCTGGGCCGGTACTCCTACGGAAACATGCAAGGAGCCATAAGGCTGATGGCCTGGTCGAGCGGGTTCAGCTTCTCCATGCGAACCCTCAGTACGCGTGTGTGGCATGCCATGATGGACGACAGGACACAGTCTCCCTCCGGGACCTGGCTCTCGCGGGTACCCCCACGCCCATTATCACCGCGCCCCTCCCAGTCACCTCCCCACTCACTTCCCCACCCACACCTTCACCAACATCTCCCACAGGGTCCTTTAGCCCTGCCTCTGCGTCGTCACCCTATCCGGGACCCTGTTGTGCGGACGATGTGCACCCAGTTTCGAAGGTCTCGACTCCAGTGTCCACGCCGCAGCCGGAGCTGAGGCGTTCACAGCGAATAATTCATCCTCCAGTGAGACTGAACTTGTGAGTCCGCTTCACCCCCGCCGGCCTTTTTTCTTAACGGGGGGGGTGAATGTGGTGAGCCACGTGTGGTGAGCCACGTATGGCTCCGTAAGGCTGTTGTATATATGTTCACTATTGTTCTATTGTTCTAGTACTATCATTATCTCCACTGTTGTATATACTTACTGTTATTGCTGTTCTGTTATTGGTTGTTGGTGTTGTACTGTTGGAATGTTGTTATTGGTGCTGCTGTTGGCTCCGCCTGTGACTCCGCCCCTCTGAGGAGGTATGAAGCCCGTCGATCTGGGGCAGTCTTGCAGTGCGGGAAGAGCTACAGGTTGGCACACTTTTAGTCTATTAAAGCATCGGTTCACTACTACTCAGCGTCTCGACTGAATTGATATCCATTAATATTGCAACTTTAGGAAAGTCTTAGCAATTTCTAACGCTAGCTTGGGTTCTAAACTGGACAACACACCTCATAGCAACTCCAATTCATTTGTCCTGTACCTCTGTACCCTATTTACTCTTTGTAAGAATTCACAGATCCCACCATTTAACAATAAATCTCAGAACAAGTTTTAATATTCAGTATCCAGAAACTTACTTTCCGCATTTCAAAATATCCCAACAAATTATTTCAAAAAAAATTTTTTTTAGAGTACCCAATTCATTTTCCAAATAAGGGGCAATTTAGTGTGGCCAATCCACCTACTCTGCACATCTTTGGGTTGTGGGGGCAAAACCCACACAAACATGGGGAGAATGTGTAAACTCCACATGGACAGTGACCCAGAGCCGGGATTGAACCTGGGACCTCGGCACCATGAGGCGGCAATGCTAAACACTGCGCCACCTTGCTGCCCTCAACAAATTATTATTAATCAGCATCCAATAACCCTCTCCATGTTTTAAAATCCCTCAAGGGCTCCCACTTTTGTTTTGGTCCCAGTTGATGTTATAACTGAGCGGGAAGATCCCAGAATGGAACCCTGGCTCAAAAGATCGTAACCTTTACTTTTTAAAATAAATTTAGAGTATCCCGTTAATTTTTTCCAATTAAGGGGCAATTTAGCATCGCCAATCCACCTACCATGCACATTTTTTGGGTTGTGGGGGGTGACACCCACGCAAACACAGGGAGAATGTGCAAACTCCACATGGACAGTGACCCAGAGCAGGGATCGAACCTGGGACCTTGGCGCCGTGAAGCAACCATGCTAACCACTTGCCCCAACGTGCTGCCCAAACTTTTACTTTGTTATACAACATGGAGAAACAGAGTCACAGGACTGCTAATTAATTTTACGAAGAAAAACAAACTTAATAAACATGAAAAGTTGGATTATTAGACAGTACTCCTTTACTCCACCCTTGGTTTAGCAAATATACACACATTTAAAGATTAACATGGATATAAAGCACACCTTAAGCTACAATAGCCTCATTAACACAAAGTCCCTTTTAAGCATGTAAGATGTCTGTGGTCAAATACACACACTCCTCTCTGAACCCAAGTTAGAGTCTGTGGATTTTTCCTCAGAATCACCCCAGATGATGATCATGTGATAAATTCCAAACTCCACTCCTAAAAATGTGCTTTAAAATCTCTCATAAGAATGCCTTCCCTTAATGATTTGCATTCCAAAACCAGTCCAGGTTTTGCAAATTACACTTACAGACAAAGCTTCCACTCTACTTTTAACAGCGAATCTAGTCCAGGATGTCACACCAGCCCCATTTAGGATTAATTTGTCTTAACTGCTGTGAAAACTGCTCACAATTGCTTTAACATTTGATTCCCAGGTGGTATCAAAATGTTTTATTTACCTCTGTCCCATTTTAACTTTAGTTACTGTGAGTGTCTCTTTAACTCAGAACACTTTGTTTACTCTTCCTTGAATTCTTCTGAACAATACCTTGTTCTCTGTTCACTTAACTCCAAACTTCTCAAACAGTCTTTCTGTCCATATTCCCTGGTTATCTGGATTGTATCTTCTTTCTTATGAAGCCTGCACCTTTGCAACTCTTTTGTCCTTTCCAGCTTCTCCTGGCAGAGTTAAGAGCTGTTCACTCCTCCATGACCTGGCTCCGACTGCCCTGACTTTTAGTTCAAACTAAGAACAAGTTACTACTATTTACTCTTCACATCGTAGCCTTCTCTAAGCACAATTAAAACACAGTTGGAACTTAACCAACTCCCACACAAACACCTTCGTCCAGCATGAATCTACCTGTATGTTTTGCCCTTCCAGGCACAGAAACATTACATTAAATCCACTTAAAACACAACATTTTCCTAACACAAGGAAATTGAAGGAACAGCACCTCATCTTTCAATTTGGTACTTTACCAACTTGTGGATTTATCATTGTGTTCAATAATTCAGGTTTTAACCTCTACCCAGAATTATTTTTGGACAACAGCCATTGGTGATGTTTCTACTCTTCTGTTTATGCCTCCTCTAAATGTATTTGTCCCATGACCATCTCCTTTTGTTCCTGTACCATCCTCCCTGTAATCATTGAATCTCTCCTACCTTCTACCCAGCTTTTTATTTCCAGACTTAGCGGTAAATGATGGTATAGTGGTAATTTCGTAAGTAATCCAGAAGCCCAGCCTAATGTTCTGGGGACCAAGATTCAACTCCCATTGTGCCAGCTGGTGAAATTTAAAATTCAATTTATAAATCTGGAATATAAAGCTAGTCTCAGTAATGATGACCACAAAACTATCATTGGTGCCGGAGTGAGGTGACTTCTTGCAAGCTGTGCCCAGCATACCCTCTAATTCTGTCTTTTACTCACGTTCTATGCGTCTAAAACTTCATTCTAACTCTTTTAAACTCTCTAACAATGTTCTAATGCAATTACTTAATAGACCTACCTCGTATTAAGTTGATCTTTTCTCTACACCTTGCTATAACTTTATATTCTGCAGTCTCTCCTTCCTTCCCTATGTACGGTATGCATTGTTTGTACAGCATGCAAGAAGCAATACTTTTCACTGAATACTAATACATGTGACAATAATAAATCAAATCAAATCAAATCATTGATTGTCGTTAAAAATCCATCTGGTTCAATATTGGCCTTGAGGGAAAGAAATCCACTGTTCTTGCCTGGTCTGGCCGACATGTGGTTCAGACCCACAACAACCCACAGATGACTCTTCCATTGAATTACTTTAGTAAACCACTCAGTTCAAGAGAAATTAAGGATGGGTAACAGATAATAATAATCTTTATTGTCACAAGTAGGCTTACATTAACACTGCAATGAAGTTACTGTGAAAATCCCCTAGTCGCCACATTCCGGCACCTGTTCGGGTACACAGAGGGAGAATTCAGAATGTCCAAATTATCTAACAGCATGTCTTTCGGGACTTGTGGGAGACTTGTATGCCTGCTATCATTAAAGAGGCTGCCTGGCTAGCACTTCATCTAATGCTCTCTCCTAACAGCTTTGGGAATAAACAGTTAATGGTGATTGCAAATGCTAGTAAAAGGGTTACTCACTACTTTATATGATACTCATCAATGTTATAGTTGCTGAAACTTTGTCGAGGTCTTCCAAAAAACATTGGAAGACTTTATCAAGTGTTAACCAACATGTTATCAGCATTTATTCTGGACTTCACCAAGGAGGGGTTAGTGTTCTGCTGTTCCACCTTACACACCTTGAGGAATCACGTGAAGAAAGGGACTGGTTGATTATGGACATCTTGCCCTTGGTCTGGGCACGGAAGAGGAGGAGGACAGGAGTTTTGAAAGAGAAGCATTATATGCTGAAGGAGAGAGGGACAGCAGGACCTGGATGCTGAGGTGCTATCCTTCCCCCGTTATAGTTACAAAACATCCCTCCTCTTCTGGACCTGACCAACAAAGAGATTCAGTGCTGCTTCTGAGATCCTTCATGTCATCTCCTTTGAGCCATTCTGCCATGTGTCACCATATACTAGCGAGGGCACTCCACATGTTCAGTTGGAGGTGGATATGAGGAACACATATTAATTGCTCCATGAAACTTGTATCTAGTCAACACACGAGTGCTAAAGCTGCAAGTCTCTGGTTTAGCACACCAAGCAAGCTCAAATACAGTTATAGGCAATTAGGAGCAAATTTATGTGCCAACTCCAGACTTTGAAACAAGCTAGTTTTACTATAACTATATCTGTTTCATGCTCGTTCTCACTTTTTAGGAAAAAATAACCCCCAGTAACCATTCCTCACCTTCCCTACCATGTCAGGAAACATGAGAAGCAGATTGAGAGCTTTATTTTTCCTCAACCATTGTCATATATTATTCCTGTTCTGTCTTGCCCCTCATTACATTTTATTATCTCATTAGGATATTGTACGGAAATTGAGACTAAATTCAATGTTTAAATGGACTGATAAAACACAACCAAGAAAGTGGAGATCAGTTGGTTGAGACGTTTTTGAGGGGATTACTTCAGTGTCATAACTCAGTTGCTTGAGAGACATCTATTGGATCAGCCGACAGTGTTCTTGTGGGATTAAGTCTGAGAAGTTCAGCACAGTGGCTGACAGAATATTTTTCTGTTAATAGTTCTTTTTAATAAAATATCTTATAAAACCATAATGAACAGATTTTGCTTTAAAGGGTCATTAATGATTCACACTTTCTTTGCAAATATCTATGAATGAATTGCCACTGGCTAAAGTACTGCAATTTTTGAGTATGAATGAGTTAAATTTTTGAGTTAAAATGGAGGGGGAAAAAGCCTTCTTAAGACCAGCAGTTTATTTTACCAATAACATATAATCCGATCATCCGTGAATACAGTAATCAGCATATTGCTGGATGGTGGGATTGTTCTGTTTATCAGTCTGTAAAAATAGCATCTGCATATCAGTGCTCAGTGAACACATCTTGTGCACTTACTGTAGAACTGAATCCCTTTTTAGGGCGCTGAATATATATACTCGATCTTGGAAAAATGTAATTTTCATGTTGGATTCCCCGTCAAAAGCACTGGGCTTGTTTTTTTTTTGGCTTCCCATTCTGGCTGTCTTTCAGGGTCAGATGATCTCATTGTAGAATGACTTGTGCTGTACAATTTTCCATAAACACCTCATAAATCACACTGGTCTTTCAACAGAGGCAAAATATTTTGACAGAACCTTTTTTGTCCCCAAGTAATGTTTCCACAGTGATAGCTCCCGGGCGCATTTTGTAAACGCCACACTGTTCAATTTGTGCTTCCGGGCGGGAATATGATTTAAAAAAAAAATATCCTCAATGTAGCCAGCCTTGCAAGTGGGATTGCTCCATTTCATATCCATTTCCCAGGTCCAGTTAACCTGCTCGATGGTACAGCATAATGTTTTTGGCAGAGATGCTCATCTCTGCTGTCAAATAGATTACACCTATGAAAATTGGTTAACTAATAAATGTCAAATCTGATTCATGGTGCAACAAGTACAAAAATCATTAAAAGTAGCCATAAAAAGAAACAAAGTGCTGGGGTTCATTTCTCGAGGGATAGAATTAAAATGTAGAGAAGCCATGTTAAACTTTTGAAGAACCTTGGGTCAAACATACTTGGGAGTATTGAAACACTTCAGATCGTAAAGAACGATATAGAGGTACCAGAGAAGGTGCAAAAAGGATTAACTAAAATAATACCCGAATTGGGAAGTTACATCCATCAAAGAAGATTGAATACGCTGGGGCTCCATTCCAAAGAAAAGAGAAAAGAAGAATGAGGTGCGAGCAGATAAAGAGGGCTTTAAGGTGATGAAAAGGTTTTGTAGATGCCACAAAAAAATCTATGTGCTCTCTTCCTACCCTTAATCATTGATCGAACCAAATGGGAACTATGTCCCATAGCAAACGCATTTAGCCACGTGTTTCCCAGCACTTGCAGCGCCAAGAAACACAAAGCTATCTAAGGTGGCTCTGGTTAGATACAGGGCCTCAGTGAGGAAAGTGCGGCCGAGGCTGGACTTAATCCTGTTCCCTGCACTGAGGAGCCCCACTCACTGGAACTCCTCAGTGCACGGAGAGATCGGGATGCCATTTTAAATGGCGCCCGATCTCTTAAGTCCCCGATGAGACCTCCAACCCCCCCCCCCCCCCCCAAGCCCTATATCGTTGTAAGCGAATCCCTGGGTCCCCGCACAACCCCCAAACCTGTGCAGGGCATCCCCCGGCCCATTCACCGCATTGCAAAAATTGCCACCGCGAAACTTTGGTAGTGCCACCTTGACACCTTGGCAGTGCCAGGCTGGCACCTGGTTGCCACTCCAAAGTTCCTAGGTGACACCAGCAGTGCCAGAGTACCGTTCCATCTGGACTTTCCGGGTATATCCCAGGAGCGGGTCTCCAGACATTTGCCAAACATGTTGCGCCACGGCGCGCTTCCTTTCAGGCTCAGCATGGTCTGTAGATCACACCCAGTATGTTTTGTATGGAAAGAGGTGAGTCTTTCCTTACACTTGAAATGTGTCTTCCAATTAAATAATCAGCAGCAAGCGTTCATGAGCTTAAAATAAAGAAGGCTGATTATTACCTCACACTTATCCCAAATTAATAAGGTGACTCACCCTCAGTTTTTTACATACATATGTGTACCACACACAAACACAAACATTTGAATTGGGAGTGTCCCTTTAAGAAATGTTTTTGTCTTATCACACGGTTTCAGTGATGTCATCGTGTGAGTGGACTGTGGCTTTGTGAGTTTCTCCTTTCACTTTGAGTTTTGAGGTGGTTTGTGGCTCTCTGGGTTTTACTTTTGTTTTGAGTTTGGACTGGTTTTGAGCTGCACAGGTTGAAAGAAGTGTTTCTCTGTATCTTCAATTTAAAAGCTGTTTCCAGACTACTTGATAACTTAAAAGAGATAATTGCTTTCTGGAAGGAATTCAAACCAGCTGCTTGAGAAGGGGAACAGAGTATCACTAACATGTCTTATAACAGTAAGAATGCCGTGTCCTGGGCCACACCTATGAAAAGGGGTTTCTGGTTTTACTTGGATTTTGTTACTGAATTGGAACAGTTAAAGGGGGAATTCATTAAGGGTTATACATAGGTTACATAGATTATGCATAGATTACATAGGTACATTGTGTGGGGTCTTTATGTTTGTAGTTGATAAAAATGCTTGCTGTGTGTGTTTATACAAATGTTAACTAAATTCGTAGAATAAATCTTGTTTATTGATTAAAAGCACCTAAGAACGTTGAATAACACCTGAAAGGCAGGCTCTAGTGCTCATCATAACCAAAATCAATAAACAGTTATAGGTCAGGTAAACTCCATGATATACTTTGGAGTTTTCTAAACGCTAGCCAATAACACATTGGATAGCGATAAAGATCCTATCTTTCCTCTTGGAAAGAGCACCCTACCCAAGTCCACACCTCCACCCTATCCCCATAACCAAGAAACCCCACCCAGCACTGAGGGCAATTTGGGACACTAAGGGCAATTTAGCATGGCCAATCCACCTAACCTGCACATCTTTGGACTGAATCGCATTCTGGTGCTGGGGTGTCTGCGTTAACATTGTTTATCTAAATGTTTCCCTTTTGTCCCCAGAGATGGCTCATTAGTATGTAGATGTCCTGTCTGAGAGCCAAGGCTCTAATCAACAGACAGACCTTGCACTTGCTTGTTTCTCAGTATTGTCCAATTTTCCCTGTATTCTTTGCAAGTGTCCATTTTGTAATCGGGTCATGGCCATCCCAGATGGCTACACATCGTCCTTGTGGTCCTCAACACGAAGCGTGAAGGATCACATTACTATGTCGTCTTCATCCTCTGACCAAACGGGGCATCCATACTTAGGCTCTACACTGTCCTATCCTATGCAGTACAATTTTACCTAAACCATTTTAAATACATTCATTATCATAAAACTCTACGTGGTGCTATGACATTAATACATGCATTACAGAAAAGTAAAAAAACTGGAACCTTTAACTATTCTCAATAAGCTATCCTTATTCAAACAATCCAAAAATAATCTATACATCTTAACCTGTACAAAAATAGCAGCACACAAATTTCTCTGGCCTGGCAGTCAGACACAGAGGTTTACATCTCTTTATTTCACAGAATACATGAAGAAAAATGGATGCATTTTAATCCGTCCCAAGGGGTTCGGGGGTCTGGTGAAATCCGAAAATGGGGGCCCTAAATCTGTATACCAGGGTGCGAGAGCAATATGCTCTCTTTCGCCATTTCCTAACTCTAAATGTTTGCACGACACTGCAAAATATCGCCAGCACTAAGAGTGCTTTGACTACATATGAGAGTGAGTACCAGGTGATAATCTTATCACACCAGGTCGGGGTATTGCTAGCTGTCGCAGGACTAGTTATCTCGGGGTTACGTGTATTGCAGGGGTGGGAATCATTCACGGCTTGTGTGGTAGAGGTCAGGGGGGTAGCGTCCGCGCCCAACTGAAGGGATCCGCTAAGATCCATGTGAACACAAAGGCTGTCTTCATCTTTGTCGGTCTTCTTCTTTTTCTTCCTCTGGGGTTCCTGAGGTTCCGGAGTTCTGTGAACACAAGCATAATTTCTGTTATTATCTTGCTTGAGATCTCGTATGTCTGTCTGTCTGTCCTTTATTGCCAATTTCCCTTTATAATTGGTCACCATCTGTGCCTCCCTCATTTAAAAAAAATTTCAAACCAAATATTTGGGACAAGACATGCGAGAAAATTACTGACATACTGCGAGCAGTCTCGCAGCCTGTGTGATTTACCATCCCAGTGTTTGAGGATGTAATTAGCACAGGGAAGCAACCTGAGGGTTGCCAAAACCAAACAAAAGAATTTTGAACGTAACGAGCCAAAATGGGGTGCATATGGGCCGCGGCGGGTAAGAAATGGGTGGAATCCCCGGGTGGAATGGTGATCGATGCCATATGTGCTCTACCCAAGCGTAGCTGACCAGAGGGGGGTCCTCAGGCAGGGCGGGGACCAATGCCGTTTCTCCACTGCCTGAGCAACCGGCAAGAAAGGGTAAGAATGTGGTCGTCGTGGGGACTTCCTCTCGAATCAGGAGAGTAGCTATGAGTCGTGTTCTGTCGACAAACTAGTTCCTCTGAACTATTGTCTGGGGACAAACTTGTTCCATTAACAGGCATTGGGCGACAAAGGAGTGGTGACATGGGGCCGTGAAAACTTTCGAGTTTACGAACAACACTTAACGTTAACACTAACGAACAAACATACAACAAATATGGTGCAGGTTCCATCAGAAAGGACACAGTATCTATCCATCGGTTCCTTTTTTATCCATCATCTGGACACCTCACTGCTCAATAGCGAACAGGGTCGCAGAGGGATTCGTTTGGTGGGAGTCAGACTCTAAGTCATCATCTTCTCCCGGCTGCCAAACTCTTGACTGTAGTATCCGTGCTAAAGCAGCTTGGGGCAAATTGGGGTCCATCTCATCATTCCGGATGAGCCTGAATGAATTGTCTCGGTGCCAGAATCGTGTGTCGTGGTTGGAGCTATTATGCTTCAGTCCGTAATCATCGGGCGGTGGGTCTGGGTCAGGGGCTTTGATATATGTAATCTCGAAGGGGTCAGTGGAATCATGCTTGGATGTGCTGGGAGTGGGGCCTGGTGCACAGGTGTAGTCGTAACGTGGTGTGCTGTGGCTATCGTCATCATGATCACTATCACTGTCGCTGTCACTGCTGGTTGAGGGAAGGGAGAGGTGGAGTCGTGCCTCTGGGGGCAGAGTTGAAGTCGTGTCTGAGGGCGGGCTGGACTGGTTGGGGGAGGATAGGAACACGTCACCTGTGGGCGGGGCGTGCTCATCTGCTGCTGCGAGCAGGATGTGGTGTGTGTGGTTATTCTGCGAGCCATAAGCCTTGAGCTGGTTTATATGAAACCATGCAGACTTACCATTGGGATAGGTTATTTTGTATACTGAGGGGCTGACTTTGTCCAAAATGGAGTACGGTCCGGAAAATTTGGGGGAAAGGAATGAACTGGGGTTGCAAAGGGAAAGCATAACTTGTTGCCCTACTGTAAACTCAGTGGCGTGTACTGTTTTGTTGAAACAAGCCTTGCTCTGTTTCTTCCTGGTTCCAAGTCTCACAGCTGCTGCGAGTTGGGCTACCTTTATGTTCTCTAACAATTGTTGAACCGCATTTTCATGTGTGAGGGCTGTGACTGTAGGGCTGGCCAAATCCAGTCCAAATAAATACTCAGTGCCTTTCATGGGGCATCCGGTCATGAGGGTGTGGGGGGTGTATCCTGTGGACGTGGATACCGTGTTCATTAGAAACATTAAAGCGAATGGGAGAACTGAATCCCAGGTGCTGTTATTCTGCTGAACCATTTTCCTGAGGGTGGCTTTTAATGTCCTGTTCATCCTCTCTACAATATCACTTGACTGGGGGTGGTATGCAATGTGAAACTTTTGTCGCATGCCAGAAATCGTGAGGATGTTTTTCCTTACACGTCCGGTGAAATTGGAGCCTTGATCGGACTCTATACTTCGTGGGAGTCCCCATCTTGTAAAGGTGTGGTGTGTTAATATTTTAGCCGTTGTCTTGGCCGTATTAGTTCGCGATGGAAAATCTTCCACCCATTTTGTGAAGGTGTCCATGACCACCTACACATATTTGTAACCATTTCTGCACGGGGGTAGGGGTCCTATATAACCTATCTGGAGATTTGTCCAGGGTCCATTAACGGGGCGTGTGTGACTAAGTTGAGCCTTTTTAGCATATCTGTCCAGATTGTCCTGGGCACAGATTAAGCAATTCTCTATGTAGTGCGTTACATCAGTTTTTAAATCAGGCCACCAACAGAGCGGTCTGAGGTGGGCTAGGGTGGGTTCAATACCTTGGTGTCCATGATTGTCATGGAACTGACAAATGATCTGGTTCCTGTCCTGGCTGGGAACTATATAAATGCCATCCTTTAAAATCACACCGTCATGTGTGGTTATTGCATTCTTGTATTTATCATATGGGGCTGGGAAGGTACCCTTTAAAACATCCCTGAGTTTCTCGTCCTCTTTCTGTGCCTTCGCTAAATCCTGAATATTGGTCTGTGAGACCGGAACTGCGTGTACTGTGGTGCTTTCGGGGGGGGGGGTTCCAAAATTAACCATGCCTGGAGCCTGCCTGCGCTAGGGCGTCTGCTTTAACGTTACCAGGGGGGGAAGAACGGTGATGACTGCGAACCTTAATTATTCCATATTTTCTATCCTTCGCTGTCTCTAAGATATGTCGGAGTAATGGGGCTGAGGGTGGGGGTTTACCGTCCGCGGAAACAAATCCTCTTGTTTCCCAGAGTGGTAGGAACTCTGTCAAACTATTACAGACATACAAGCTGCCTGAATAGATGTCTTCTGGGGTCGGGAACGAGTCGGGGTGGTCTACAATGTAAGCAATTGCTGCCAGCTCTGCTGCCTGCGAGCCTAAGTGTCCTGGCAACTTTAATGCAATCTCATCTAGGGCGCCTCCCTGCGTGTCCTCTACATAAATACTGCAACCGGTAATTCTGTCTCCATTTAACACTGTGGCGGAGCCATCCACATAAATCTTCAGGGTTGCACACGTGTCTGTGGGCTGGGGTCTCTGGGGTGGACTACCTGTTTTCCTGGGAGGTGTTTTGAGAATAAATGGGCCTGTGTTCTGTTTCGTGGTGATGATCTCACACTCATGAGGGGTATCTGCATATTGCAAATTATCGGCAAGGAAGGTGTGGGTCTTGGTTCTTTTTACTGTGATGTCCCGTCCCTGTAAAAGAAGGGTCCAACAGGCTGCGTGGATTTGGCTGACTGTGCCATCCTTAACTCGGCCGTCTAGCAATAGCTGTGTCGGGGTGTGTTCTGTGAGGATGGTGATGGGGTTGAGACCTGTAATGTAGGCGAAGTATTGTACTGCCCAAAAAGCAGGTGCCTTTCACAGGTGGAAAATCCTTGCTCCACAGGGTCTAACGCATGAGGCATATGCTACGAGGCGTAATTGGTCATGGCATTCCTGGAGGAGTATGGCCGAAAGGGTTCGGACGGTGCTTGCAACTTCGATTGCGTATGGGAAAAGTGGATCTGGGACCTGTATTGCGGGGGCTGTGCTGAGTGCTCTTTTTAAAGCGTCCATGGCATCTGTATGCTGTGGAAGCCATTCCCAAGGTGCCTGCTTCTTGAGAAGTTCGGAAAGGGGTGCTTTAGTGGCGAAACCATCAATATGGTTTCGGCAGTAGCCAACCAGTCGCAGAAATGACCGGAGGGCTGAGACATTGTGGGGAAGGGGCAATTTGACGATCGAGTCAATTCTCTTTTGCTCGATCTCGCGTTTACTATGAGTGATTACTGTTCCCAAGGAAATCACTTTTTCTTTCAAAATCTGGGCCTTCTTGGGGTTGACTTTACAACCAATTTCTGTTAGGAGTGCTAGGAGTTTGGCGAGAAGCGAAATGTGCTCTCGCTTTGTGTCTGTCTGTTGTAACAAGTCGTCTACATACTGGACCAGACAATCGGGATGGGAAAATTTTGCTAATCCATTTGCCAGCTGTCGGTGGAAAATGGAGGGGGAGTTGTGGAAGACTTGTGGAAGGCACGTCCATGTGTAATGTTGCCCTTGGAATGTAAAGGTAAATTTGTACTGGCACGCTTCAGCAAATGGAATGGACCAAAAGTCGTTACTAATGTCCAAAACCGAAATTTGTTTTGACTGGAGTCCCTGTTTGAGCATGGTCTCAGGACTCGTGGCTATGGTGGGGGCTGCTGCTGGGGTTATTTTGTTCAGTTCCCGGTAATCAATGGTCAGTCACCATGATCCATCCGGTTTCCTGACGGGCCAAATTGGTGCGTTGTTTGTGGAGGCTACTGATCTGAGTGCGCCTTGATCCAACAAACTCTCTATTACTTTGTAGATTTCTCCCTCTGCTTCCTGGAGAAATCCGCACTGCTTCTGGGGTTTAGGATCGGGACCTGTAATGTTCACAAAGCCAGCCAATTTGCCACAGTTGTGCTTGTGCTGTGCAAATGCTGTTTTATGTTCCTGCAGGACTGCCCTGACTTGTTTGTCTGCATTAATGGCTCGAGGGTCGAACCAGAAGTCTCCTACTGGGCTAACCCTGTTTACGTACTATCCTACTGTGAGCTTGGCGGAGGCTCATGCTGCCTTTGCCATTTTCCAAACACACTTGTTAACTGGGTCAAAAGAAAGGTTATGGGAGCTCATGAAATTGATCCCAAGGATATGTTCTGCTGTCTGGGGCAGATCAACTAAAACTACGAGGTGCTTAGCTGTAATGTTACCTATTTGTATTGCTACAGAGGCTGTGATGTGTCCCTGTTGTAAATGGCCTGTAAAGCCGCTGAGTGTGATGGTGTCTGTTGTGGGCCACGTGTCTCGCTTGAACATCGTGGAGGAATTGAGTGTGGTGCGGGACCCTTCTGTGTCCCAAAGAAATTCTACGGGGTGTCCCCGAACTTTGCCTGCTACTATCAGTCTACCGGACTTGTCCCAAAGGGTGTCGCAGACCCAAGTTGGGGAGCCCGAACACCGTCAGTCGGTGCCGTTCATGTCTGCATTCTCTGAACGGCCGCTAACGCTATGGATCGGCTTTGCCCTATTCCTGTTTAGGCTGCCTGTCAGTTGGCTTCTCTGCTGCTTTTGGGGCGCGTTGCACTCTCATGCAAAGAATCCTAACTGGCCACAGTTGTAACATTCCTGAGCTTTGGGCTGGGGTGGGCTGTTCCTGCCTTCATTTACCCATGCGGGGTTCTGGTGTGCTTTAACTGGGTTCATCTCTGCCTGCTCTTCATCGGGTGCTATAAATGCGGTTTTGCCTGCAATTGATTGCTCCCAAGCGTGGGACAATCTCTTCAAAACCCATTTTTCATTGTGGGCCTCATCTGAGGGGTCATAATTTGTGCAAGCTTTTCGTCCTGCTTCTGTGGCGTGGGAGAATAGAATTCGGGTCCATTTGGCCATATTATCTGAGGACAAATGGGCGCGGGCTAACTCTCCAAAAACTGCTGTGAAGTGTCTCCACAAGAGTCCAGGAAACGCTGTGGGGTGCTCTGTCTACTTTTGCCTACACTTATTTAGGCCTTCTACGGGGTCTCCTCTGTTAAAGCCGATCGCATCATGGATCGCTGTGTGCATCTCTTGGAGTGTGCCTCCTCCTACATTCTGTGGGTCGGGAAGGGCTGCCACAACTGAAGGGTCGAGGCTTAAAACTGTGAGCTTCACTTGCTCCTTTTCGTCCAGGCCGTACATGGTGGCCTGTTGTCTGACTTTCGCGAAAAATTGGTGGGGGTCTGAAGTGGGAAGGAACGGTGTAATTTTTCCACATGCGGCCCGTAATTGGGTTACGGTTAACAGGGTGTATAAAGGAAATCTGCTTCTCCTTCTGCTGTGGCCCTGCGGTCTGTGGTTACAGGGTTCATGGGGGGGTGTTCTGCCTGTTCGGTTGGGGCACATTCCTTTTCTGGGGTTTTTCCTACGGTACATATCTATGGGTAGTCTCGTTCAATTCCTGCCAATCGGGCCGTTTTCTTGATCTAATTGGGGTCCAAATGTGCTTTGAAACCCATTTTGAACGGAAAGCAGAGATTGCAATTCTGCAATTTGCTTCCGGCACTTTGCGTGGTCTACGGAGCTCTGCCTTTCTTCCGTCGTGGAAGTATGGAGTGCTCGTTGGGCTGCTTTCAAATCATTGCACTGGTTTTGCAATTTTTCAACTTGTTGCTCGGTCTCTTGTCTTACCAAGACCGCACGTTGCGTGTCCTGGTAGGCCTCATCATATTGCATCTGAAAACTGTTCAAATGCGCGAGACAAGACTGATGTGCCCCCTTCGCATCATCCACCTCTCTGTCCCTTGCTGCCAAGGCAGCACGGTAGCCTTGTGGATAGCACAATTGCTTCACAGCTCCAGGGTCCCAGGTTCGATTCCGGCTTGGGTCACTGTCTGTGTGGAGTCTGCACATCCTCCCCGTGTGTGTGTGGGTTTCCTCCGGGTGCTCCTGTTTCCTCCCACAGTCCAAAGATGTGCAGGTTAGGTGGATTGGTCATGATAAATTGCCCTTAGTGTCCAAAATTGCCCTTAGTGTTGGATGGGGTTACTGGGTTATGCCGATAGGGTGGCGGCGTTGACCTTGGGTAGGCTGCTCTTTCCAAGAGCCGGTGCAGACTCGATGGGCCGCATGGCCTCCTTCTGCACTGTAAATTCTACGATAATCTATGAACTGCTCTTTTAAATCTCTATTCTTCTCTACCACGCTCATGTCTACCTCACTACTTCTGTCTCTCTCCTCTATCTCTCTACGGAGCGTCCAAACAACCTCCTCTGTGCCTCGCAATTGTGCCAAGCAGGACACGATTGCCATCGGCTTGCGAGCTTTCCCCAAGCTCTTCTTGTGTATCTCTGACAGGTTCTCCCACCAAGTATGTCCTATACTCCCGGGACCTGTTTCCTCATTATCGCAGAATTCACTCCAAAGGGGCCATCCTTTCCCTTTGAGATATTTCCTGATCTCATCTTCCCAAACGGGACACTGTCCTACTCTACTGGTCGCTGCGACCTCGAATTCCTGGGGGTTCATAAGGCGTTCCATTGCCTTCATTGCCATTTTCTCTATCTAGGTTCTCTACCAAATTTGGAACAGGGGGTGATAAAGTGGCGATGTAAACACGGGTACAGCTTACGCTAATTTCCGGCCTACAAAACTCCCGACAGTTTTACGCAACAAAATCTCTCAGGTTTACCTTATATCCCTGTTAGTACGCATGCATTAACACATTTCCGAATCTCAGAGGCTTGATCAGTACTGTTCTTACGCTTGTGGTTTTCTGTTTCCAATTGGATTCTCAACTCAGCTTTTGGGTTCTCTCGGAGTGGTTAGGCCACTTCTAAATTGAGTCCCGTCAGATGTCACCAGTAAATGTTGCTCTCTTTGGTGTTGTCTCTTAATTTGGCTCTGTTTAATTACGTTTGCTCAAGAGTCGTCAGGTATCTTTCGACACCGTCAGAAGGTTCAGAACCAAATACTGATCAAAGACTCGATACACAAGTTAGTAAGTTCAAAAGCAATGCTCATTTATTTACACACAGTCAAATCAGAGGAACAATGGCCGTTGCTCGGTTCTGAGGCTGCTGGGTTGAGCTCTTTGCAGGATAGTAACTAGGAGCGTCTATCTCGTAGCGTGCGTTGACTTGGAACTTACTTGGTCTGGCGTAGGTGCTAGGTTGGTCTCTGTTCGCTGAGAGCCAAGGCCAAAGAAGACAAATTCTCTCTTGGGGAATACTTTTTATACCTAAAAGGGCTTCACGCGCTTTTGGGCGGGCCTTGAACTTGGCCTCAATTAATTGGGCCTTTCCCAATCATTCTTATCGATCTTCCTCCAATAAAGGGGTGGGTTCCCTGATTGCTGGGCGTGTCCTAGGCGGCCATTGGTTTGCTTTGTTTGAGTCTCCTCTGGCGCCGGGGTGTTTGCGATAACATTGTTTATCTAAATGTTTCCCTTTTGTCCCTGGAGATGGCTCATTATTATGTAGATGGCTTAGCAGTTTCTGCCCTGTCTGAGAGCCAAGGCTCTAATCAACAGACAGACCTTGCACCTGCTTGTTTCTCAGTATTGTCCAATTTTCCCTGCATTCTTTGCAAGTGTCCATTTTGTAATCGGGACGTGGCCATCCCAGATGGCTACTGAGGCTTACATTAACACTGCAATGAAGTTACTGTGAAAAGCCCCTAGTCACCACATTCTGTCGCCTGTTCGGGTGTACTGAGGGAGAATTCAGAATGTCCAATTTACCTAACAGCGCGTCTTTCGGGACCTGTGGGAGGAAACCGGAGCACCCGGAGAAAATCCACGCAGACACGGGGAGAACGTGCAGACTCCGCACAGACTGTGACCCAAGCCGGGAGCCGAATCCGGGACCCTGGCGCTGTGAAGCAACAATGCTAACCGTTGTGCTACAGTGCCACCCAGGAATATAAAGTAAGTCTCCAAAATGGTGGCCATAAAATGTTCAACGATTATTGCTAAAACCCATCTAGTCCACGAATGTCCTTTAGGGAAGGAAATTTGCCACCCTTACCTGGCCTGGTGTACATTTGACTCCAGACCAATGTTCAGATCAACATGGTTGACTCTTAACTATCCTCTGAAATGGCCGAGAAAGTCACTCGGTTCAAGGGCAATTTGGAATGAGGAAATGAATGCTGGCTTCTCTAGTGATGCCCATATTCCATGAAAGGATAAAGAAAAAGATCAGGCAAAATGAAGTGAATAGTGCAGGAAAAATTCTGTTTTGTTACGACCAGGGAGGATTAGTGCAAAAATTCCTCCTTTTTCCCACTCCTCTGTTGATCATAACAGGGTATTTTGAAATCGATATGGATAAATGTGCCAATCCGTTGTATGTACTTCACTTTGATTGAAACGAATACAGTTCTTTGGTTTAAATGAGTAAGGATAGTTTTAATTGGGCTAAAAACCCAGCCAGGAAAGAATACTGAACAAAAGGTAAAATAAGTGTAAAGACTTGTGGTAATACCAGGTATTGCGGTACCTGAGAGGTGGATGACCATTGGTTAGACCCAGGAGTCTACCATTGGCTCATGTACATAGCTCCGCCCTGAGAGACGGAGTATAAGAACCAATGCCGTCCTAGCAGCCTTCACTTTCTGTATCGGAGCTGCTGGGGAAGAGTTCTGGCAGATTAAAGCCTATTAGTTATGCCTCACCTTGTCTTGAGAGTAATTGATTGCGCATCAAGACTGTTGCAAAAAACACACACACACATAAGCATGCTAAAATACAAATTACAAGGCAGGGGCAGTTAATGTTTGGCTAAATTAAAATTCAACGATAAAAGGCAAAGATATAATGAGTTCACTAATTGATTATGGGCGCTTTACTGTTGTACATGGCTAAGGCAGTTCATAAAGCTGTACCCCTTGGCGTCTTTGCTCGAAATGCTACTTTGGAATACATTTATTTTTCAGATTTTGTCTGTCTGCTGTCTATATTATGATATAAGCAAACAGGGCCTATTTATGTGCTGGAAATTTTGTAGAGGCTTGGATGCACATGCAAATAATCCAGTGTCTGCAGGCCTGCCCGTTGCTAAATTTGTAATAATTTGCCTATTTTACCCTACTAAAACAGGTGTAATGATGTTCTGATGATAGGTCATCGACTCAGCAGGTGTTGCCTAACCCATTCAGTATTGTCTGCATTTTCTGTTGTTATTTCAGATTTTCAGCATCTTCAGTATTTTGCTTTTGTTTTAATGATGTTCTGCACCATTAAATCCAAGTTCAGGTAGCTATGAGTTTTGGGGAAAGTAGATTGGAGGGGGGAAGGGGGAATAACAATGAGTGTGAACGGCACAGAGGTACGGGTAGGGGAGCAAGGTTAGACTCCAATGGTTAGAAATGAGAGTGAAGAGATTGCATGAAAGGTGTTGGGTTACGTTACTTCAAGTAACATAAGCTGCCACTTGATGTAGGCTCTGCTGAAAGATGCTCCACACATGGAGATAAGTTTAATGTATTTATTGAACGATTAACAATGCTCTTAAATGAGTTTGACACTCTACTAATCTGCCTCTAGTAACTCAGTCTACTCTGCTAACTATACAAGCTTGCTCTCGACCATGTGCTAGGGTGTGATGTTGCTCATAATCAAACCTGTTCTGCTCTCTTTGTTTCTGCCAGTGGAAGAGGCTGAGCCTGTGTGCCTTGTCCTTTTTATATGGGTCGTGTAGTGCCCCCTTGTGGTAATGCCACCTCTGGGTATCCTGGTTACCCATTGGTTGTGTCCTGTTCTAATGACCCATTGGTTGCGTGTCTGCATATCATAACATCTCTGGTTCTCCCTCTAGTGGTTACTTACTTGTAGTGTATTTACATTAACCCCTTGTGTATATACAGTGATGCATATCACTACACAAGGGAGAGATATGCAATGCGATATTGGCACAATGGAAGCAAGGGGAAGGTTTTAATGTTGCAACCATGTCACATTGAAGTGCATGCTCTGGTTGTAAGTGAATGAGCAGCAAAATATGACATGGTAGGGGAGTTGCAGAGCAGAAGCGTACCCAGAGGTCAATGGATCAAAACATTTCTCTCCGACATTGTTATAATTCACTGCGCATTCACTGAGCAAAGGAGAAATCTGGAGCCAGTATTTCCTTCACATAGGTTTATTCACAAGATCCAGAGAACACAGCCACAGAATGGGGAGGGCAAAGTACAGATGGTTGATGGAGCATCTGTGATGGAAGCTGTGGTGATTGTATATCTGTATAGATGCAATACAACTGAGCAAGCACTAGAGGGAGCACGTGAGGTATAAAAACACACGAACAGGAAGTCAGGACACACTTCACAGGAATGGGAGCTGGCAGCAGAACAGGCAGGCAGCTCAGATGTAACAATAAGTTAAACACTGAAGAGAGAACAAACTCACAATAAAGTATCTACTTCAACTTTAAGACTACAAGCTTTATTAAGACACAAGGAACAACACATGGTACCAGGGCAGGCTTCAGGACGCGTACTGTAAGATTACACAAGCTGCAGACACGGAAAGACTAAAATGGCAAGAAAAACGTTGGAAGACTTCGCTGATTTACTGCAATTTGGACCTCCACCGCAGCTGGAAACATCTGGTAATTTAAGTAACAACTGGAAAAGCTTTAAACAAATGTTCGAGATACGTATCGCAGCAAATGACATGAAAGCAGTCTCTGACGCAACAAAAATAGCGCTGCTACTTGCAACGGCGGGATAGAAAGCTAGCAAAATCTATAATTGCTTTAAATACTTGAAAGGTGAAGACAGCACAAAATTAGAAGTAATACTGAAAAAAATTGAAGATTACTGTAACATCAGTAACAATGCTGCTTTAAAACATTCAATGCCCAGAGAACTAATTGCACAGGGAATGAGTGATGGAAAACTCAAACAATCAAAACCAGAACAGAAAGGGTTAACTCTGAAAATCGCGATTGAAAAATCCAGATCGAAAGAAAAAAGTAACTTTAAAGTCTTACTAAGCAAAAACGCTGGAATCCACTGCAAAATGGCATCTAAGCACATTTCACAGTCTGCGGGGAACAAAAGATGAAAAGCTGCGTCTGCGCATGCGCAGGAAACCGAAGCCGCACATGCGCAGTGTACAAAAAAACGCAGAGTAAAGGAAGATCAATTTGCGTATGTGCAATCGATTCCTACGCATGACGTCATGCGCGTCATGATGTCAGAGGACCCAGACCACGCCCACTTAAAAGGGAAATGCCCGAAAATTGAAAACAAGAAAATTAAAGCTGTAAAACCCAATTTTCCTCCCTCAAAAAACACACCAATGCCTGAACTTATACCAGCAGTGGAAGATAACTTTCACAACACCCTGGAACAAGCAGTCCGCACGACCCAAAGTGAAGAGAACGATAACAAATCCGAAAGAAAAAAAGATGAAGAGAACGATACCAAATGGGATACAAAAAAAGATGATTTGTTTTTCGAACAATACTACCCAGACATGGCTGAGTTATTCAGATATGCTGATCACAGCATCAGCAACACGGTTGCAAAGCTCAACACGACTCTACTCATGGTAGATGAATCCAATATCATGATGCCATGGCAGATCGTTGAGACATTGGATGACAGCAATACCCAAGAAGAAGACGACGCCACACAAAGAGCACAGAACGACTCCGTTGAGAGAGCACTGATTCACTCCACAGAGAGATCACTGCAATACTCCACAGAGACAGCGATGAAAGACTCCACAAAGGGAGCGACGCAAGCCTCCATGGACAGCTCGTTGACAGACTCAAAAATGGAAGCAAACAAACACTCCATTGCGAACGCCATGCATGAGCAAGACCACGAAGGTCAACCCACCGTATCTGAGCAACCATAAGCCGACTATGAAAGTCTACCAAGCTCACATAATCAACAAGAAGACAAAGTAAGGCTAAAACTGGATGTGAAAACAGTGACAATGTGATCACAATCGGCATACAGGATGTGCAGGATCACAGCGAGACTGACAGAACTCAGCTCATCTGTACAGAAGCACTCAACAATCAGAGTAGGGGTACCCAAGAGTCCAGAGAGACCATGTCAATTGTAATTGTGAAGATTTTGACTCCATAAGAGGAGCACCAAGACTCACAAGAGAATGAAATCTTGAAGATTCCCGTAACAGCCTCCCCGAACAGGCGCCGGAATATGGCGACTATCATAGATTATCATAGAATTTACAGTGCAGAAGGAGGCTATCCAGCCCATCGAGTCTGCACCGGCTCTTGGAAAGAGCACCCTACCCAAGGTCAACAACGCCACCTTATCACCATAACCCAGTAACCCCACCCAACACTAAGGGCAATTTTGGACACTAAGGGCAATTTATCATGGCCAATCCACCTAACTTGCACATCTTTGGACTGTGGGAGGAAACCGGAGCACCCGGAGGAAACCCACGCACACACGGGGAGGATGTGCAGACTCCGCACAGACAGTGACCCAAGCCGGAATCGAACCTGGGACCCTGGAGCTGTGAAGCAATTGTGCTATCCACAAGGCTACCGTGCTGCCCCAAAGGGGCTATTCACAGTAACTTCATTGAAGCCTACTTGTGACAATAAGCGATTTTCATTTCATTTCATTTCAAGATTTTGACTCCAGAAGAGGAGCACCAAGAAAGCAAAGAAGAGGAATCAAATCCATCACAATTGACTGATGTCACCAACATCAATGCAACATCAGACCATTCTCCGGACGAAACGCTCAATGCAACAGATACCACAGAGGACGCTCGCACCAATAACTGTGACAAGGACTCAAATTATCCACAGGGAACACTCATTGAGCGCAACAAGAAAAACAAAAACCGCAAGAACAAAAACAACAACAAGAACGACAATGAAAACAACAAAAGCAGAAATGCCAAAAATAGCAACAAGAATGACAACGAAAACAACAAAGACATAAACGACAGAAACAACAACAATGAAACAACGACCTTACAAAATGGTACAACTCTGCACATGAAGGACAATGCCACAGCACACTGCAAAACAATGACAAGACTACAAACATGCCATGGCATGACAACGAATCGTACAAATTCACATCTGCTCCAGAACAAGCAAGCACACCAGCTTTCAAGGCAGATGCCACACTAAATTGATACCACAAGCACAGAAAAAAGTCCACGTCAGTCAACATCAGTGGTTCGACCACTCAAACACCTTGGGATGACTTGTTAGTTATTAAAAACAAGAACACCGACAACATTCACAACAGAGTTGCAATATCAATATCACCACGTCAACAACGAAAAAAGAAAAGTCTCAATGAACAAATTCATCAAGTTGGGACTCAAAAATGTTTTTATTAAGATTGGACTCATAAATATGAATTGGCTTTGTAAAATATCCAAGATCATCATCACTTGTACAGATACACATATCATAAGTAATCTAACTGTTTTGTACAATTTTCTTTAACACTGTACAGAAAATATGTAAAGAAAACAGGGGGGATGTGGTGATTGTATATATGTATAGATGCAATACAACTGAGCAAGCACTCGAGGGAGCACGTGAGGTATAAAAACACACGAACAGGAAGTCAGGACACACTTCACAGGAACGGGAGCTGGGAGCAGAAAAGGCAGGCAGCTCAGATGTAACAATAAGTTAAGCACTGAAGAGAGAACAAACTCACAATAAAGCATCTACTTCAACTTTAAAACTATGAACTTTATTAAGACACAAGGAACAACACAGAAGCCAGTGAGAACAGTATTTTCCTTGAGACCCTCAACCTAAAGGTAGCTTGCAGCAGTTGGTGGTCACTCCTTAGCCACTTCAAACCAATTACCCCCTTCCACTTGAAGGGAAAGCAGAAGGAAAATGTTAATAAGCAAACGGATGGAAGAGATGCAATCGAAATGAGAAAGGGTAGAAAAATTACAACATGAATACAGTAGAGACTGATAAGATAGAGATCGTACTCTCCAATTTGCCCTCTGCAACACATTGTCAGATTAAGTAATATATAAAATAAAGGCTACTGCATTAATACTTTTTTCACATAATGATAGACAGTTATTGGAATATAGTACAGTGGTTCACCCTGTTGCTTCACAGTGCCAGGGTTCCATTCCTGGCTTGGGTCACTGCGTGTGTGAAGTCTGAATGTTCTCCCTGTGTCTGCATGGGTTTCCTCCCACAAGTCCCGAAAGACCTGTTGTTAGGTCATTTGGACATTCTGCATTCTCCCTCTGTGCACCCGAACAGGCGCTGGAATCTGGCGACTAGGGGCTTTTCACCGTAACTTCATTGCAATCTTAATGTAGGCCTACTTGTCACAATAAAGATTATTATTATTATTTAAAAAACATCAGCATATATCACAGAATGACATGTAATAAAAATGGACTTTGACTTGTTCAGTCATTGTGAATCATTATTTCATTGAATTTACAATACAGAAACAGGTCATTCGGCCCAACTGATCTCTGCCAGTGTTTATGCTCTGCAAGAGCACCTCTTACCCTACTTCAGCTAACCAGGAGCTCTGATGTTATTCCCTACATTACATCAATTTCTCGATTCTTTTAAAGTATCAAAACATCTTACTGTCCATGACCAAGGAAATCTACCAGCAATTGAGTATATCTCTGCATCTCTCACATTGGAAACAACTCTGGATCTCCCTTCATTGCTGCTTGACCAACTTCTCTGTACTGCAATACCTAATGTTACAAACATAGGTTTTGCTAAAATCAATATGGTCAAAGTCAGAATTTCATTTAGATCTCCTCTCCAAACATGAAAAGCAGTATAATTCTTCCAGAATTTCCACTGAATTGCTTTTGCTATTCACTTTGACTTCTGACAGAAACATCAATAAAATATTTTTTAAAGTAGCTGGAAAATAATTTAGACATGTCAATTAAAATTCCCAATTTTCAAATTGGGATTTTAAATTGACGGTTATGGTATCTTTGATTAATAAAAGATATCTTTTGTATACTAATCTGAATTTGATTTCTCCCAGCTTTTCTCTTTTCTTTGTGAGTTTTACTTTGCTTTTTTATTTCCCTCTTTTTAATTTCTCTCTTTCTCCCTTGAAAGTAAGTATCCTGTGAAAACAGTTGCAAAGCTCATACTTTAACTGTTTTGAATTTTCAGGGGTGGCACGGTGGCACAGTGGTTAGCACTGCTGCTTCACAGTGTCAGGGACTCAAGTTCAATTCCATCCTTCCGGGTGACTGTGTGGAGTTTGTACATTCTCCCCGTGTCTGTGTGGGTTTCCTCCGGGTGCTCCAGTTTCCTTCCCCAGTCCAAAGATGTGCAGGTTAGGCCATGATAAATTGCTCATCAGTGTCCAAAAAGGTTTGGTGGAGTTACAGGGATAGGGCGGGAGAATGGGCCTCGATCAGGTACCCTTCAAAGAGGGTCGGTACAGGCTCGTTGGGCCGAATGGCCTCCTTCTGCACTACAGAGATTGTATGATTCTAAAATCCAAAGAACCTGGGATACAGCACCAATCCAGTAGCACTTGAGTTATTAATTGAATTGAGTTTTGTCCATTGTGTCATATATCTCAGAGCAATGTAAAGGTTTCTACATAAATAACAGGCGTTATTCACATTTGAAATGTCCATTCCCTACTTACAGATCCAGCTTCCAGCAGCTTCAATTACTTGTTTATATTTTTCTCTGAGTCCATACCCAGGCCTAACCAATCAAGCACAGTTTGCAGCAATAGTCAGGAGAATCACACAATCAAACACGCAACAGGCTGTACATTGAACACCTCACAAAGCAGATCTGTTCAGATACATTCTTGGAACTGTGGACACAGATGCTCACTGGCATTTTGAAAAGTTGTTACTTCTGCTACCAGGCATGAGTACGGGATAAAAATGTTATTAAAATCTTAAGAGAGCCATATGCCTCTGAATGAAAATGTTGCCAGGTGCATATTCTCACAGAAAATGGAAGAGTAAACAAATTTCCTTGTGAACTTTATGATTTTATGGACCTATATGAAAGCCTATATGCACCTATATGTACTTGAATTGCATCCAAATTGGATGCAACTGTCCAATAATTTGGATGTTGCCAAGCTTCTTGCAATCAAATACATATTTTTGAAGTGTAAGTAGACAAATACAGTGGTCAATTTGTGCATGGTTCGGTCTGTCAAACTGTAATCAAATTAAAAACCAGTTCATTCCTGAATACATAGTTATAAATATTCTTTGGGCGACTGGGAGGACTTACTTCCCTTCCTTGAACAATGCCAAGTTGATCTTTATGTCCATTTGAACAGATGGACAAGGCCTTGGGTTAATATCCAATCGGAAAGATTGTTCCTCAGTACCTGCCAGGAGTATCAAACTATATTGTATTTCAAATCTTATTTCTGGAAACAAATATTTGATTTAGGGGAGAATTGAACAGATTTTCAAAAAGTATTTGGAGCACAATGTCTTTCCATCTACTCTTTCCTGGGCTGTTGATGTTTGATTGAAAGATTTTCAAAGCAGCTGGGTAATAGTTTTAATAGTGGTTGATATCTGTGAACTGATTATTGCGATGTACGCCTCTTATCAATTTGTATTGGAGCTAAACAAGCTTAAATTTGATATGTATTTGCCTTTCACAATGTAATATTATTTATGCACTTTATTACACTGCTTCTCTGACATCCTGTGGTATATATTTGGCTCTGTAGAACCTTTCTCTATGGGGGCTATGAAGCTTCATAAAGTAACAAAATATTGCCCACCTTGCTCATGCAGACATATTCAATTGGAAGTGCGTCGGACATTTAATGGGATGTTTTTAAGATGGAACCTATCTTGACCATTTGTGTAAAGTTTATTTTAAAGGTCCGGAGCCACGTCCTGAGGATGATGCTCCTACCTGTGTCTTCTCGGGCAATCTCCTCCCACATCTGTGCATTAGCAACCTCAATAGCAGCCTCAATTGCTTCTTCCCCCTGTGGACACAGGTCAAGCCTGCTTTTCTGGGCCTGCACCCATGAGAACCTGTGCACCCTACCCCTCAGTCTGTGAGACATCCTGCATTGTCCATTGTGTGTCAACCAGCTCACTTCGCCTTCAGTGGCAATGGGTGCATGGATGCTACATATGACGCTCCAGGGAAATTGCTTCAAATCAGCACTTGAGTGCTAAACATGCAGATCTCACATCTTTAAGTCATGGTAACCATCAATCCCCAAAACCATGAGCTAAAACCAGGCTTCGAAATAGATGTGCGACACACCACCCAGCCAGCAACTGTTTATGCCCTATCCCCAAAATAACCAGAGTGCAAATAATGTCCGCCTGTATAAATTGTGAGTTTTCTTTGGAGTTTTTTCTTTATTTCAAAATGCACTGACTTTTGTATGTAAAATTATTGCGACTCCATTTATTCTTTGATGCGTTGGAAGCATCTGACAGGAAACCAAGTTTTGAGATCTCAACATTTATATAGTGCAGGCCAAACCTTTCCTTATTTATTTTGAGAGGCTAATAATTTATTGCTTCTTGTTAAAATCAACTTGCTTTATGATTGGTCTTAATATCGTGTTTCATTATTTTTTTGATGCGTGAGACATTGGAGTTCAACAGACCTTTAAACATCAATCAGAGAACAGTACAGGTAAGATAACTTTTCTGCAAAGCATATTTATATGCCTTTGATCTGTTTATTTTTACACTTCATTTTTACAGAGATTTGTGCATTTTAATTAAGTGGAAAAGTTCTAAAAAGCCATTAATCCTATTCTGAATTCTGTATCCATCTTTGAAAATCTTGTGTTAGCATTTATCTGGAATAAATTAATTCTGCAATTACACAGATGTTTCCCTTTTCAGATGTGTAGTTAACATTTCACAGATAATGGAGGAGGTCTTGTGATGCCGTAGGTAGCATCCCTGCCTCATGCTGAGAAAGCATAAAGAAAAAAGAATCTTAAGAATGTGTTTCCCTTCCATATTCTCTTAGAACATACAGTGCAGAAGGAGGCCATTCGGCCCATCGAGTCTGCACCAACCCACTTAAGCCCTCACTTCCACCCTATCCCCGTAACCCAATAAACTCTGCTAACCTTTTTGGACACTTAAGGGCAATTTAGAATGTCCAATCCACCTAACCTGCACGTCTTTGGACTGTGGGAGGAAACCGGAGCACCCGGAGGAAACCCACGCAGGCACGGGGAGAACGTGCAGACTCTGTACAGACAGTGACCCAGCGGGGAATCGAACCTGGGACCCTGGCGCTGTGAAGCCACAGTGCTAGCCAATTGTGCTACTGTGCTGCCCATGGTTCCACAGTTATCTGCTCAAAATGCAATGTGGTTGAATGAAAGTCCCTAAAGTCCATCGCTGGTTGAACGGCTCGACCTGTAATCACCCTGTTACATGACCAAGACTTGAGCTGTTTGAATTGTTTCATTTATACAGCTTCTGAATTCTGTCTTCAGTTGCGGTTTAACCTCAGAATTAGAAAAACGGATTCCAGGCTAGTGGCCTGCCTTTGACCCCCATCTCTCTGAAAGTCAGTCATGCAGAACATACCTACATACAAAATCTGAGCAGAAGTAGATCATTCAGCCCCTCGAGCCTGCTCCACCACACAATAAGATCACGGCGGATCTGATTTGATTTGATTTATTGTCACATGTACCGAAATACAGTGAAAAGTATTTTTCTGCGGCCGAGGGAACGTACACAGTACGTACATAGTAGACAAAAGAATAATCAACAGAGTACATCGACAAACGGTGATTAGTTACAGTGCAGAACAAGGGGCCAAACAAAGCGAATACATGAGCAAGAGCAGCATAGGGCGTCGTGAATAGTGTTCTTACAGGGAACAGATCTGTCCAAGGGGGAGTCGTTGAGGAGTCTTGTGGCTGTGGGGAAGAAATTGTTCCTATGTCTGGATGTGCGAGTCTTCAGACTTCTGTACCTTCTGCCTGATGGAAGGGTCTGAAAGAAGGCAATGCCTGGGTGGGAGGGGTCTCTGATAATGCTGTCTGCCTTCTTGAGGCAGCGGGAGGTGTAGACAGAATCAATGTGGGGGTGGCAAGCTTGTGTGATGCGTTGGGCTGAATTCACCGCACTCTGCAGTTTCTTGCGATCTTGGACCGAGCGGTTGCAATATCAGGCTGTGATGTAGCCAGATAGGATGCTCTTTATCGCACATCTGTAGAAGTTTGTGAGAGTCGATGCAGACATGCCAAATTTCTTTAGCTTCCGTAGGAAGTAGACACGTTGTTGGTTTTTCTTGATTGTTGCATCAATGTTAGTGGACCAGGACAGACTATTGGTGATGGTGACCTCCAGGAACTTATTGAGAATGTGTATTACATGGTTTGAATTCCACATTCTCCATCTACCCCCCCCCCCCCCCCCCCCCCCCCCCCACCCCACCACCGATAACCTTTGATTCCCTTTTCTAACAAGAATCTATCTACCTTAAGGTCATAAGATGAAGGAGCAGAAGTAGGCCATTCAGCCTAACGCGTCTGCCCTGCCACTCAATAAGATCATGACGGATCTGATATTCTCAAATCCACTTTTCTGACTTCTCCCCATAATTCTTGATTTCCTTACTGATTAATAATATGTCGATTTCAGCATTGAACATACTTTAGAACACAGCTCTACAGCTCTCTGTGGTAAATAATTCCACAAATTCACTACCCTCCAAGAGAATCAATTTCTCTTCATCTCTGTCTTAAATGAGCGACCCCTTACTCTGAGATTATGTCCTCTGGTCCTACACACTCTGACAAAGGTGACATCCTCTCAGCACCTACCCTGTCAAGATCCCAGAGAACATTGTCTCAATAAGGTTGCCTCTCAGTCTTCTAAACTTCAGTGAGTACGGGCCCAACTTACTTAGCCTCTCCTCATAAGAAATTCCCTTTATACTCGGGACCAACCTCGTGAATGCTTTCTGAACTACCTCCAATGCCAGTATATCTTTCTTTAGTTAAGGCGACTAAAGCTGTTCACAGTATTCTAGGGTCTAACTAGTGCCTTGTATAGTTTTAGCAAGACGCCCCTATTTTTATACTCCATTCTCTTTGAAACAAAGACCTCCCAATTACTTGCAGAACTTGCATGCTAACATTTTGTGATTTATGTACAAGGGCCCCCAAATCCCTCTGTGCGGCAACTCAGTCCTTCTCCATCTAATAATATTCAGCTTCTTTATTCTTCCTACCAAAGTGCATAACTTCACATTTTCCTACATTATATTCCATCTGCCAAGTTTTTGCCCACTCATCTATCCCTCTGTCAACTCTATGTCATCCTGACCATTTGTCTTCCTACCTATTTTTGTGTCATCCACAAACTTGACAATAGTACATTCACTGCCCTCGTCCAAGTCATTAATTATGTATTGTAAATAATTGTGACCCCCTTTCTGATCCCTGTGGCATTCCACTAGTCATATGTTGCCATCTTGAAAATGCCCCTCTTATCCCAACTCTCTGTATTCTATCAGTTAACCAATCCTCTATCCATGTTAATCTACTACCCCAACACCATGTGCTTATCTTATTAAGTAGCATTTTGTGCAGTACCTTATTGAATTTTTGGGGGAAATCCAAATATGTTACAGTATTGGTTCTCCTTTATCTAGCCTGTTTGTTACCATATCAAAGAATTTTAATAAAATATTTCGCCTTCATGAAGCCATGCTGACTCTGCTTGATTGTATTATACATGTTTAAATGCTCTGCTATTACATCCTTTATGATGGACTCTTAACATTTTCCCAATTCCTAGGAGGTTAAGCTAACTGACCTTTAGTTACCTGTTCATTGTTCCCCTCCATTTTTAAATAACAGTGTTACATTGGCAGTTTTCCAATCCTCTTGGACTTTTCCAGAATTTAACGATTCTTGGAAGATTACTAATAATACATCGGCACCTTTGTAGGTACTTCCTTTAATATCCTGTGATGCAGCCATCAGGTCCAGGGACCTACCGGTCTTTCACCCCATTAGTTCCCTTTGTACTTTTTCTCTCAATACAATTATTGTATTTAGTTCATACCCCCTCCCCACCCCTTGATTATTTACTATTTTTGCAATGTTATTAGTGTCTTCCACCATGAAGACTGGAACAAAGTATTTTGTCGCAGGTCCGGCAGTCCCCTTCCAGTATTTTAACACTCCCAGCCGTTATGGGCGGCCTTCTCCTGGGAGAGGGAGAAACAGAGGATGCACAGCGTTAGACAGTCCAAAGCTTGCACCCCAGGGGATAGTTGCTGGTGGCTTCGGTGATAAGGGCACACGTCCATGTCGGCCAGTATGGGTGCAGGGTGGAGGTTTGGCTTCTCTCCAGATTGGGGGGTTGGGGTAACGGGTGTGTGGGATGGGGGTTGGTGCCAGGGGCACAGTGCTACCTACTCACCCTGGCCGCCCTGAGGACGTTGTGCAGTTTTTTCACAGCAATGCAGGCCAGTCCGGATGGTTTTACTCGTGGGGGAACAGGTTAGTTGCCCGGCGCCGAACCCATTTTTGGGCCAAAGTGGGATTCTCCACCCGATCAGGATTACCGATCTTAGCAGCGTGGAAAGGATAATTCCACGCTGTACCTCCAGTACTCTTTTCTTTCCTCAATAAGCATAACGTTCAGCAATTGGCATATGCTGGTTTGTGCCATGTTTTCTGTATGGCTCCTTCATAAAATATCTTCTAACCCTCATGTATTTTATTCTTTCACGGGATGCGGACATTGCTAGCGAAGCTAGTATTTGCTGAATATGCAATTGAATATAAAACATCATGAAATGCTTGTGTTCCGATGATACATTTTTTCGCATCAGTATCCTAATTTGCATTGTTCTACCGTGTAACTAGTGCAATGCAACCATTGCTTGCTTTACTGATCCTGAATGAATAATACAGTTAGTAGAGGGCTGGGTACATAGCACACGTCTCCCCCGAGGCTTAGTTTACTGTGTACAATGGTTTATTGTTTATGGTCAGAATTTCAATTGAAGACAAACACTTCCTTATTAATAATTGTTATTACTCTAAACTAGCAAAAGAAACAGATGGTTTAACCTCCAGTTTATAATTTTGCATGCAGAATCAGTTTGCCCTTGGGGTTAGACAGAAAGATTTATAGATTAAAAGAAGATTAAAGAAACTGTACCAAACGTACTATTACCCTGTCCCAGCTGTTGTGAGAAAATAATCTTACTGTTGATTGGTATGAGGTCTCCCTTTATATTTCCGACAACATTTTACAAAGGCCCTGGAAAAAAGAAAATCTTGAAGGACAAAATGGGCAATAAATGCAGATCAATTGTTAAATTTTGATGCTTCAGAAAAAAACAACTTTTGATTGTCTCATTATCCAAGAATATGGTTCACAAGGGTTCCACATTAAGGCCTTTATGTCAGTCAAGACATCCTTCTGATACCCAATTCAGATAATCAATCAAATTTTAAACAGTTTTCAAACCATCAATTGTAGCTTAATGTTGTCCAATATACTGAGCTCAGTATTTTGTCAAAGCCTGAGATGTGCACCTTTCATGACAGACCTTAGGCCGGAGGGTCTGTCATTCTACCACCCGAGGGATCTTTTTAAATTATAATTGTCTGCCATATGGCTCAGCTTCCATGTCCTGATTACAAATTGCTGCTTATCCTTTTCTGTGCCATCTTGTTTAGAACTTTCACTCAAAATAGTCAACAACAACTTAAATATATATACATATGTAACGCCTTTAACATGATAAAGGTGCTTCACAAGAGTGTTACAAAATCTGACACTGAGCCGAGTAAGGAGAGATGAGGTCAAGTGACCAAACATCTGGTCAAAGAGGTTGGGCTGGATTGTCTGTTGCCTGACGCCGATATCGGAATCGGCGATCGGGCAGAGAGTCGACTCTGATGCCCAAATCAGGGCCGGCGGCGGTTTGACGTCGGTCAGCCATGCTCCGACCCCCTTGGAAATGGCGTCATCACGCTACGGCCGGCCCTCCCACGATGCTCCCCACCGATGGGTCAAGTTCCTGATGGAGCAGGACACGTGTGGTCTCAGGGACACATGTGGTCTCAGCCATGCGGGAACACGGCCGGCTGTGACTGTGTCCAGTACCGCCACACTCAACTGGGATCCGTGCCGCTGGTCGGGGAGGGCTTCCGATAGGGCTGGGGGGGCTGGTGGGGAGTGGGCAGGATGTAGCCAGGGAGTGGGCTGTGGGATCGCAGATGGGGTCAGGCCCGTGCACGGCTGCCGCCATGCTGTACGGCATGACCGCTTCAGTATGAGCGCATGCGTGCCCAGGGACCCAGCTATTCTCAGTTTTCGGCGCGGGAGCCGGGAGTTTCACCCAGCGCTGCTGCTAGCCCCTCACTGGTCCCGGAATCGGTGAGGGTTTCATGCAGAAATTTTGAGTGTAAAAGACGACACATGTTCTGTTGGCGTCAACACTTGGTCGCTGAAACGGAGAATCCAACCCATTATTTTTAAAGAGTGTCTTAAAGGAGCAAAGTGAGGTGAAGAGGAGGAGAAATGAAGGGAGGGCATTCCAGAGTTCAGGACTGAGGAAGCTGAAGGTGCAGCCACTGGTGGGAGAGCGATTAAAATAAGGGATGGTCAGGAAGCTGGAACTGGAGGCGGGAAAATTTTTCAGCGGGTTGTGGGGCTGGAGGAGATTAAAGCAATAGGGGAGGGTAATTCCATGGAGTTATTCAAAACAAGTGAAAATGTTAATACCCGCCTCGACTTCTTGCTTTTTATTCCCTTCAAAAAAACTACCTTTGTGACTGTGCGCTTTTTGGAGCTTCTTCCCTTCCCTTTTCCTCACAGTTTTCTCCCGGCATCAACTTGGCTTCCGTTCTTGTGGGCTCAGAGGTTTTCTCTGTCTGAGGGGCCATGACACATAGCAATCTGTTCCTGCTGCTCCTCACCATGTTATCATTTGCAGTTACCTTGTTCAGAATAAGTGTGGTATAGATTACATTCACTTGTATGAAATCTCCATGGAGCAAGCAGCAGCTTGCTATCACTGAACCCAGCTGTTGCTGCATTGTTACTTCATGGAAGTTGACAACGATATGGCCAACCAACTCAAATAAATGAAATCACTAGACAATGACGAGAATATTGGTTAACTCGATGCTTCAAGAACTGAGCACTCATCTGATGATTGACAACAGCAAGCTTTGTTTAATAATTGAACTGTACATCATAGAATCATAGACATTTAAATCCATAGAATCCCTACAATGCAGAAGGATGCCATTTGTTCCATCGAGTCCGCACTGACCCTCCGAAAGAGCGCCCTACCTAGGCCCACTCCCCCACCCTATCCCTGTAATCCCACCTAACCTGCAATTCTTTGGACACTGAGGGACAATTTAGCATGGCCAATCCACCTAACCTGAACATCTTTGTACATGAAGGGACAATTTAATATGACCAATCCACCTAGCCTGCATGTCTTTGGACTGTGGGAGGAAACTAGAGCATCTGGCGGAAACCCACGCAGGCACAGGAAGAAAGTTCAAACTCCAGACAGCCAGTCACCCAAGGCCGGAATTGAACCTGAGCCCCTGGCACTGTACCACTTCAGGAAAAGAGGAGGCTATTTGGCATGTTTTGTCTGTGCTGGCTCTTCGAGTACTCATAGTTTATCCCACTTTCCCATTTTTTGTGCATAACTTTGTAAGTTCCTCATTCTCAAATAGCAATTGAACCTTTTTACATTATTCATGATATCAGCTCCACACCTTTCCAGGTAGGCCGTTCCAGATCCTGTTGTAATTTGCCTTAAAGGGATATTAGCATGACACCACTAGAAGGGAAATGTGTCAGTTGATCCAGTCTTAGTTTCACTTTTGCTTTGAGCGAAGCACACAATCACAGCTTGGATGTCTTCAAGCTTTACACAGAGGTACAACTGTTCTCATGTATCTAGTGTTAATAAATGAACCAACAGCGTGTTTACCCTAACCCTTATGAGAGATTGATGTCTTGTGTCTTGTAGAGTAAATACGCCCAAGGTACTATATCATTTTCACAACATGATAGATCCCAACAATTCTGAATGAAAAGAAAAAATCCTCATTTCCCATCTGGTTCTTTTGCCATTGTGTTTGAATTCCTTTTTAAAAATAAATTTAGAGTATCCAATTATTTTTTTTTCCAATTAAGGGATATTTTAGCGTGGCCAATCCACCTACGCTACACATCTTTGGGTTGTGGGGGGTGAGAACCACCCAACATGTGGAGAATGTGCAAACTCCACATGGACAGTGACCCGGGGCCGGGGTCAAACCTCAGCACCATGAGGCAGCAGTGCTAACCACTGCTCCACTGTACCAGCCACTGAATTCTTGACCGCCAGTTACTGACCAATTCACCAGAGGGAAATACATTCTATGTATCTACTTTATCAAAGACTCTCATTGGCCTATATCTTCCTCTATGGCCAGTGACTTAAGTCGCTGGTGCACCGCACATGCGCAGCGTGACGATCCGGAAGTGCGGGCATATAGGCATCTGAAAGCCTGCGTCAGTCAAACTCCCGACTGTTTTTTTTGACAGCTTGAAGCCCTGCGCTGCACTGCAACTGCGGAATTAAAAATGCAGCTCCAATGCTAACATAGGCCCTTACCCAGAATTTAGGTGAACTTTTTATTTACACTGAAAATTTTCGGTCTAGCAGAGGCAGGAGACCTCGTGAGACATTTTTTTGGTAGGTGAACGTTTTACATTATTAGTGTTTAGCATTTATAAATAAGGGTGGCACGGCAGCACAGTGGTTAGAACTGTTGCTTCACAGCGCCAGGGTCCCAGGTTCGATTCCCAGATTGGGTCACTGTCTGTGCGGAGTCTGCACGTTCTCCCCGTGTCTCCGTGGGTTTCCTCCGGGTGCTCCGGTTTCCTCCCACAAGTCCCGAAAGACATGCTGTTAGGTAATTTGATCATTCTGAATTCTCCCTCAGTGTACCGAAACAGCGTCGGAATGTGCCGACTAGAGGCTTTTCACAGTAACATCATTGCAGTGTTAATGTAAGCCTACTTGTGACAATAAAGGTTATTATTATCATATGTTTAAAATGCAAATAAAATGAAATGAAGGTAGATATGTATTGTAAACTTTGGTTTGTCATGAAGCTGATAATTCCATCAAAGGAACTATAATGGATTGAATGCGGTAATCACTCACTAACAAGTATGATGGTCCACCTTGTCCGTTTTACTAGTCACAGTTTGGTGGGTCCTTGCGTGGCTGATAAGCCCGATCCCAGAGCCGCATCTTAAATCACTCACTTGGCTGGAGTTTCCAAAAGGCAGCATCTGTCCTTGGACTCTAACTTGCGGGTATTCCTTTCTCAGGCTCCTTTTCCGGGCCTCCTCTTGCCGTCGGATGTTGTCAAAGAATTGTGACTCTTCAATCAGGAGGTTCCTCCAAGTAGGTCTCCTCTGAGCAAAGGCTTCCCAGACATTGATGTCTATATTCCATTTCATGACGTAAGCCTATAAGGTGTCTTTGAAGTGCTTCCTTTGTCCTTAAAACTAATGAAGCTTTGGAGTAATATCGGGAAAGTAGGACAAATCTCAAACGCGCAATAAAGAGGGCTAAAAGGGTCATGAAATATCTTTGGCAAACAGGGTTAAGGAAAATCCCAAAGCCTTTTATTGGTATATAACGAGAGAAAGGATTGGCCCACTCAAAGACAAAAGAGGGAATTTATGTGTGGAGTCAGAGGAAATGGGTAAGATTCTTAACGAGTACTTTGCATCGGTATTCACCAAGGAGAGGGACATGACGGATGTTGAGGTTAGGGATGGATGTTTAAATACTCTAGGTCAAGTCGGCATAAGGAAGGGGGAAGTTTTGTGTATTCTAAAAGACATCAAGGTGGACAAATCTCCAGGTCAGGGATCTATCCAAGGTTACTGAGGGAAGCGAGGGACGAAATAGCTGGGGCCTTAACAGATATCTTTGCAGCATCCTTGAGCACGGGTGAGGTCCCAGAGGACTGGAGAATTGCTAATGTTGTCCGTTTGTTTAAGAAGGGTAGCAGGGATTATCCAGGAAATTATGCACCTGTGGTTTGACGTCAGTGGTAGGCAAACTGTTGGAGAAGATACTGAGGGATAGGATCTATTCACATTTGGAAGAAAATAGACTTATCAGTGATAGGCAGCATGGTTTTGTGCAGGGAAGGTCATGTCTTACAAGCCTAATAGAATTTTTTGAGGAAGTGACAAAGTTAATTGATGAGGGAAGGGCTGTAGATGTCATATACATGGACTTCAGTAAGGCGTTTGATAAAGTTTCCCATGACAGGTTGATAGAAAAAATGAAGTCGCATGGGGTTCAGGGTGTACTAGCTAGATGGATAAAGAACTGGCTGGGTAACAGGAGACAGAGAATAGTGGTGGATGGGAGTGTCTCAAAATGGAGAAAGGTGACTTGTGGTGTTCCACAGGGATCTGTGCTCGGACCACTGTTGTTTGTGATATACATAAATGATCTGGACGAAGGTATAGGTGGTCTGATTAGTAAGTTTGCAGATGATACTTAGATTGGTGGAGTTGCAGATAGCGAGGGGGATTGTCAGAGAATACAGCAAAATATAGATAGATTGGAGAGTTGGGCAGAGAAATGGCAGATGGAGTTCAATCCAGGCAAATGCGAGGTGATGCATTTTGGAAGATCCAATTCAAGAGCGGACTACACGGTCAATGGAAGAGTCCTAGGGAAAATTGATGTAGAGAGAGATCTGGGAGTTTAGGTCCATTGTACCCTGAAGGTGGCAATGCAGGTCGATAGAGTGGTCTTGCCTTCATCGGACGGGGTATTGAGTACAAGAGTCGGCAGGTCATGTTACAGTTGTATAAGACTTCGGTTAGGCCACATTTGGAATACTGCGTGCAGTTCTGGCCGCCACATTACTAAAATGATGTGGATGCTTTAGAGAGGGTGCAGAGGAGGTTCACCAGGATGTTGCCTGGAATGGAGGGTGCTAGCTATGAAGAAAGGTTGAGTAGATTAGGATTGTTTTTGTTGGAAAGACGGAGGTTGAGGGGGACCTGATTGAGGTCTACAAAATTATGAGAGGTATGGACAGGGTGGATAGGAACAAGCTTTTTCCAAGAGTGGGGGTGTCAATGACAAGGTCTCAGAGAAATTATACTTTTGGAGGAGTTTAAAAATTCAATTCCTGATGTAGTGAGAACTCATATGGGAACAGAGGGTTAAAACTGCGAGATTAGCAGCAGAAATGGCAGATGATTATGAATTAGATGATAAATCAAAGCTTGGTTTCCGACATCAGTTTCAGCCTGTGAGGGATAGAAACTGGGGACATGAGAAATACTCAAGTGCCAAAGGTAAAGGTGATCTGATGGGAGATAATAAGGACAGTGTCAAAAGTTTCAAATGTTTTCACTGTAATAAACTAGGCCATGTAAAGTCACAGTGTTGGTGGTTGAAGAAAAGCACTGAGAAGGCTGATGTGGTAAAACAGGATAAGACTGTGGGCTTTGTTAAAGTGATAAAGGAAAACCCAGGTGAAGTGAAGGCAGAGCAAAAGCTTCCACTATCTCAAATGGAGTTACTATTGCGTAGCCGGCCAGGAGGGTTGTATCATTTGGTCGGTTCGCGGACCCATCAGTAAAAAAAATGATGTCTGGATTTTCAAATGGGTGACTCAATAAATCAGGGCAAGGGGTTGTGGTGGCTTCAACCAATTGTACACAGTCATGATGAAACAAATGTTCTTCAACTGAGGGCGCGGGTAAGAGTGTAGCAGGGTTGATAGCTGGTGCTCGCTTGTAGACAAAGTTAGTCTTAGAGAGAAGGATTACTTCATACCCAGTGCGTCGAGACGCAGAAAAATGCTGCGTTGCGGATGAATTAAGCAGGAGCAAAACAGAGTGAGGAACCAATACTGTACACGGGTGGTCGAGTACAAGGGGTACTGATGTTTCTACTATGGCAGCCATGGCTGCTACTGCTCTTAAGCAACTTGACATACCCTTTACCACTCACATATAGGCGACCGAGTAGTTGGCAAGGGGCCGTTTCCCTCCTCCATGCTCCTGTACCAGGACCCCTTTCGCAAATCCCCCTGCTTCATTCACATAAAGAGTAAAGGGCTTGGCGTAATTAGGAAGTCCCAAGGCAGGGGCACTAATCATGGATTGTTTCAAATTCCGAAATGCTTGCTCTCTCTCTGGGGTCCAGGTAACAACTAAAGGGGCATCCTGTAGGGGAGCCGTGCGCAGTACCGCGTCCATCTCCCTAAAGTCCGGTATCCACTGCCTGCAATAGCCCACCATGCCGAGGAAGGTGAGGGTCTCCTTTTTTGTTCACGGAGTTGAATCCCTTGCTACAGCCTGTATTCTTTCAGACCCAAGCCTTTGCTGTCCTTGCTGCAGCTGAAATCCTCAGTACTGAACTGTCTCCTGGCAGAATTGCAGCTTCTCCATGGAGACCCTCTGCCCTCTTTTTGCCAGATGTGTCAATAACAAAAGGGTATCCTGTTGGCAAGTTAGACCCCCCTCTGACGCCAATAATAAATCATCCGAATATTGCAAAAGCGTTGAGCCGGATGACAACTGGCACTCATCCAAGTCTCTTTTAACCGCCGCAACATATACTGCCGGGCTTTCTGTGTAGCCCTGCGGCAGGCGCGTCCAAGTGTACTGTTGATTCCGATATGTAAAGCAAATAGATGTTGACTTTCCGGGTGCAGTGGTATGGAGAAAAAGGCTGAGAAAGTATCCGTTGTTGGTGGTATAGAAGACAAAATGACATTTGTGGCCGGCACCAATGAAGCAATAGTGATAACAGTTTTATTGATGGCTCTAAGATCTTGCACAAACCACCACTCGTTGGGTCTTCCTGTCTTTGGAATGGGGAGTATAGGGGTGTTACAGGGGCTTTGTGTTCTCTTCAGCAGCTCTTGCTGTAATAGTGCATTGATCACTCCCTCTATCCCTTTTTCTGCTTCCGGTGCCAACCTGTATAGTTTTAAGCAGGGCAGGGCAACGTTCTTCTGTAACTGCACCTATGCGCTGGGGCAGAATGTACTTTTCCAACATGATTTTTATGTTGGGCCCATAGGTGTGCCAGTACCTGGGCCAGGATTGAAGGGAGTAAATGCTGGCTCTCTCGGGGAGGTTGTTGTATTTCAAATGTAGCGGGCCATTGCTCCTCTGTCCAGGTCACTTTGCCCTCCTGTTTGCCATACAATTCTATCAGGCAATTTTGTCCGTCCATTTCAATATAAATCCCAGGTATTACTTTTTTCCTTTGGCCTCTTTGATCACTTCTCCTATTTGCTTTGCCTTAGCGGGATGTCTTACGGCCAATGTTAAATGGTGTTCTGAAGTTAAACCCATCCTAAAAAGATCCCTCTGACTATCGGTCAACTGTACTAACAGTCCTAATCCCACAACACCGAAAAATAAAAATGGGGTGACATGCAATGGTGTCTGCTTCCCTAGGTGACATTGCACTTGTAAATTGTATGACTGCTCGTCTTTACGAGCATACCAAGCCGTGCAGTGGGTCACTATGCTCTCTCGGCTGGTCTCTATCAGGTGTTTTAATAACTGCACCCAAGGGTCAGTAATCTTTTGCAATGCTTCCTGCAGTTGTTTAACAATTGTGCTGTAAGGGTTAAAGTCCAGCTGCCAGCAATATAACACAGACACAGAGCGATCTGGCTCTTGGTCAGAAGCTATTAAATTCAACAACTGATGAGCGCGTATCTGAAGCAGTTCCATAAACATGCCTTTGTTAGTGCAATGAATTATTGCCCCTAATTTGCAGAGGGTCTGCCTGCCAAGCAGAGGGAGGGGCGTAGTTTTTGAAATAATCATAGTATCGACCAAGTGGATATCGTCAATTTCCAGGTTAGTCGGGCGTGATAATGGCTCAGTCATGGGAATGCCGGCTACTCCCACAGTGACAATAGAGGACTCACTGGGGGTTAATTCCACGGAAGGGGGCACAGACGACATAGTAGCGCCGGTATCGACCAGAAGGTCCACATAATGATCTCCTATTTTAACCGTTGTCATGGGTTCGTCTCTTATTGAGTTGGACAGTCTGATCACAGCCGCCTGTATCACCTTTTCTCCGTGGCACCCCTATTGGTTTTGGTTAGGGTTCGGGTCAGTGTACGTAAATGGAGGCGAGGGAGGGGGCATGTATCCGAGTGGGGCGCATCCTTCCTGGAGATTAAAGTTACAATCACAAGCCGAATGTCCCTTTGCCCCACATCGCCTACATTGATCCTGGGATCTATCTCTTCCTTGCCACTGTCCTCTGCCTCTACCCCTGCCTCTCTGCCCCCTGCTGGCCTGCTGACCACGACCGTGCCCACCCTTTCCCTGGTAGAATTGCCCCGTGATTCTAGGCTTTTGTTCTTTGGGGGTGTAGCGCACAAAGACTCCGTGAGACGAATAGAGTGAAGTCGATGAGGCTTTATTAAGCGTGTCTGTTCCCCCGCAGCTCGATAGTAAACTGGCCTGTGGGGGAAGACTCCGGCTTCTTATACTCCGCCTTCAGGGCGGAGCTTGAGGTCAACGGCCAACCAGGACCCGGGATCTGTCAGCCAATGACATTAGGGCTTCCAGTCCCACATGACCCCCAATACATACTACCACATTCACCCCTTGTCAAAAATGAACCCGGCGGGGTGATGCTTCGTATGGTGGTAAGGGTTTACAGGGCTGGTCCTGGGAGGACAAAACATTCACATGGCAATACAGTATTGGACAATTTCGTCCTGTTGCAACTATTTACAGAGGGTATAGGAAGAAAAGCAAAATGTTCTTGTGAACAGTCCATATTTGTTTTACATCGACGCCACGAGTCGGTCGGGTGGTCTGGTCGTCCGTGTCGATCGCCTCAGCCCCGCCGGTGGTGGTGGTGCTTGTACCAGTGTTGTCGCCTCCAGGAGCCGTACGGTTTCAGCTCGGGCTTGATTCTTGGTCGGTGCTAAGGGGAGGGGAACCTATCCTCCTGGGAAGGGGGCGGTCGCGGGGTGCGGCGGTGGCAGGAAGGGGGGGGGTTGGGTTGATGGTGTCGGGGGGGTGTGCGTGTTGCCGGCGGGCGCCAGATCCCACAGGGAGACCGTGTCCTGTCGGCCGTCAGGGTACTCCACGTAGGCGTACTGGGGGTTCGCGTGGAGGAGGTGAACCCTTTCGACCAACGGGTCCGCCTTATGTGCCCGCACATGCTTTCGGAGCAGGATGGGTCCTGGGGCCGCCAGCCAGGTCGGCAGCGACGTTCCAGAGGAGGACCTCCTAGGGAAGACAAGGAGACGCTCATGAGGCGTTTGATTAGTGCTCGTACATAATAACGACCGGATGGAATGGAGAGCGTCCGGGAGGACCTCCTGCCACCGTGAAACTGGGAGGTCCCTGGACCGTAGGGCCAGGAGGACGGCCTTCCAGACCGTGCCGTTCTCCCTTTCTACTTGCCCGTTCCCCCGGGGGTTGTAGCTGGTCGTCCTGCTTGAGGCTATGCCCTTGCTGAGCAGGAACTGGCGCAGCTCGTCACTCATGAAAGAGGACCCCCTGTCGCTGTGGACGTATGCGGGGTAACCGAACAGTGTGAAGATGCTGTTCAGGGCTTTAATGACTGTGGCCGCGGTCATGTCAGAACAGGGAATGGCAAAAGGGAAGCGGGAGTATTCGTCCACTACATTAAGGAAATATGCGTTGCGGTCGGTGGAGGGGAGGGGCCCTTTGAAATCGAGACTGAGGCGTTCAAAGGGGATGGAAGCCTTAATCAGGTGCGCTCCATCTGGCCTGAAAAAATGCGGCTTGCATTCCGCGCAGATGTGGCAGTCCCTTGTGACTGTACGGACCTCCTCTAAAGAGTATGGGAGATTGCGGGACTTGATGAAGTGGTAAAACCGAGTGACCCCCGGGTGGCAGAGGTCCTCGTGGAGGGTTTGGAGGCGGTTAATTTGTGCGTTGGCACATGTGCCGCGGGATAGGGCGTCGGACGGCTCGTTCAGCTTTCCGGGACGATACAAAATCTCATAGTTGAAGGTGGAGAGCTCGATCCTCCACCTTAAGATTTTGTCGTTTTTGATTTTGCCCCGCTGTGCACTATCGAACATGAAGGCTACCGACCGTTGGTCCGTGAGGAGAGTGAATCTCCTGCCGGCCAGGTAATGCCTCCAATGTCGCACAGCTTCCACTATGGCTTGGGCTTCCTTTTCTACTGAAGAGTGGTGGATTTCTGAGGCGTGGAGGGTCCAGGAGAAAAAGGCCACGGGTCTGCCCGCTTGGTTAAGGGTGGCCGCTAGAGCTACGTCGGAGGCGTCGCTCTCGACCTGGATGGGGAGGGACTCGTCGATGGCGCGCATCGTGGCCTTTGCGATATCCGCTTTGATGCGGCTGAAGGCCTGGCAAGCCTCTGTCGACAGAGGGAAGGTCGTGGTCTGTATTAGGGGGCGGGCCTTGTCTGCGTACTGGGGGACCCACTGGGCGTAGTACGAAAAGAACCCCAAGCAGCGTTTCAGGGCTTTTGGGCAGTGCGGGAGGGGAAATTCCATGAGTGCGCGCATACGTTCGGGGTCGGGGCCTACTATCCCATTGCGCACTACGTAGCCCAGAATGGCTAGCCGGTCGGTGCTAAAAACGCACTTGTCTTCGTTGTACGTGAGGTTCAAGGCTTTGGCGGTCTGGAGGAATTTTTGGAGGTTGGCGTCGTGGTCCTGCTGATCGTGGCCGCAGATGGTTACATTGTCGAGATACGGGAACGTGGCCCGCAACCCATGTTGATCAACCATTCGGTCCATCTCCCGTTGGAAGACCGAGACCCCGTTTGTGACGCCAAAAGGGACCCGTAGGAAATGGTATAATCGCCCGTCTGCCTCGAAGGCTGTGTACTTACGGTCACTTGGGCGGATGGGGAGCTGATGGTAGGCGGACTTGAGGTCCACGGTGGAGAAGACTTTATATTGGGCAATCCGATTGACCATGTCGGATATGCGGGGGAGAGGGTACGCGTCTAGTTGTGTGTACCTGTTGATGGTCTGGCTATAGTCAATGACCATCCTTTGTTTCTCCCCTGTCTTCACTACTACCACCTGCGCTCTCCAGGGACTATTGCTGGCCTGGATTATGCCCTCCTTTAGTAGCCGCTGGACTTCGGACCGAATGAAGGTCCGGTCCTGGGCGCTGTACCGTCTGCTCCTAGTGGCGACGGGTTTGCAATCCGGGGTGAGGTTTGCAAACAAGGACGGGGGTTGCACCTTGAGGGTTGCGAGGCCGCAGATAGTGAGTGGGGGTATGGGGCCGCCGAATTTGAACGTAAGGCTCTGTAGATTGCATTGGAAATCTAATCCCAGCAAGGTGGGGGCACAGAGTTGGGGAAGGACGTTTAGTTTGTAGTTTTTGAACTCCCTCCCCTGCACCGTTAGGGTAACTATGCAGAATCCCTGGATCTGTACGGAGTGGGATCCTGCAGCTAGGCAAATCTTTTGTGCGCTGGGATAGGTGGTCAAGGAACAGCGTCTTACCGTGTCGGGGTGTATAAAGCTTTCCGTGCTCCCGGAGTCGACTAGGCATGGCGTCTCGTGGCCGTTTATTAGTACCGTTGTCGTCGTCGTCTGGAGTGTCCGGGGCCGAGCTTGATCGAGCGTAATCGAAGCGAGCCGTGGTTGTAGTAGTGGAGTGGGGTCCGTTGTTGCCGTCCAAGATGGCGTCTGGGAAGAACAAAATGGCCGCCCCCATACATCGCACGTGGCTGGGGGTCACAAGATGGCGGCGGGGGTGGACAAAATGGCCGCCCCCATGCGTCGTACATGTCTGGGGCGGTCCAAGATGGCGGCGCCCCTCCTCCCCTCGTGGTGGCCGGGACCCAAAATGGCGGCGTCTGCGGGTCGCACATGGTGTGCTGGGGGGGCTGGGGGGGCGCTAGGACCGCGAGCGCTAGGACCGCGAGCGCTAGGACCGCGCGGAGCTCCCTCACTGGGGACAGCGGTGGTCGGGGCCCAAGTAGGTGGCGCCGGCGGGTCAGGCGTGGGGCGCGGGGTGGGGGTTAGGGTGGCGTTAGGGACGCGGAAAACTCCCTCTTCTCCGTGGAGAGTGTTGGCCGGAACCCAAAGCGGTAGCGCCGGCGGCGGGTCATATATGGGCTGCGGGGAGGGGGGTTGGGGAACGTAGGCGGCGTGCAGGGCTCCCAGTTCTCCCGGGACCGCGGTGGTCGGGACCCAGAGCGGCTGCGCCTGCGGGTCGTACATGGCGTGCTGGGGGGTGTTGGGGCGCGTAAACTGCTTGCAGGGCTCCCTGTGCTCCCGGGACGGCGGCGACCTCGCGGGACCGGCACACAACCGCATAATGGCCCTTTTCCCCGCAGCTTTTGCAGATAGCTGCGCGGGCCGGGCAGCGCTGTCGGGGGTGTTTCGCCTGGCCGCAGAAATAACAGCGGGCGCCCCCGGTGCGACTCGGCGTTTGGACCGCGCAAGCCTGTGGGGTGTCCGGGGGTGGGTAGGGGGTTTGCCGTGATGGGTACGTACGGGGCCCAATGGGTTGCCGCGCGGTCGGGGTCGTAGGCGCGGGTATTACGCGCGGCCACGTCTAGGGAGGCTGCTAGGGCCCGTGCCTCTGAGAGTCCTAGCAACTCTTTTTCTAGAAGTCTTTGGCGGATTTGGGAGGATTGCATACCTGCCACAAAAGCATCGCGCATTAACATGTCCGTGTGTTCGTTTGCGTTCACCGACGGGCAGCTGCAGGCTCGTCCCAAAATCAGAAGCGCGGCGTAGAACTCGTCCATCGATTTTCCGGGAGCTTGCCGTCTCGTCGCGAGCTGGTATCGAGCGTAGATTTGGTTAACAGGGCGGACATAGAGACTTTTCAGTGCTACGAACGCCGTCTGGAAATCGTCCGAGTCTTCGATGAGGGAGAAAATCTCCGTGCTCACCCTCGAGTGCAGGACCTGCAGTTTTTGGTCTTCTGAGACTCGGCCGGTGGTCGTTCTGAGGTAGGCCTCGAAGCAAGTCTGCCAGTGCTTGAATGCTGCTGCCGCGTTCACTGCGTGGGGGCTGATCCTCAGGCATTCCGGAATGATCCTGAGCTCCATAGTCCTTTTTTTTTTAGGCATGCTTAATAAATTGTAACGCACAAAGACTCCGTGAGACAAATAGAGTGAAGTCGATGAGGCTTTATTAAGCGTGTCTGTTCCCCCGCAGCTCGATAGTAAACTGGCCTGCGGGGGAAGACTCCGGCTTCTTATGCTCCGCCTTCAGGGCGGAGCTTGAGGTCAACGGCCAACTAGGACCCGGGATCTGTCAGCCAATGACATTAGGGCTTCCAATCCCACATGACCCCCAATACATACTACCACAGGGGGCCATGGACAGTCCTTCCCGGTCCATGTTCACCAAGGAGGTAACCACTGTCGTCCATGGCTGTGTTTGCCAGGTGAGATGAATCAATTTGTAACTTTGTGCATGCTCTGGTAGCATGCAATTCAATATTGTCTGCACTTTCCTGGGGGTTAAATGCTCCTTGGCCCCTTGCATGATAGCCTCTCTCCTCCTATTTGCTGACCAGTGTTCAAGGGACTCATTTCCTTCATTTAAATGAGCATCATTGTAAGCCCAGTCTCCGTTTATACCAGGTGGGACCACGATTCCGTCTTTTAAAGCAGGCCAAGATGCAGCATAAGAGTATTTTAAAAGCAGCAAAACATCTCCTGGGAGGGGGCTATAAATAGCACACACTTAAGTCAATTTCCAAAGATTGATTCTACAGGTATTAGCTATTCTTAGAGACGTATATTTTTTCTTCGTCAATTCAGAAAAGATCAACTGTCTGCTGAAATGGTTAATGTTTCCTGCAGAATCTAAGGGGCGGAGAACTTGGCAAGATGCCATTTACGTTTTTTCACGTAATCTAAAAACGTATTCATATTCAATTACTTGTATTCGTAAAGGCACTTTCTTTCTTTTAAACTGATCGTAATTGCCAGTGTTTCCGTTCATTAGAGAAATCTCAACAAAAATCACTTAAGTTATAATCTCTGACTCACTAAGACAGACGATAAAAAATACAACCCACTTCATGCTTTGACTAAAATTAATTGGTTAAACAAAACCCACAGATTCTCACAGCTCACAAATATCACAGTGAACCGTTAGCCTTATCTCACGGCTACAGAAAATCTGAATTCCCTTTCTCTCCAGGAACTCATCTGTGACGCTTTTACCTTAATCTACGATTTACTTTTACTCCCCTGTTTTTTTTTCCGAGAGGGGGTCAGCTTCATTAGATTCCTATGGGGGACATATAGGTTTTTCTACCTCATTCCGTTGCTTTACGATTGTTTCTTTTCATTTTCTTACTCATTTTGACTCCCTTATCTGTCCTCTTTAAGGAGTTCACCTTCTTTCTCACTCCGGATATCTTTACCGAGGCTTCGGGATGACCTGTGAGGGAGCGGCGAGTTTAGTGCTCATCGTTCCTTCTGCAAAATACTTTAGAACATATGTATAACAATAACAACAACCGCGGAAATCGGAAATCATTTACAAATACTACAGGGAGCGCACACCGCTGTTTATCCTTTCATGAACCTCTAAGACTTTTTTTAAAAAATGTTAGTCTCTAAGGCACCTTTTTCTTCCCATGCAGCTATCATTAATGGGGTCGTGCTATGGCTCTCTCCCTTTCAGCTGAGAGAGTCCTGTTTAGAGATCTGTTTCGGGGTTCGCTTCCCGTTAAATTAGGGAAACTGCGCGACTACGCCAATTGTTGTGGGAAATAAATAGCCAGCACTTTGCGGTTTCGCAAAGGTCTTTTATTATAACACGAAGTTCGTGGAGTGAGTTAGAGTGACCACCGTCCTTCTAATTGTCCCCACCTTACAAGAGTATAGCAGTACTTCATATGGTTTAATAAGCAATATTTAGAAAAAACGAGGTATTCCTTTGATAAGCCCAGAGACAGAAAAGCGAGCAGTGTTAAACAACAGGCCTTGAATTCCCAGCCTAAGAACAATAATAATTGTCTACTCTCAGCAAAATGTGCAGCTGTGCACTTGTTTACATAGTCTGACCTTCTGCCTATTCCATGCAGAACTTCTTGACTGAAATAAAGCTAATATATCCATCATGCTTTGCCAAGTGCCTATTGCCATGAAATATAGTCACGGAGAATGGCCGTTGGCCGCCGTGAATCCCGCCCCTGCCCCCGCCGAAGTCTCCGTTACCGGAGATTGGGCGGGGGCGGGAATCGGGTCGCGGTTGGCGGGACCCCCCCGCTCAATTCTCCGGCCGGATGGGCCGAAGTCCCGCCCAGAAATTGCCTGTCCCGCCGGCGTAAATCAAAGCTGGTATTTACCGGCGGGACCAGGCGGCGTGGGCGGGCTCCGAGGTCCTGGGGGGGGCGCGGGGCGATCTGACCACGATGGCCTGGCCCGCGATCGGGGCCCACCGATCCGCGGGCGGGCCTGTGCCGTGGGGGCACTCTTTCCCTTCTGCCTCCACCACGGCCTCCACCATGGCGGAGGCGGAAGAGACTCTCCCCACTGCGCATGCGTGGGAAACTGTCAGCGGCCGCTGATGCTCCCGCGCATGCGCCGCATTTCCGCGCCAGCTGGCGGGGCAACAAACGCCATTGCCACCAGCTGGCGGGGCAACAAACGCCATTTCCGCCAGCTGGCGGGGCGGAAATCCCTCCGGCGCTGGCCTAGCCCCTCAATGTTGGGGCTCGGCCCCCAAAGATGCGGAGCATTCCGCACCTTTGGGCCGGCGCGATGCCCGTCTGATTGGCGCCGTTTTTGGCGCCAGTCAGCGGACATCGCGCCGTTGGGGTAGAATTTCGCCCCTTATTACTCATTTGCTTCCTTTCAAGATGGTCCTATACTCAATGTTCATTGACACTAGAAGTCTTCAAATAAAGCGAATACTGTTTATTGAGTAATGATAAGAATTTAACTATGAGTTTGTTTTCTCTTCAACAACTAAACTATAGATTAAATTAACAAGATTAAGTATGTATTAACTATGATTAACAACACCTGCACACTAAGGTATCTCGCTCTACCTCTGGTCACTAATCACTCCAAACACGAAGATGCGGGAAATCTCCCTTGAGTTTATGTTTTATACCCTTCTCTAGTGCTGCCATCTAGCTGTTTTAACCCTTTTTTTTAACCCTTTACATACATACAGATATGCAGATCACTACAATCACTTCTGGTGCTCTCTCCCTCGGTAGGGTCATTATCATGTTCAGCAGACACCTGATGTTCGTCTTTAGCTGTCTACCCTTAACAAAGCCAATCTGGTCCTCTGCAACCACCTCCGGTAGGTAGTTCTCTAGTTGCCTGGCTAGGATTTTGACCAGTATTTTCACGTCTACATTGAGCAGCGAAATGGGTCATTATCCTTTTTGGTTACCAGCGAGATTGAGGCTTGTGCTCCAGTAGAAGGTAGGGTGCCCCTTGCCAGCAAGACCATGAACATCTCCCGCAAGTGCGGGGCCAGTGCATTTGCAAATCTTTTGTAGAGGCCTGCCGGAAATCCATCGGGTCCCAGCGCCTTCCCCGCCAGTGTGGAGTTGACGGTCTCCATGACTTCTCCCAGTTCCATTGGTGCTTCCAGCCCTTGTTTCCTATCTTCCTCCACAAATGGCATGTCCAGTCCATTGAGGAACTGCTTCATCCACAAGATCCCTTTGGGAGGCTCGGAGTACTGTCCCCGATAGAAGGGCTCAGATGCATCATTGACTTTTTCCAGCTCCACTATTAGTTTGCCTCTGCTGTCTTTAATCTGTGGTATTTCCCGTGTGGTTGCATGCTTTCACAGCTGGTGAGCCAGCAGACGGCTGACTTTGTCTCCATGCTCGTACAGGTCTCCTCGTGCCTGGTGGAGTTGGTGCATTGCTTCCCTCGTGGAGAGCAGCTCAAAGTCCATTTGTGGCTTCTTGCTTCCGGCAGGAGCTCTAAGATCGGGCCACAGAATATTGCCCGCCTACCTCCAGTATGGAGTCGGTTAGCTGTTGCCTAGCCGCCCTCTCTTCCCTTTCTTTTTGTGCTTTGTAAGCAATAATTTCACAGCCTTCAGTGCCTCCCACAGCGTGGAGAGCGAGACCTCCCCCTCTGGTTGTTAGTAATATACTCTTCTATGGGTATGGCCTATGATATTTTCTAGCAGGAAACTTTGTCGGCTAGGAGGGCCGTGTCCAACCTCCATGGGAGCGTTGGACACAACCCTTCTCCAACCTCACATCCATGTAGTGTGGAGCGTGGCCGGAGATTATCCCTGGAAGCACCATTTTCCCCACTACAAAGAAGTCAATCCGGGTGTATATGTTATGTACCTGGGAGAAAAAGGATAACCGCCATGGGTCCACTGCCCCCATCTGCTCCATGAATAAGCCAAGTTCCCTTCCCATATTAGAGGTTCTCCTTGTTTTGGGGTTCGACCGATCAGTGCATGAGTTCTGTACATAGTTAAAGTCCCCCCCATGATAGGTTGGTGTGTGTCGATGTCGGGAATTTCCGCCATGGTCTTCTTTATAAATTCCGTGTCATCCCAGTTGGGAGCATATGCATTAATCAGGACCACCGGTGCCTCGTCTCGGATACTGCTGACCATGACATACCGTCCCTCTGGGCAGATAACCGTCCTCATCGCAGTAGACATTGTCCTCTTATTTGACAGTATGGCTGCCCACCCTGGCTCTCGTCCTGTAACAGGAATGGTACATCTATCCCACCCAGCTCTTGCTTACCCACAGTTGGTCCTTCTCCCTCAGGTGCGTCTCTTGGAGGAAGACTATGTCAGCTTTCATACTTTTCAGGTGGGTGAAGACTCTGGATCTTTTCACTGAGCCTTTGAGTCCCCTGATGTTCCAGGTGACTATTCTGATGGGGTCCTTTTGTCCCCCACTGCCTGCGGGCGCAACCTTACTTACCTTGTGGATGCGCCCCTGCGCTCCAGGGTTTCCTTTTGTTAGGGGACCATCCAAAATGGCCACCAGTTATGTGTACGCCATATGGGTGAGCCCCTGCACTCCAGGGTTTCCCTTTGTTCAGAAACCCTCCAAAGTGGCTGCTTGTGGTGCCATTGTGTTCCAAGTCACCATCTGTGGCCTGTTGTAGACAGCCTAGAGCACTTATCATCTGGTAACAGCGGGGAAGAAGCTGTTTGTGAATCTATTAGTGTGTGTTCTCAGCCTTCTGTATCTCCTGCCCGATGGAAGAGGTTGGTAGCGAGAATAACCCGGGTGGGAGGGGTCTTTGATTTTGCTGCCCGCTTTCCCAAGGCAGCGGGAAGTGTAGACAGAGTCAATGGATGGGAGCGGTTTTCGTGATGGACTGAGCTGTATTCACGACTCTCTAGTTTCTTGTATTGCGCTGAGCAGTTGCCATACCAGGCTGTGATGCAGCCAGATAGGATGCTCTCTATGCTGCATCAGTAACAGTTGGTAAGAAGCAATGTGGGCATGCCAAATTTCCTTAGTTTCCTGAGGAAGTATGGGCACTGTTGTGGTTTCTTTGTCGTAGCATCAATGTGGGTGGATCAGGACAGATTGTTGATGATGTGTATACCCAGGAATTTGAAGCTGTTAACCATCTCCACCTCAGCACCATTGATACAGACCGGGTTCTGCACGATACTTTGCTTCCTGAAGTCAATGACCAGCTCTTTAGTTTTGCTGACATTAAGAGAGAGATTGTTGTTACACCACGCCAAGAGGTACTCTATCTCCCTCCTGTACTCAAACTCATCGTTGTTCGAGATCCGACCCACTACGATTGTGTCATCAGCAAACCTATCGATGGAGTTGGAGCCAAATTCTGCCACACAGTATGTGTATAGGGAGGAAAGTATGGGGCTAAATTTGCAGCCTTGCGGGGGCCCCAGTATTGAGGACTATTGTGGAGGAGGTGTTGATTGCGGTCTATGGGTCGGATTCAGTTGCAGAGGGAGGAGCCAAGTCCTAGGTTTTGGAGTTTTGATATGAGCTTGGCTGGGATAATGGTGTTGAAGGAGGAGCTGTAGGCAATGAATAGAGACTGACGTAGGAGTCCTTGTTGTCGATATGCTCCAGGGATGAATGTAGGGCCATGGAGATAGCATCAGCTGTGGACCGGTTGTGGTGGTATGTGAATTGCAGTGGACCAAAGCATTCTGGGAGTATGGAGTTGTTGTGTCTCATGACCAACCTCTCAAAGCACTTCATAATGATAGATGTCAAGGCCACTGGATGGTAGTTGTTGAGGCACATTGTCAGGTTCAATAAACATTCAATAAACATTCTCTGCATCAGCATTTCTAATTGCCGAATGTTTCTAAGCTATTTCTGCTGAAGTGAAGTATCTCCTTGATGGAGCCCATCATAGTCAAGGATATGCCTTGTTGGATTTTAAATGTTGCTGAACGCAAGGGAATTTCATTCTCTAAAGTATGACACCTTGAAAGTGCAGTTGTATAGAAAATAATTGTTCGAAGTACCGTCTCTTTTTAGAATCCTTCCCTTATTTCACTTTAAGATTAATATGGAGGAGCCAGAGATGTTCATGAAGATGTTCGTGAATGATTACAAGAGAATCCTTCCACCTTCAACTGCTCTTGGAAGAGAGGCTAAAACTGGTAACTGAATTCCACTGTGAACACACTCTACGATTGAGTGACCAAGTCTGGCCCAGACGTGTCAGAGAAAACAAAGTACGCGGATGAGCATTACTATTCTTAGCTTTCTTTTTTATCATTAGACATTTTCTGCTACATTTTTCATCACCTTATAGCTTCCAGGTTGAAAGACCGATGAACATATTCGCAATCTATATCAATGGTTTGGATGTGGGGCTCAATTGTGATATTTCAAAGTTTGCTGAATACACAAAAGGCACAATTTAACCATCACGTTGTGCCCGACGCAGATCTGGGGAAAGGCCAGAATAGAGATTTGCACCAGGCGCAAATCAGTTTGCCATCGAACCGTCCGTTCCCGATGGCGAGTTCCGGTTCTCGTCCAAATATGCTGAGTGTTATATTTTAAATAATGACTTATCTAAAATATATACATTACTCTTGAATCCACCAGGATGATAAAATGACCTTTGAGGCACGATCAATTTGACTTAAAGATGAAAGTTGAATCCAAACTGAGGCTTTATTGGTATCAGATGTGTGGCCTCCCACAGCAGCTGGCGAAATGGCTGTGAGCTGGAGGACACACATATTTATACCCCGCCTCCTGGGCGGAGCCAGCAGGCAGGTGCCACAGGTGAACCTGTAGTGTAGGTTCTACCGTACAACCTCTAATATAAGTACAACAGTGGTTTACCACATTCACCCCCTATTAAAATTGAGTCCGGCGGGGGTGGTGGATAACTATATACAATCATGATTTTAATATTTACAGAGCAAAACAAATGTCTCTTGGCGTCCGGTGGACCGGTCCGAGGTTCAACCTTGATGGACCTTTGAGAGCGACAAAGTGGTGACGGAATTGGTGCTGACCTGGCCGAGGGTGACTCCAGGAGCGTGCTGAAATCCTCAATCCTCTTCATCGACGGGCGTGTGCAGGAGGGGGGACGGTCGGTCCTGGGAGGGGGGGGGGGGGGTGTTGCGAGCGGCGGGGGAGGGGAGGGTGGCGCCGGGGGTGGTGTGGGGGTGGAACCTGCTGGTGCTAGGTCCCTGAGGGAGACAGTATCCTGGCGGCCTTCAGGGAACGCCACCTAGGCATACTGGGGGTTTGCGTGGAGCAAGTGGACCCTCTCCACCAACGGTTCCGCCTTGTGGAGTCGCACATGTTTACGGAGAAGCACGGTTCCCGGAGCTGTGAGCCAAGTCGGGAGCGACACCCCGGATGTGGACTTCCTGGGGAAGGCAAAAAGACGTTCATGCGGTGTATTGTTAGTGGCAGTGCAGAGTAACGAGCGAATGGAATGTAGTGCATCAGGGAGGACCTCTTGCCAGCGGGCAGCCGGGAGCTTTCTGGACCGTAGGGCCAGCTGGACGGCCCTCCATACCGTCCCATTCTCCCTTTCTACCTGTCCGTTTCCCCGGGGGTTGTAGCTTGTCGTTCTGCTGGAGGCGATACCCCTCCAGGAGCAGGAACTGACGTAGCTCATCACTCATGAATGAGGAACCCCTGTGACTGTGGATGTAGGCGGGGAAGCCGAACAGAGTGAAGATCGAATTGAGGGCTTTAATGACGGTGACAGACGTCATGTCGGGGCAAGGGATGGCGAAGGGGAACCGGGAGTATTCATCGATCACACTGAGGAAATATGTGTAATGATCGGTGGAGGGGAGTGGGCCTTTGAAGTCCATGCTGAGGCGTTCAAAGGGGCGGGAGGCCTTCACCAGGCGCGCGCGGTCCGGCCGGTAGAAGTGTGGCTTGCACTCTGCACAGACCTGGCAGTCCCTGGTGATTGTCCTTACATCCTCGACGGAGTAGGGCAAATTTTGTGCCTTAATGAAGTGGTACAACCATGTGACCCCTGGGTGACAAAGGCTATCGTGCAGGGTCCGGAGTCGGTCAACCTGTGCGCTGGCACATGTACCTCGGGATAGGGTATCTGGGGGCTCGTTGAGTTTGCCAAGGCGATACCTAATCTCGTAATTATCGGTGGAGAGCTCGATTCTCCACCGCAAGATTTTATCATTTTTGATCTTGCCCCGCTGTGTGTTGTTGAACATGAAGGCTACCGACCGTTGGTCAGTGAGGAGAGTGAATCTCCTGCCGGCCAGGTAATGCCTCCAATGCCGCACAGCTTCAACGATAGCTTGGGCCTCTTTTTCGACGGATGAATGCTGAATTTCAGAGGCATGAAGGGTGCGGGAAAAGAATGCCACGGGCCTGCCTGCCTGATTGAGGGTGGCGGCAAGGGCGACATCTGATGCGTCGCTTTCTACTTGGAAGAGCAGTGTTTCATCTACAGTGTGCATTGTAGCCTTGGCAATATCAGCTCTGATCCAGGCAAAGGCCTGTTGGGCCTCGGCCGTCAGGGGAAACTGGGTGGACTGTATGAGTGGGCGGGCCTTGTCCGCATAATTTGGGACCCACTGGGCGTAATATGAAAATGACCCCAGGCAGCGTTTGAGGGCCTTGGGGCAGTGGGGGAGGGGGAGCTCCATGAGGGGGCGCATGCGGTTGGGATCGGGCCCCAGAACTCCGTTCTGGACCACATAGCCGAGGATGGCTAAGCGGTTCATGCTGAACACACACTTCTCCTTGTTGTAAGTGAGGTTTAGGAGTAGCGGTGCGGAGAAATTTAGCAAGGTTGGCGTCGTGGTCCTGCTGATCATGGCCGCAGATAGTGACATTGTCTAGGTACAAAAACGTGGCCCGCAAACCGTACCGGTCGAGCATTCGGTCCACCTCCCTTTGGAAGACCGAGGCCCCATTAGTGACGCTGAAGGGGACCCTAAGGAAGTGATATAGACGGCCAACTGCCTCGAAGGCAGTATATGGACGGTCCGATTTACGGATGGGGAACTGGTGGTAGGCGGATTTCAGGTCCACCATTGAGAAGACCCAATACTGTGCAATCTGGTTAACCATGTCATGGGGGGGCGGTAAACGTTGAGCTGCGTGTACCTGTTAATGGTCTGGTGTTTGAGCTCTCCAGGGGCTGTTGCTGGCCTTGATGATGCCTTCCCGAAGCAACAGCTGGACATCGGACCTGATGTAGGTCTTATCCTGGGTACTGTACCGTCTGCTCCTGGTGGCGATGGGTTTGCAAACTGGAGTTAGATTAGCAAAGAGGGAAGGTGGATCAACCTTTAGGGTCGCGAGCCCGCACACAGTAAGGGCTGGTAAGGGTCCGCCGAATTTAAGGGTTAGGCTCTGGAGGTTGCACTGGAAATCCAGGCCAAGGATAAGTGCAGCGCAGAGGTTAGGGAGAACGTAGAGGCGGAAGCCGTGGAATTCTACGCCCTGGACCGTGATCGTGACCGTACAGTACCCCCGGATCGCTACGCAATGGGATCTGGAGGCCAGGGAGATTTTTTGATTGGCGGGGTGTATCGTGAGGGTGCAGCGCCTTACTGTATCCGAGTGTATAAAGCTCTCGGTGCTCCGGAGTCCAACAGACAAGAGGTCACATGGTCGTCGGCTTTCACGCTGGTGGATGCGTTGGTCAGGTTATGCGGGTGAGACTGGTCAAGTGACATGGAGGCAAGCCTTGGTTGGTCGTCGGGTAATGGGGCGGCCGTTGAGTTCAGATCTTGGAACGCTGGTGGTGTCCATGAGCTGAGGGGTAGACAAGATGGCGGCGCTCGGAGATCCTGGGGGTAACAAAATGGCTGCACCCATGGAACGCACGTTGTGGGGGTGGAGCAAGATGGCGGCGCCCATGAAACACACATGTTGTGCGGAGGGGAAGATGGCAGTGCCCACTGATCGCACATGGTCTGGGGGGGGAGGAGAAGTTGGCGGCGCCCATTGTCTGTGACTGGGGGGGGGCGATCGCGGCCACTGAGCGGGCCTGGCATACCGCGGCGAAGTTGCCCTTTTTCCTGCAGGCCTTACAAAGACAGCGCGGGCCGGGCAGCGTTGGCGGGGGTGCTTTTGCTGGCCACAAAAGCAGCATCGGGGCCCCCCGGGGTTTGCTGGCTGGCATGTTGGGTGGGCAGGCGTATTGGGTGGGCAGTGCCCCCGCTGGGGCGGCTGCCTGTAAGGTCCATGAAGCGTAGGAGGAGTGGGCCGCGCGGCTGGGGGTGTAGGACTGGACGTTGCGCAGGGCGTCCATCATGGAGAGCGCTACCATTTTAGTCTCTGCGAGGTCGCGCGTGGCCCCTTCTAGGAGCCGCTGACGTGTGATATCTGACCTAATTCCGGTCACAAAGGCGTCCCTCTTAAGGAGGTCTGAGTATTCCTTAACTGTAACGTCCTGGCAGTCACAGTGCCGGACTAGTGGGATTAGGGCCCTCCAGAAGTCTTCTATGGACTCACCCGATAGTTGAGAACGAGTTGCGAGCACGTGCTTGGTGAAGAGCGTGTTTGTCTTCTGCTCGTAATTGTCCTTGAGTCGAGTCACAGCTTCGGCGTAGTTTGGCGCATCCTGGATCAGCGGGAAGACTTTGGAGCAGAGCCGGGAATATAAGATCTGGATCTTCTGAGCCTCTGGAACAGGGGTCAGCGCCACGTTGATATACGCTTCAAAGCAAGCTAGCCAGTGCTGGAAGTCCTTTCTGGCGTCGCTTGACTGCGGATCCAGCTGCAGGCGATCTGGTTTACGGAGGTCCATCCTTCGAAACTGATACCAATAAATTGAGGCACGATCAATGTGACGAAAGTTGAATACAAACTGAGGCTTTATTGGTATCAGATATGTGGCCTCCAACAGCAGCTGGCGAAATGGCTGCGAGCTGGAGGACACGCATATTTATACCCCACCTCCTGGGCGGTGGCCACAGGCGAACCTGTAGTGCAGATTCTACTGTACAACCTCTAATGTAAGTACAACAGTGGTTTACCACAGTCTTCTTGTTGAAAGGTGAACTATTTAATGAGTAACAGAATAATAAACTGTGACTCCTTTTACTCAATACTAAACTAACTATAAAGAAATAAAGTACAATACAGATAACAATACAACTATACACTATTATATCAAACTAGTTTTAACTTCTCTCACTCAAGCTATTCTATGTCTTGCTTGTTCACTGTTCTGGATCACACTCTCTAACTAACTAAAAAGAGCAAGAATCCGGTTCTTATAGTATCTGACTGTGAGACATTGAGTGTTGAAATGACTGTACTACATTTACATACATTGATCATGTATATTTATATCTGAACATCACTACAGCGAGTATATCATTCACCCCAATTTGCATTAATTTCCATCTCATTAGCGAGATTGAAGTCAAATGTAACGGCCTCCCGGGAATTAACTGGCTCCACAGTGACAAATGACGTGGGATCTGTTCAGTATACTTTTTTCTAAATGTGAAGCTGGCACAATGGCTGCTGAGAGGAACTGAGGAGGTGAGTAACCATTTCTGTTTTCAGGCATGTAGATCAAGGGCACTGGAGCTGCTGTCCTAGTGCTCGGGGAGGGGGTGGGTGGCTTGGTTGAGGGGCTGAAGCGTTCAGGGGTCGCCCTGCGCAGGAGGGGAGGGGGTTGGGGTGAGGGCCTTTTCATCTGTAAGGCCATTAAGCCATCTTTACTTATTGTGCATACCCATAACAGGGTATGCCAAGCACTTCCAGGTCAGCCCCATTTTGGTTATGTGCTGAAGGTCACTTCAACTCCCTTTGACTGTGAGCAGCCTCTAACCGGAACTGGTTGTCAGTCTATTTCATTCTCCAATTCCTTACAGAGACCAAAATTGATGGTGGTAATGGTCCCGCAGAGGATGCCATCACGGTGCTGGTGGCAGCTCAGGAGGCTGGATGCCGGAGAAGGCAGCAGCGTAGACATTGGCTGGAGGTAGCACCCCATGTTCAGGGGGCCGCTGCACACCCTGAAGGCCCGGCCGCCCATCAGGCCGAGTAGGAGCCCAAAGGGGGATGACATGATCCCCCCAAGTTGTACAGGCTTTGTTGGTCTTTCGAGGAGATGATGTGGAGATGCCGGTGTTGCACTGGGGTGAGCACAGTAAGAAGCCCAACAGGTTTGTTTCAAATCACTAGCTTTCGGAGCACAGCTCCTTCCTCAGGTGAATGAAGAGGCAGGTTCCAGAAACAAAGACAAAGTCGAAGATGCAAATCGATATTTAGAATACGAGCATTTGCAGGTAATTAAGTCTTTACAGATCCAGAGAGAGGGGTAACCCCAGGTTAAAGTGGTGTGAATTGTCTCAAGCCAGGACAGTTGGTAGGATTTCACAAGCCCAGGCCAGATGGTGGGGGGTGAATGTAATGCGACACAAATCCAAGGTCCCGGTGGAGGCCGTACTCATGTGTGCGGAACTTGGCTATAAGTTTCTGCTCGGCGATTCTGTGTTGTCGCCCGTCCTGAAGGCCGCCTTGGAGAACGCTTACCGGAAGATCCGAGGCTGAATGCCCTTGACGGCTGAAGTGTTCCCCGACTGGAAGGGAACATTCCTGCCTGGTGATTGTCGCGCGATGTCCGTTCATTCGTTGTCACAGCATCTGCATGGTCTCGCCAATGTACCATGCCTGGGACATTCTTTCCTGCAGCATATGAGGTAAACAACATCTCACGAGAATGTACCGCATACCTGGTGGGTGGTGTTCTCACGTGTAATGGTGGTATCCATGTCGATGATCTGACATGTCTTGCAGAGATTGCCATGGCACGGTTGTGTGGTGTCGTGGTCACTGTTCTGAAGGCTGGGTAGTTTGCTTCGAGGAGATGACAGACAGCATGTGCCACAGGAGACATAATCTCAACAAAGAGACAGTGCGGCACCTGTGCCACATCCTTGCGGACTTGGCACCCATGAAGGAGGAGGATAACCACTCCCTGAGATAGGGAAGGTCATCGCCGCCCTGAACCTCTATGCCATCGGTTCATTCCAGGGCTGGAACGGCACTTGTGCGGCATACCACAGGTTATAACCCACAAGTGCATCCGTGAGGTCATGGATGCCCTGTATGCCCGTGTAGCAGACCATATAAAATGTAAACTAGACAAAGCCCACCAAACTGCCCAGGCTGCAGGATTCTCTGTCATCGCCAGGATGCACCAGATCCAGGGGGCCTTGTGAGCACCGGAGCATCAGGGATTGTCCTTCATTAACGAAAAGGGGTTCCACCCACTGAATGTTCAATGCGTGTCATTCCCACCATCTGCCCACTAGTACCCTATTCCAAACTGCCACGGTCTGTGTAACATCACTCCAGGGTGATGGGCCTGTGTTGGCACTGTCAGTGGGTCAATGTACAAGACACTCGCTGTGAGGTAAGCTCTGGTGTTCCTCAGTTTATGCCAAAGTCGGACTCTTGTCTTTGGGCTGACACACCCATGCTCTGAACGGGGTCTGCATTGGGTCATTTGGTCCAGGACATGATGCCATTAATGGACATCCTTTGGAGAGCCTGGAGCCTGGGACATGTTCTTCATTGACTGGACATGATGTCAAGGCCCTCAGCCATGGTCATCGTGGACTAAGCTATGCCTTGGACACCACCATTCAAGACGTTGACTTCATGCTCTGATGTTTCCTCTGTCGTCGCCACCCTAGGAGTGTTGGCCTCCTTGCCATGCATTATTGGCATCATCTCCTGCCTTTGGAACTCCTCCAATCAGCTCTGCACTCACTGGAATGTTGCTTACATCCCTTCCTAAATGTCATGGCCATGTCCTAGCACCTGCATCAGCTCTGGGATCACCTTGCCCGGAGGCTTGGCATCCGACTGGAACTCAGCAGAGTCCTGGGATCCAGCAGACCTTCGACTATTGACACCCTTGAATGTCCCTGCCTCCACCTGATAATAATAACAATAATAATCTTTATTCGTGTCACAGTAGGCTTACAGTAACACTGCATTGAAGTTACTGTGAAAATCATCCCCAACTATGCGGTGCTCACCAGATTGCGCAGCAGAGGCCTGTTCACTAATGTCGCCCACCGAGGTGTGTGTCACTGCACTGGTGGGGGATGGGTGTGATAGCTTGACACATCGAGGGCGGTCTCCTCGGAGCTCTCCTCCAAGGTAGCCTCTTGGGTGGCAGGGATGGGGACGACTCAAGATGGCCTGGCCCCATCAGATAGAGATCCTGTGAGATAATGGACACATGATCATTGGGAGGGTAGGATCATTTTGTCTGACATGAACAACTCACTTGTGACAGGTCATCTGGGTGAAAGGACAGTGGATCCTCACCTCTACGGTGCAGGCCAACCTCAGTGACTACTTTCAGTGACTGCTCCTTCCTCGGACAACCCTCTGATTTCCAAGACCTGTCCCTCACAGAGGATGAGACATTGGATCTCTGGTACTCTGCCCATTATCTTGGACCTTTCCCACTTATTATGGGCTATTTTATCCTGCGGGGTTGAGGAGAGGGCTTTGTGAGCCACGTGCTTGATAGATCAGGCAGATCTATAGCAGATGGCATATCTGGGCACCGCAACTGGGCATGAAGGCATGGTATTGATGGGTGCCAGGGGCTGCTGAGGAACAGGCATGAAGATCAGATGATGGGAGGGTGCGGGATATCAGCCAGTGATTTTTTTTTTGGGGGGGCGGGGGGGGCATGCGGGTTCGGAATTTGATAGTTGGAAGGCAGAATTGATGGCAGTAGAAAGGTGGTAACTTACCCTTGCAACTTGTTGGAGATCGGAGGTCTTCTTCTGACATTGAATGCTGGTCCTCCTTGTAATGCTGCCCGCATTGATAGCTGCTGTCACTGCCTTCCAGGCAGTATTGGTGGCCCTGCTGCAGGTACTTCCAACCCCTCGGGGGAACAGGATGTCCCGTCTCTCTCTCTGGGGCCGCAAGGTGGCACAGTGGTTAGCACTGCTGCCTCACAGCTCCAAGGACATGGGTTCAATTCAGGCCTTGGGTCACTGTCTGTGTGGTGTTTGCAGTCTCTCCCCGTATCTGCGTGGGTTTCCTCCGGGTGCTCCGGTTTCCTCTCACAGTCCAAAAATGTGCAGGTAAGGTGGATTGGCCATGCTAAATTACCCCTTTGCGTCAAAGGTTAGGTGGGTTTATGGGGATAGGGTGAAGGTGTGCGCTTAAGTAGGGTGCTCTATCAAGGGTCGGTGTAGACTCGATGCGCTGAATGGCCTCCTTCTGCACTGTAAATTCTAAGGTTCTATAATTCTCTCATGGAAGACATCAAGAAGCTTGGTCAGGTTGGCATTGCCAAAGCGAGGAGCAGGTCTACTCGCTGCCATGCTTGTGTGTTGACTGGGAGTGAATGGCGATGGAGCGTTTAAAAGCAGTCCCCCCCTTGTTAATGATGAGACGTGAGTCTGGTAAATCAGATGTTGAGACAGCCAGTAGTGATGAGAAGCTCCTGGGGGTTCATTTCCGGCACTCAGTCCCGTTAAATACGGGCCGTGAACTCACCAACGCGGCCATCAATAAACACCCCGCCAATTGCGGCCAAAATGACACTTAGAAATGTTTTGGTTAAATCAAAATTAAATCAGATAATGAGTTGTGAGGAGGATGTAAAGAGGTTTCAAAGGGATTTAGACAGACTAAGTGAGTGGGCAGGAACATGGCAAATGGATTATAATGTGGGAAAATATGAAGGTCTCCACTTTGGTAGGAAAAACAGAAATGCAGAATATTTCTTAAACAGTGAGAGATTGAGAAATGTTGATGTCCAAGTGGATCTCGGTGTCCTTGTTCTTGAGTCACTGTGAACGAACATGCAGATGCAGCTAGCAATTAGGAATGCACATTGTATGAGGCCTTTATCGCATGAGGGTTTGTGGACAGGATTAAAGGGGTCTTGCTGCAACTGTATAGAGCCTGGGCGAGACAACACCTGGAGTATTGAGTACAGTTTTAGTCTCCTTACCTAATTGATGTACCGTCAATTACCACGAGACGAGAATGGTGAAACAATCGAGGCTTTATTGCACAAGATGTTGTGCGTCCTGCAGCTGGAACCAGAATGGGAGCGGTGCAGGAGAGCTTACACTTTTATACGTCGCCTGCTGGGCGGAGCCAGTAGGCTGGGATTTACCGTCGTACCTGTAATACAGTGGCAGTACCGTAATACATGTAATGTGTTACAAGTGGTGTTTACCACACTAAGGAAGCATATACTTGTCATAGAGGGCGTGCAGTGAACTGATTCCTGAGATGAGGGATTGTCCTATGAGGAGACTGGGCCTACATTTTTTGTTGTAAGAACAATGAGAGGTGATGGATTGAAATGTAAAAATTCTTACAAGTCTCAACAGGGTAGATGCAAGAACAATGGGCGTCATTCTCCGACCCCCCAGTGGGTCGGAGAATGGCCGTTGGCCGCCGTGAATCCCGCACCCGCCGGTTGCTGAAGTCTCCGGTACCGGATATTCGGCGGGGGCGGAAATCGGGCCGCGCCGGTTGGTGGGCCCCCACGCTCGATTCTCCGGCCCGGATAGGCCGAAGTCCCGCCGAGAAATTGTCTGTCCCGCCGGCGTAAAGTAAAGTACCTATTTACCGGCGGGACAAGGCGGCGTGGGCGGGCTCCGGGGTCCTGGGGGGGGCGCGGGGCGATCTGGCCCCGGGGGGTGCCCCCACGGTGGCCTGGCCCGTGATCGGGGCCCACCGATCCGCGGGCGGGCCTGTGCCATGGGTTCACTCTTTCCCTTCCGCCTCCGCAACGGTCTCCACCATGGCGGAGGCGGAAGAGACTCTCCCCACTGCGCATGCGCGGGAAACTGTCAGCGGCCGCTGACGCTCCCGCGCATGCGCCGCCCCGAATGTCATTTCCACGCCAGCTGGCGGGGCAACAAACGCCGTTTCCGCCAGCTGGCGGGGCGGAAATCCCTCCGCCGCCGGCCTAGCCCCTCAATATTGGGGCTCGGCCCCCAAAGGTGCGGAGCATTCCGCACCTTTGGGGCGGCGCGATGGCCGTCTGATTGGCGCCGTTTTGGGCGCCAGTCGGCGGACATCGCGCCTTTTGGGGAGAATTTCGCCCAATGTTCCCCTTGACTGGATGGGGGGTTCTAGAACTGGGGGGCAGAGGGTGGGATTCTCAATCCTGCCACACCCATTTTCTGGTGCGACCCAACCCTACCAGCAGCGGTATCCTCCGTCCCGGCAGCCTACAAATGGGGTTTCCCATTGTGAGGACTCCATAGCGTGGGCAAACCCATGGGTGTGAGTGTGCTGCCGGCGAAACGGAGGATCCCGCCAACCAAGAATCCAGCCCACAATCTCAGAATAAAGGGTAGACAACAGAGGACTGAGATGGGGAGCAATTTCTTCACCCAGAGTGTGGTGAATCTTTAGAATTCGCTACCACAGATCGCTGTGTGGGCTCAATCATCGAGCATGTTAACGACAGAGGCGTAAACGTGTCAAAGGGTATGGGGAGCACACAGGAGTATGGTGTTAAGTTGGAGGATCGGCCATGTTTATATTGAGTAGCAGAGCAGGCTCAAAGGCTGAATGGTCCTCCATTTAGATTTTTACTGTTTTTCGAAAAGAGAAAATGCTGGAAAATCTCAGCAGGTCTGGCAGCATCTGGAGGGAGAGAAAAGAGCTAACATTTCGAGTCCAGTTGACCCTTTGTCAAAGCTGGAGCTCTTTTCTCTAACTACAGATGCTGCCAGACCTGCTGATTTTTTACAGCATTTTCTCTTTTGGGTTCAGACCCAGCATCCGCAGTAATTTGCTTTTATTACTGTCTTTCCATGTTGTTTCCCTGGTGCATCAATTCAAGCTCATTCATAATAAATTGCATCTGCCATCTGTTTGCCCATTTCACTGGTCTATGTCCTCTTGAAGTCTGCTGCTATTCTGTTCATCAATTTGTTACGTGACCAGGTTATTAAGACATAAGGAAAGCAATGATACTATTACCAACCCCATGGCATTTTACTTCTCTCCAATTCACCAGTGCTCTCTGCCACCATCCAATTAAGTCTATTATGTGGTAATTCATCAAACCATTTTGATCTATAGCAGGTCCACATGTGGCCGGCACCATGTTGTACGGCAACAACCTGCGCGGCCACGGACCCGGCCATTCTCCAGCCGTTTTTGGCACGGGACACCAGTGTTTTCCCGGCGGCTGCTAGCCCCTCACCAGTCGGAGGGGCGGTGCTGGGGCCTCGGTGATTTTTTTCATCGTGGAACTAGACACTTCCTCCGGATACAGCCTCAAAATCAGAGAATCCAGACCTTAGACTCAGGAATGGAGAATTCCACTGTACACCTATATCTGCTTACTACCTTCATTAAATCTCTCCCTTTTTTCATCAAATAACTGAATTAAATTAGTTACACACAATGGGCTGGATTTTCCGATTTTGCGGCTAAGTGAGGGGCTCGCAGCGGCGCCGGGAAAAACTCCCGGCTCCCGCACCAAAAACGGCCGGAGAATGGCCGGGTCCCTGGCCAGCCACGTGTGGACCTGATCTGCCAAATACTGCCCCACAGGACAACCCCTGGCCGCCCATCATCAGTCCACCCAGCCCTCATGGAAGCCGCCCCGGCCAGCAGCACGCCTCGCGGCCAACTGTGGCGCGTTGGACATGGTCCACGGCCACCACGCTGGGTTCCCGACCGCTCAGACCACATGTCAGCCTCGCGGTCGGGAACTCGGCCCATCTGGGGCAGAGCATCGGAGAGAGCCTTCAGATGACGCGCCAATGCCGTTCCAACAAACAGAGACTAGAAAACCGGTGCCGCCCCCGATTTGGCCGTCGTAAGGGATTCTTCAGCTGATCGCCCATTACGATATCGGCGTCGGGCAATGGAGAATCCCGCCCAATGAGTGTGAATCCCGCCAGTGGGAATGCCGAGAAGATTCTGGCCAACGGGCCAAAAGATTCAAGGCGCATCAGTCACAGTTGGATTGTCATTCTGCTCCTTGTAACTTAATCTAGAATTCAGCTGTACCTTTCTCGCAAGAGCTTCCTACTCTGGCCTGGCGAGAAGTGCAGGAGAGGCAGGGAAAAGAAGCCATACCCCTTTTCTACCGCACCAGCCGTGCCGTGGAGCGGTATGATCTCCGGAGTTTGGAAGTTATGGGTCAATATGCCTTGAACAAATCTATGCTGGCTGCCCCTTTACTAACCTATTCTCCAATTGAGAATTAATTTTGCACTGAAGAACAGGTCAAAACACAGATGTGGTCATATTTTAGTTTGCTGCACGTCAATGTTGGTATCATCGAGTGCAGATGGATGATTTTTTACATTGATGGTGAGACCTCTGACCCTGTTTGAGGTGACCTTTTTGGGGCTGAAGGCAGCCGAGACCCAATATTGACCCCAAGACCCGATTGTGGCTCTTTGGTGGAACACTTTACTTTGACTCTCCAGCCCTGGAGAATTGGATAGGCCCGAGTTCAATGTTGAAGTAGGGATAAAAGGATAAGTATAGTGACTGATTTTGCACTGAGCTATCATGAATGCCTCCTTCATTTTATATAGTAATCTAATAAGACATGCTCTGGAGCTTTAAGCAGGTGGACGAGAAAAGAATCAGTGTTGAAAACCACTTTGATGCAGGTGTCGTTCCAATTACTTAAACTCTCAATTATGAATATTAATGAGCTTCTCAAGGGCGAGTGAAGTTGACAGAATTGTTTGCGAAGAGTAAACAGAAGTAGCTTTCTGAGGCAATGGGGGAATAATTATTTTGTGCAGCCTTTCTTTCCACTCATAACAGTTGGAAGCTAGCACACTGAGCACCACTGTGCAGCTATCAAGTTAAATTTGATCGCCGCAGTTGAAGTCTATCAAGATTTGATCCATTGAATATATCCACAGATGTTAAAGATCTTGCGCAGATGCTGCAGCTACATTTAATGTGAGACAAAACAGCTTAGCTCTGAATTGATGTTCTTCCAGCGGAAGGCTTGAGCACACATCAGAGAACCAGCTAATGCAGAATGAAATCTGGAATTGCAGTGGAAGTGTTTGGTTTGAAGCAGTATCACTATAATGTCTCTGAAATTCTATCCAACCAAATATGTTTAAAAAGGAAGAACATTATGGGATTGCAGCGGCTAAAATGCAAAAAAACTAAGTTTTTGTATCTGAATTCATGGGGCTGGAATCTCCCTCCCGTCGCGCCTAATTTCTGGGACGAGAATCTCCATTGGCCGACGCCGAAATAGCGAAACACGATTGGGCGGAGAATAGCTTCCGATGCCGAAATTGAGGTAGACGCGTGTTTGATGCCAAATCGGGATTCTCCGGCCCCCCAAAAACAACGTAAACGCGCAGCCTGAAAGTACAGTAGCCATATCATTAGTGGGCCTGACGCCCGAATCTCCGGGGCCTCAGCGATTCAGCACCTCGGATAGGCCAATTTCCCGACGGGGTGTTTCTAATGTGCTTTTAAAAATCGTGAAAGTGGCGAGCTAGCTGTTGCGCAAGAGAGAGGAGATAAGAAGTCACATGCGGTGACTTCGGGCTTCAGGCTCGGACACTGGCTGTGCTGGCTGCGGCGGGGGGAGGAGGGGGGATACAGGCAGAGCATTACGCTGACCATCTTGCTGGCCACCAACCCAGACCCCTGGGTGCACGCAGTGACAACGGCCGAATGGATTGCCCCCCCCGGGCACCCCACCCGACTGGCAGCCACCCACCGGAGGACCACACAGGGCCACACCGGCAGCAGCCCCCAGTGAGTGCAGTGCCAGCCAACGGTGCCCCTGGCCGCAGGGATGGGTGTCAGGACTAGAGGCACCAAAGGGGTTGGGGAACATGCATGCGTGGGGCCCGCAGTGTCAACCAGGGCCACCGTGTAGCCCATGGCGCCTGGTTGGGCACAGGTGTATGTGCTATGCTAACATGTTTGCCTTTCACCCCATGCAGAAAATAATGGCTTCTGGTCATCAACCTGCGATGCTGGCCGCCGTGGCAATGGCCGCTGCCCTGCTTGAAGCCCTGCGGCAGCATGTGCGGGGCCTTTCAGAGAGGAGGCGGAGGCTGCAGCAGAGGAGCGGGCTGCAGAGAGGTAGGTGGCAGCCGCTCAGGTTGGAGGGCCGACCGGCCAACAGGCTGAGAAGGGTGAGGAGGAGGAGGAGGAGGAGGGGGTGCCAAGGAGGTGGCAGATGAGGCCCCACGTGAACCAACGCCGCAAGTCGTTTGAGGACCTTCTGGACCGGGCTTGCAGAAGGAGACTGTGGTTGAGCATGGAAACAGTCAGACACATCTGTCAGATGGTGGTACCCCTGGCATCACAGGGGTATGGGGGAGGACACCCGCTACCGGTGACAGTCGCGCTGAATTTCTACACGACAGGGTCATTCCAGTCGCCGAGTGGGGACCTGTCCACCATCTCCCAGGCATCGGCGCACAGGTGCAACCGTGCCATCACTTACGCCCTGCATGCCCATGCGGAGCGGTACTTCAACTAGGATTGGATTTGTTTATTGCCACGTGTACCGAGGTACAGTGAAAAGTATTTTTTTCAAAGCAGCTCAACAGATCATTAAGTACATGGGAAGAAAAGGGAATCAAAGAAAACACATAAAGGGCAACACAAGGTATACAATGTAACTAGATAAACACCGGCATCGGATGAAGTATACAGGGTGTAGTGTTAATGAGGTCGGTCCATAAGAGGGTCATTTAGGAGTCTGGTAACAGCGGGGAAGAAACTGTTTTTGAGTTTGTTCGTGCGTGTTCTGAGACTTCTGTATCTCCTGCCCGATGGAAGAAGTTGGAAGAGTGAGTAAGCTGGGTGGGAGGGGTCTTTGATTATGCTGGCTCGCTTTCCCCAGGCAGCGGCGGGTGTAAATGGAGTCAATGGATGGGAGGCAGGTTTGTGTGTTGGACTGGGCGGTGTTCACGACTCTGTGAAGTTTCTTGCAGTCCTGGGCCGAGTAGTTACCATACCAGGCTGTGATGCAGCCCGATAGGATGCTTTCTATGGTGCATCTGTAAAGGTTGGTGAGGGTGTGGTAGTATGTATTGGGGGTCATGTGGGACTGGAAGCACTAATGTCATTGGCTGACAGATCCCGGGTCCTGGTTGGCCGTTGACCTCATACTCCGCCCTGAAGGCGAAGTATAAGAAGCCGGTGCCTTCCCCCGCAGGCCAGTTTACTATCGGGCTGCTGGGGAACAGACACGCTTAATAAAGCCTCATCGACTTCACTCTATTCGTCTCACGGAGTCTTTGTGCACCACAATTTATTAAGCGTGCCTAAAAAGGACCATGGAGCTCAGGATCATTCCAGAATGCCTGGGGATCAGCCCCCACGCAGTGAATGCGGCAGCAGTCTTCAAACACTGGCAGACTTGCTTTGAGGCCTACATCACATCGACCACAGGCCGAGTCTCAGACGAACAAAAACGGCAGGTCCTGCACTCGAGGGTGAGCACGGAGATTTTCACCCTCATTGAAGACACCCGCGATTTCCAGACGGCGTTCACAGCACTGAGAAGTCTCTACGTTCGCCCAGTTAACCAAATCTACGCTCGCTACCAGCTCGCGACAAGACGGCAAGCTCCCGGAGAATCGATGGACGAGTTCTACGCCGCGCTGCTGATTTTGGGAAGAGCCTGCAGCTGCCCGTCGGTGAATGCAAACGAACATACGGACATGTTAATGCGCGATGCTTTTGTTGCGGGTATGCAATCCTCCCAAATCCGCCAAAGACTTCTAGAAAAAGAGTCACTAGGACTCTCAGATGCACGGGCCCTGGCAGCCTCGCTGGACGTAGCCGCGCGTAATACCCGCGCCTATGGCCCCGACCGCGCGGCAGGCCATTGGGCCCCGTACGTACCCGCCGCGGCAAACCCCCTACCCCCCCCCGGACACCCCACAGGCTTGCGCAGTCCAAACGCCGAGTCGCACCGGGGGCGCCCGCTGTTATTTCTGCGGCCAGGCGAAGCACCCCCGACAACGCTGTCCGGCCCGCGCAGCCATCTGCAAAAGCTGCGGGAAAAAGGGCCACTATGCGGTGGTGTGCCGATCTCGTGTGGTCGCCGCCGTCCCGGGAGAACAGGGAGCCCTACAGGCAGTCTATGCCTCCCAACCCCCCCAGCACGCCATGTGCGACCCGCAGGCGCCGCCATTTTGGGTCCCGACCACCGCGGCCCCGGGAGAACTGGGAGCCCTGCACGCCGCCTACGCTCCCCAACCCCCCTCCCCGCAGTCCATGTACGACCCGCCAGCGCCGCCGACCTGGGCCCTCACCCCCGTCCCGCGCCCCACGCCTGACCCGCCGGCGCAACTTACCTGGACCCCGATCACCTCCGTCCCCGGCGAGGGAGCTCCTCACGGTCCCAGCGCTCACAGTACTGACCCACCGGCCTGGGCCCCGACCACCGCTGTCCCCGGCGAGGGAGCTCCGCGCGGTCCTAGCGCCCGCGGCCCTGGCGCTCGCAGCCAAGGAACTCCGCGCGGTCCTAGCGCCCGCGGCCCCGGGCGCTCGCAATGCAGGAACTCCGCGCGGTCCTAGCGCCCCCCAGACCCCCCAGCACTCAATGTGCGACCCGCAGATGCCGCCATTTTGGGTCCCGACCACCACGAGGGGAGGAGGGGCCCCGCCATCTTGGACCGCCCCCGACCTGTACGACGCATGGGGGCGGCCATTTTGTCCACCCCCGACGCCATCTTGTGACCCCTCAGCCACGGGCGAGGTATGGGGGTGGCCATTTTGTCCATCCCCGACGCCATCTTGGACGGCAACAACGGACCCCACCCCACTACTACAACCACGGCTCGCTTCGGTTACACTCGATCAGGCTCGGCCCCGGACTCTCCAGACGACGACGACAACGGTCCTAATTAACGGCCACGAGACGCCATGCCTAGTCGACTCCGGGAGCACGGAAAGTTTTATACATCCCGACACGGTAAGACGCTGTTCCTTAACTACCTTCCCCAGCGCACAAAAGATTTGCCTAGCTGCAGGATCCCACTCCGTACAGATCCAGGGATTCTGCATAGTTACCCTAACGGTACAGGGGAGGGAATTCAAAAACTACAAACTTAACGTCCTTCCCCAACTCTGTGCCCCCACCTTGCTGGGCTTAGATTTTCAATGTAACCTACAGAGCCTTACGTTTAAATTCGGCGGCCCCATACCCCCACTCACTATCTGCAGCCTCGCCACCCTCAAGGTGCAACCCCCGTCCTTGTTTGCGAACCTCACCCCGGATTGCAAACCCGTCGCCACTAGGAGCAGACGGTACAGCGCCCAGGACCGGACCTTCATTCGCTCCGAAGTCCAGCGGCTACTAAAGGAGGGCATAATCCAGGCCAGCAATAGTCCCTGGAGAGCACAGGTGGTAGTAGTGAAGACAGGGGAGAAACAAAGGATGGTCATTGACTATAGCCAGACCATCAACAGGTACACACAACTAGACGCGTACCCTCTCCCCCGCATATCCGACATGGTCAATCGGATTGCCCAGTATAAAGTCTTCTCTACCGTGACCTCAAGTCCGCCTACCATCAGCTCCCCATCCGCCCAAGTGACCGCAAGTACACAGCCTTCGAGGCAGACGGGCGGTTATACCATTTCTTACGGGTCCCTTTTGGCGTCACAAACGGCGTCTCGGTCTTCCAACGGGAAATGGACCGAATGGTTGATCAACATGGGTTACGGGCCACGTTCCCGTACCTCGACAATGTAACCATCTGCGGCCACAATTAGCAGGACCACGACGCCAACCACCAAAAATTCCTCCAGACTGCCAAAGCCTTGAACCTCACGTACAACGAGGACAAGTGCGTTTTTAGCACCGATCGGCTAGCCATTCTGGGCTACATAGTGCGCAATGGGATAATAGGCCCCGACCCTGAACGTATGCGCGCACTCATGGAATTTCCCCTCCCGCACTGCCCAAAAGCCCTGAAACGCTGCCTGGGGTTCTTTTCATACTACGCTCAGTGGGTCCCCCAGTACGCAGACAAGGCCCGCCCCCTAATACAGACCACGACTTTCCCGCTGTCGACAGAGGCTTGCCAGGCTTTCAGCCGCATCAAAGCGGACATCGCAAAGGCCACGATGCGCGCCATCGACGAGTCCCTCCCCTTCCAGGTCGAGAGCGACGCCTCTGACGTAGCTCTAGCGGCTACCCTTAACCAAGCGGGCAGACCCGTGGCCTTCTTCTCCCGAACCCTCCACGCCTCAGAAATCCGCCACTCCTCAGTGGAAAAGGAAGCCCAAGCCATAGTGGAAGCTGTGCGACATTGGAGGCATTACCTAGCCGGCAGGAGATTCACTCTCCTCACTGACCAACGGTCGGTAGCCTTCATGTTCGATAATGCACAGCGGGGCAAGATCAAGAACGACAAGATCTTGCGGTGGAGGATCGAACTCTCCACCTTCAACTATGAGATCTTGTACCGGCCCGGAAAGCTGAACGAGCCGTCTGATGCCCTATCCCGCGGGACATGTGCCAACGCACAAATTGACCACCTCCAAGCCCTCCACGAGGACCTCTGCCACCCGGGGGTCACTCGGTTTTACCACTTCATCAAGTCCCGCAATCTCCCATACTCCTTAGAGGAGGTCCGTACAGTCACAAGAGACTGCCACATCTGCGCAGAATGCAAACCGCATTTTTTCAGGCCAGATGGAGCGCACCTGATTAAGGCTTCCCGTCCCTTTGAACGCCTCAGTCTCGATTTCAAAGGGCCCTCCCCTCCACCGACCGCAACGCGTATTTCCTGAATGTAGTGGATGAATACTCCCGCTTCCCTTTTGCCATTCCCTGCTCGGACATGACCGCGGCCACAGTCATTAAAGCCCTGAACAGCATCTTCACGCTGTTCGGTTACCCCACATACGTCCACAGCGACAGGGGGTCCTCTTTCATGAGTGACGAGCTGCGCCAGTTCCTGCTCAGCAAGGGCATAGCTTCAAGCAGGACGACCAGCTACAACCCCCGGGGGAACGGGCAAGTAGAAAGGGAGAACGGCACGGTCTGGAAGGCCGTCCTACTGGCCCTACGGTCCAGGGATCTCCCAGTTTCACGGTGGCAGGAGGTCCTCCCGGACGCTCTCCATTCCATCCGGTCGTTATTATGTACGAGCACTAATCAAACGCCTCACGAGCGTCTCCTTGTCTTCCCTAGGAGGTCCTCCTCTGGAACGTCGCTGCCGACCTGGCTGGCGGCCCCAGGACCCATCCTGCTCCGAAAGCACGTGCGGGCACATAAGGCGGACCCGTTGGTTGAAAGGGTTCACCTCCTCCACGCAAACCCCCAGTACGCCTACGTGGAGTACCCCGACGGCCGACAGGACACGGTCTCCCTGCGGGATCTGGCGCCCGCCGGCACCACGCACACCCCCCCGGCACCATCAACCCAACCGCCCCCCTTCCTGCCACCGCCGCACCCCGCGACCGCCCCCTTCCCAGGAGGATCAGTCCCCCTCCCCTTTGCACCGACAGCTGAAACCGTGCAGCTCCCGGAGGCGACAACGCTGGTACAAGCACCACCACCACCACCGGGGCCGAGGCGATCGACACGGACGACCAGACCGCCCGACCGACTCGTGGCGTCGATGTAAAACAAAGATGGACTGTCCAATGAACATTTTGTTTTTCCTATATCCTCTGTAAATAGTTGTAACAGGACGATACTGTCCAATACTGTACTACCATGTAACTGTTCTATCCTCCCAGGACCAGTACTGTAAACCCTTACCACCATACGAAGCATCACCCCGCCAGGTTCATTTTTGACAAGGGGTGAATGTGGTAGTATGTATTGGGGGTCATGTGGGACTGGAAGCCCTAATGTCATTGGCTTACAGATCCCGGGTCCTGGTTGGCCGTTGACCTCAAGCTCCGCCCTGAAGGCGGAGTATAAGAAGCCGGAGTCTTCCCCCGCAGGCCAGTTTACTATCGGGCTGCTGGGGAACAGACACGCTTAATAAAGCCTCATCGACTTCACTCTATTCGTCTCACGGAGTCTTTGTGCGCCACAGAGGGTTAATGTGGACATGCTGAATTTCCTTAGTTTCCTGAGGAAGTATAGGTGCTGTTGTGCTTTCTTGGTGGTAGCGTCGACGTGGGTGGACCAGGACAGATTTTTGGAGATATGCACCCCTAGGAATTTGAAACTGCTAACCATCTCCACCTCAGCCCCGTTGATGCTGACAGGGGTGTGTAGAGTACTTTGCTTCCTGAACTCAATAACCAGTTCTTTAGTTTTGCTGGCATTGAGGGAGAGATTGTTGTCGCTACACCACTCCACTAGGTTCTCTATCTCCCGCCTGTATTCTGACTCGTCATTATTCGAGATCCGGCCCACTATGGTCGTATCGTCAGCAAACTTGTGGATGGAGTTGGGACCAAGTTTTGCCACGCAGTCGTGTGTGTACAGGGAGTAGAGTAGGGGGCTAAGTACGCAGCCTTGCGGGGCCCCGGTGTTGAAGACTATTGTGGAGGAGGTGTTGTTGCTCATTCTTACTGATTGTGGTCTGTTGGTCAGAAAATCGAGGATCCAGTTGCAGAGTGGGGAGCCAAGTCCTAGGTTTTGGAGCTTTGATATGAGCTTGGCTGGGATTATGGTGTTGAAGGCGGAGTTGTAGCCTCCCCTGGAGTGATAGGGGAGGATCAGACAGGTTTCGTCAAGGGCTGGCAATTGAACTCCAATGTACGGAGGCTCCGAAACATCATCATGATGCCCTCAGAGGGAGGGGAGGCAGACGTAGTGGCGCCGATGGATGTAGAAAAAGCCTTTGGACCGGGTGGAATGGGAGTACCTGTGGAAAGCGCTAAGAAGGTTCGGATTCGGTGAGGGTTCATAGGTTGGGTCCAGCTTCTCTACCAGGCCCCCGTGGCAAGTGTGTGCACGAACAAGGTGAGGTCAGATTACTTTAGGCTTCACCGGAGGACGAGGCAGGGTGCCTCCTCTCCCCATTATTATTCGGCCTTGCGATAGAGCCGCTGGCTATTGCACTGCGGACTTCAAAGAACTGGCGGGGTTGGTTGTTGGGGGCGGGGGGGGAGGAGCATCGGGTCTCGCTTTATGTGGATGATCTGCTCCTGTACATCTCGGACCCACTAGAGGGGGTAGGGGAGGACATGCAGATTCTGAGGGACTTTGGCAATTTCTCGGGGTACAAACTAAACAAGAAGAAAAGCGAGATGTTCGTGATCCAAGCTAAGGGGCAGGAGAAGAGACTGGGAGAGCTTCCGCTGAAGATGGTCGAGAAGAGCTTTCGGTACCTAGGGATACAGGTGGCTCGAAAGTGGGATGCCGTCCACAAGCTTAATCTATCTCGGCTGGTAGAGCAGATGGAGGGGGACTTCAAAAGGTGGGATATGCTCCCGCTTTCTCTCGCCGGGAGGGTGCAGACCGTTAAGATGACGGTTCTCCCCAGATTTCTGTTTATCTTCCAGTGCCTTCCCATCTTCATCCCTAAGGCCTTCTTTAAGCGGGTAACAAGATCATCTCGGGATTCGTATGGGCAAATAAGACCCCGCGATTAGGAAATGGGTCTTGGGGAGGGGTCGATGTGGGAGGGGTTAGAGGCGGCCTCCTGCAAAGGTACCAGCCTAGGGGCACTTGTAACGGCACCTCCGTCGTTCTCGCCGGCCCACTACTCCCCCAGTCCGGTGGTGGTGGCGGCATTAAAGATCTGGGGTCAGTGGAGAAGGCACAGGGGGGTGGAGGGAGCCTCAGTTTGGACCCCGATATGCAACAATCACAGATTTGTCCCGGGCAAGATAGACGGAGGGTTTCAAAGCCGGCATAGGGCAGGCATTAAAAGGATGGGGGACCTGTTCATAGATGGGACCTTTGCCAGCCTGAAAGCGCTTGAAGAGAAATTCAGTTTGCCCCCTGGAAATGCTTTCAGATACCTTCAGGTATGCGCCTTTCTCAAAAAACGGTGGTGTCATTTCCGCTGCTACCCCCATGCAGGATACAGGATAGGGTGGTCTCCGGCACCTGGGTAGAGGAGGGGAAGGTGTCAGACATCTACCAGGAACTCCAGGAAGTGGAGGAAGCCCCAGTGGAGGAACTTAAGGGCAAATGGGAGGAGGAGCTAGGCGGGGAGCTGGATGCGGGCCTGTGGGCGGATGCCCAAAACAGGGTCAATTCCTCTTCTTCATGTGCCAGGCTAAGCTTAATCCAGTTTAAGGTGGTCCACCGGGCACACATGATGGCACCCAGGATGAGCAAGCTCTTTGGGGTTGAGGATAAATGTGCGAGGTGTGCGGGAAGCCCTGCAGATCATGTCCATATGTTCTGGGCATGCCCGGCTCGTAAGGGATTCTGGCAGGGATTTGCTAAGGCAATGTCCAAGATTTTGGCCACACGGGTGGTGCCGAGTCCAGAGATAGTGATCTTTGGTGTGTCAGATTATCCGGGAGTTCAGGAAGCGAAAGAGGCCGACATTGGCCTTTGCCTCCTTGGTAGCCTGGAGACGGATCCTTTTAATGTTGGGGGGACTCGAAGAGTGTGGAGACCTGGATTGGTGACATGGCTGGGTTTCTCAGTCTCGAGAAAATAAAGTTTGCCTTGAGAGGGTCCACGACGGGGTTCTCTCGGAGGTGGCAGCCGTTCCTCGACTTTCGAGGAGAGCAGTAAAGGTCAGCAGCAGCATCCGGGGGTGGGGGGGAGGGGGGGATTGTTACGTAATATTGTTCTTTTCTCTGTATATACGGTTAACATTTATTTTGTTCTGCTAAATGTTGCGAACGGTTATGCAAAAATTATGTTTTGATAAATATTTGAATAAAAATAATTTTAAAATTAAAAGATGTCCGCGAATACCTCTGCCAGCTGGTCCGCGCAGGCTCTGAGTACATGACCAGGGATCCCGTTGCGGTGAATGTATTACGGCAACCATTCACCACAGTATTACATTACATTACTTTGTACTATGTTGATGCCCTTGTGGGCTCCACCTATGGACCATTGTATTACATTACATTGCATTGTATCATGTTGGTGCCCCTGTGGGCTCTGCACCTGGCTCCGCCCCCTCAGGGGAGGTATATAGATCTGCTGCCCTGCAGGCAGCTCTCAGTGCAGAGCAGTCGCAGGCAGGCACAGTTCTAGCTGATTAAAACCACTGTTCAGTTCAACTCTCCGTCTCGTGTGAATTGATGGTCGCATCACCTGTCCGGGCCCGTCGCCTTCCGAGGGTTCACTTTCAGGAAGGCCGATCTGACTTCGGAAGCTGTGATGGTGGGTGTGGGTGAGTTATGGGCTGCTGGGGCACTCAACAGTGGATTGTTGGTTTCCTGCTCGAACCGAGCATAGAATGCATTGAGTTCATCGGGGAGGGGTGCGCTGCTGCCGGAGATACTGCTCGGCTTCGCTTTGTAGCCCGTTACGTTGTTTAGTCTTTGCCACAATCGCCGAGAGTCTGTCTGTGACTCTAGCGTGGTTTGATATTCTCTCTCGGCATCTCGGATGGCTTTGCGGAGGTCGTACCTGGATTTCTTGTATAGGTCAGGGTCGTATGCCTTGAACGCCTCAGATCTGTCCTTCAGTATGGATTCAATCTCGTGATGGAGCCATGGTTTCCGGTTGGGGAATGTACGTACTGCTTTCTTTGGCAAGCAGTCGTCCACACATTTGCTGATGAAGTCTGTGACGGTGGTGGACCAGTCCACTGTCTCTAAGCAGTCACCTAACTACCCTGTGGACCGCGCCCACCAGGATGCCCAGGCTGCCATCACCGGGATGCCCCGGGTCCAGGGGATTATAGACGGGATGCATGTCGCCCTATGGCCACCGGCAGGCCTCATCAGATGAGGAGGATGATGGAGAGGATGATAATGGGCGGGGCATGTGACCTGGCTGGGCGCGGGAGGCTGCACAACGATACCGCCAGGGCTGGCACGCACAGGACGCACTCGCCACGACACACTTCACAGACTAGGGGGGAGGGGAGACGCTGGCCATGGACGCCACCATCCCACACCCTCTCACCTCCCACACCACCTCCCACCCTCACCTCCTACACCACCGAACCACCTACATGCACACCCCATCTGTTGCAAATACCTGCGGCGCTCCGAGCTGGGGGCACTGGTTTGCCAGTGAGAGCAGATTTGATCCATGGGATGGAGGATGATGACAGCCCACTCTGCGATGAGCTCCGTGCTCCACATCTGTGCTCAATGTCTGACCCATGCCCACAGTACCACCTTCCACCTGGGTGATCCCTGCAGGCGAACTGGCCAGTCCATCACACGGTCCTGTCGGATCGCTGGGAAGTGGGTGCTTGGGATGGTCAGGGGTTGCGGGGGGGGGGGGGGGGGGGTTATCATAGAATTTACAGTGCAGAAGGAGGCCATTCAGTCCATCGAGTCTGCACCAGTCCTTACAAAGAGCACCCCATTAGCATGGCCAATCCACCTAACCTGCACATCTTTGGACTGTGGGAGGAAACCGGAGCACCCGGAGGAAACCCACGCAGGCACGGGGAGAACGTACAGACTCCACACAGACAGTGACCCAAGCTGGAATCGAACCTGGGACCCCGGAGCTGAAAAGCAACTGTGTTAAGCACTACACTACTGTGCTGCCCACTGGGCCTTCACTCGTCCCCATCCCCACTGGCCAGCACTGACCGCCCCACCCCCACAACCTCCAGACAGAGCACAGAGGCAGGTTTCAACAGTGTTAACAGGTGTTTAATGTGAAGGGTAAGACACAGTCTGTGCCCTAGTCCCTATAACTAAACTGTGCCCTGCACCCCGGCCAACTTAACTGGTGTCTACTCCATACCTGTAGTGCGACAGGTATGTATCACAGAGGGGGTTGAAGGCAGGGGGTGGCCGGGGGGAGGGGGGGCAATGTGAGGGAGTTTGGGGTTGGAAGGCGGTCTCCGTGCCCCGGGCCAGTCCCCCCCCTCTAGCCCCCCTCCTAGTCGGTGAACCTGGAGGCTATCATATGGCTTGTGCGTATTCGCCCTGACGCACATGTGGTGAGGCCCCCCGTGATCTGCCTATCCTCACCCTTCCCCGCATCCTCCCCGTCGGACGAGACTCCTCCTCCAGCACATCGTCCCTCTGCTGTGCGATGTTGTGGAGGACACAGCAGGTTGCCACGATGCGGGTGACCCTCTCAGCATCATACTGGAGGGCCCCTCCAGGAAGGTCCAGAAACCTGATCTTCAGGAGGCCGAAGCACCGCTTGATCATGCCCCTGGTTGCTGTATGGGCTTCGGTGTAGCGGGTCACCACATCAGTCTGCAGCCTCCAGATAGGGGGGGGGGGGAAATCGCCTTGAACATGTCAGGAATCATTGAGTGTGCCAGGATGAAGGCATCATGGGTTGTCAGTGGGTTCGCGGCATGATGGCCGCCTTAATGGTGGTCCATACCTGATCACCGCCCCAGTCCCATGGAGGGTCACCCGGGCCATTCGGCCTGTTCCCCTCCATCCCCTGAGCCTCCCCCCCCCCTGCCAGTTTAGCCAGTGGCCAGCCTGGCGGCCCGCAGTCGCTCCTCTCTGGTCCGACCACCTCCCTCTCTCTCTCTCTCCCTCAGCAGTCACCGTCTCCTCTCTGGTCCTACCTCCTCTCTTTCTCTCTCCCTCTGCACAAGTGAACCATCGGGAACTCGCCCATTGGAGGCAGAAAATGGCGGAGGTCCCGGAGAATACCAGGTAGGGCCGCTAATGACATGCAAACGGCGTCGAATCCTAATCTTTTTATTGTTGTCACAAGTCGGCTTACATTAACACTGCAATGTAGTTATTGTGAAAATCCCCAAGTCGCCACACTCTCTCACCTGTTCGGGTAAACATAGAACATACAGTGCAGAAGGAGACCATTCGGCCCATCGAGTCTGCACCGGCCCACTTGAGCCCTCACTTCCACCCTATCCCTGTAACCCAATGACCCCTCCTAACCTTTTCTGGACAGGAAGAGCAATTTAGCATGGCCTATCCACCTAACTTGCATGTCTTTGGACTGTGGGAGGACACCGGAGCACCCGAAGGAAATCCAGGCAGACATGGGGAGAACGTGCAGACTCCGCCCAGACAGTGAGCCGGGGGGAAATCGAACCTGGGACCGTGGCGCTGTGAAGCCGCAGTGCTAGCCACTCCATGCCACCCATTACTACCGTGCTGCCCGTCTACTGGATGTGCGTTCCATAACGCATTGATGCCGCTGTCGAGGTGATGGAGAATCGCTATTTGGCGTTAAATCGGCGCCTGCCATGATTTTGACGTCAGAATGGAATCTCCGCCGAGTTGTCTTTCCCGATTTTGCGTCGGCCAACAGAGAATCGCGCCCCTGATTATTTAATCACATCCATCCACCTCTTTTATCAACTTCAGAGGTTTTTTTTTTTTGTTATTCACTTTTAGGATGTGGGTGTCACTGGTTTGGCCAGCATTTGCCATCCCTAAGTACTCTTCAAAAGGTGATGGTTGTTGTGTTTGGTCCCTTGTACTTTAAGATGAACTCACCAAACACTTTGATCTGCCCAACCAAGATCCTTTTCTTCTGTCCCGCGCAGTAGGGTGGCAATCTGATACAGAGCACGTTACCATGGAGTCTTGCTACTCCTCTGGAACTTACAACTTCTGCTGATCTGTTACATGAACGTCTTATTACCCATACCTCGTGTTCTTCTGGAGATGGCCAGATGAGCCTCTCTTTATATACAGGGCTCCAGGTCACATGACCTTGATATTGAGACCATATAGTGTGTTTGTACCGCCACCTGCTGGTTGGAGGTCTCACACCATCCAACTGTGATATGGATCGTATGCATATCACCACGTCACCCTTCCTCACAAAATATAAAGTTCTTGCTGCAGGCAACACTGGACATTTCATTATATGCAGATATGGCACATCACTGATACAGTGAGCAGGTTTAATAAAAAGTGCCCATTTGTATTCTGTGCAGAAATCAGTGTTTCCATCCGGTGTCTGCTTCTGCCGAGTCTGGCTCACTTTCCGGCCAAATGCTTGTCTTGTACGTTGCCCTGTGTCGTTGAAGGGCTTTGGTCGAAGGCCGCCATATCTGCGTCAGCAGCCGCTTTTGCTTTTGTTTCCTGGCACGTTGTTGCTGGCACGTTGCTGCTTGTTGCCTGAAAGTGCTTTTGATACTGGTTGGCTGGCGGGATGCAGTGGTTCTCTCAGCTTTTTCTCCCTTGTCTGTCTATTTTTCTGGATACAGTGGCATGGTTTGATGTGTCCCTTGGTTGTTTTCTTTGTCGTGGCCTCTTTCATGGCGCTGGTCATTGCTGTGTGGTGAGATGTCCAAAAAGGCACAGGCGTCTCCCCATCTCTGATCGGTGTAAGCACGCCCCATTTCTTGCAGCCTCAACAGCTCGCTGGATCACCTCGGTTTCTGGTGCCGGCACGGAGGATGGAACCATGTTTGGCGGTCTCACCTCGTCTCGGCTTGTTGAAGCATCAGTGGCTTGGTCGTCATCACTGGAGATGACTATGGCTTCTGGTTGAGCTGGTTGTCTGGATCATATTCGTAGTCGGTGGAGCTGCATCTGGTCATTGGGCCGCCTTCAGAGTCAGTGTCAGAGTCGCCGAATAATTCAACCTCCACATCACTTTACTCAGCATCTTCCTCGATGTCCTCCCACTCGTCCTCTGTGTCGCTGATTGCTTGGGATTGCATCATTTCCAGAACTTGCGGCAGGATATCATGTATCTCCGAGGCCAGCTTTTCTAGGATCGGTGCGATTTCTTGTACTTCTGGTTCTCTCAATGGCTGATCGTCAGTGGTATCAGCAGCCTTCAATCCTGGCTGCAGCATCTCTGACCTCCCACTCTCCACAGAGTCCAGCGTGTTCCGGGCATCCCCCGTGACCCACCTCGTCAACGCTTGCAGACCACCGGAGGCTTATATCTGGAGCCCCGTCTGTGCTTCTGGAGAAGAGCTGTGCAAGCAGCTCATTGTGTTCATCATCCGTCTCACCTTCATCATCATCTATAACCTTAAACGGTTTCTCATGGTATTCGGCCTCGGATTCAGCATGATCATCAGTCTGTTCACCTTAAAAATATAACTGTGCGCACGGAATGACATGCTTTCGAAATAGGGCACCAATTTTCAAAATTCAGCAGTTTGTTTGGCCGCCATAGCTGGGCTTACAATTCCACCCTGTGGCATTGGGGCATTACTGAAAAAGTCGAAGAACGATTCCTTGGATACCGTTCCTGTCGCAGTTTGTGGATCGCTTTGACCCCCATGATTTGATTTTGTTCGAATATTTTAAACTGTGACATTCTTGCCTTCCTTCCAGTCGATTGTGCAGCCTGCAGAGCCGATGACCAGCGGCTCAACCACGCACGATTTCAGCGAATGTGAGTCCACCTGATACACTTTATTGATCACCTCATTCATCGATCATAGATCATAGAATTTACAGTGCAGAAGGGGGCCATTCGGCACATCGAGTCTGCACCAGCCCATGGAATGATCACCCTATCTAAGCCCACACCTTCACCCTATCACCGTAACTCAGTAACCCCATCTAACGTTTTTGGACACGAAGGGCAATTTAGCATGGCCAATCCATCTAACCTGCACATCTTTGGACTGTGGGGGGAAACCGGGGCACCCGGAGGAAACCCACGCAGACACGGGGAGAGCGTGCAGACTCCGCACAGACAGTCACCCAAGCCGGGAATTGAACCTGGGATGCTGGAGCTGTGAAGCAACATGAAAAACTCATTAGGCCCGACTGCAAACTCCTAAGTGAAGCTCCAATGCTTTTCATTCTCTGTCCATTTCACACTCACATAACGTAGATACTGTAATACGGGCTCATCATAACCTCGTATCATGCCATTGAGTCGATGCACATTCTTCAAGACTGTTAGCCAGAATGCTCACCGGCAGTTCCGTCCCAATGTCTGGTTTGGCGTTTTCCATGAGGATTTCATCTAAACCCTCATACACCGTGCATTCTGTGCTTTGCAATGATCCACTGTGTTCAGGAGACCAGCTATCTCCTAGGAGATTTAACCGCTCAACAAGATTTAATAATTCACACGTTTTAAAACCAATTACTGAGTCCACATCCAAATCTACGACATGAATAGGAATTGTGTTTTTTATGGCTGCTACTGAAAGCACTAATTCACAAACATCAAAAGTCTTTAACGTTCTGTTGCCGAAGTCTGTCATGATTCCTGACTGATTCGTAAAGTCTTGTTTCACATTTAGCTGCTGCAAAATATGCCGATTTACTAGGTTCACTGACTCTTTAGGGTCAAAGTCACACCTAATGAAGGTATTATTGAGCATTACCTTTGACTTGAGATCAGCTGTGAAATTGTTCAGAACCGGCTGTTCGACTTCATACTTTGTTCTGATTTTTCTTTGTTTCTGTGCACCGCATGGTTTCTCGGCTCGGTAAAATCCATGTAAAAATTGTTCTTCGACGGTGATTTCATTTATCACATGCGCTGCTCGTGCATGATCTGTGGTGGAACGCTCAAAGCATTGCTTTGCAAAGTGCCCAACACGGCCGCACCTGGAACAGGCTTTTCCATAGGCCAGGCATTGCCTTGGAGAGTATCGAGTGCCACATTTTTGGCACAATATGGCGGCAGCGGCTCCTGTCGGCCACGGTCTCTTCATTACGTGCATCACAGCACTAATGGCGCTGGCTTCTTCAGCCACACTGGCTCCAAAACATTTTGATCAGAATGCGCCTATTCTTTATGCAACAATCTTGCTCGCCTGGCATATCTTTATTGCTTTCTTCAGTACTAAATCTTCCTCACACAATAGTATCGTGTGAAGCTGATCATCAAGCACACCATATACAATTTGGTCACAGATCAACGAGGATCTTAAGTCACCAAAGTTACATGACAGCTTCAGGTCTGTGACAAAACTATCAAACGATTCGCCAGTGCTCTAACATTTCATTCTTCTTGGGGGAACAGTGCTTATCAAAGAGCGTCATCACTTCATCGAAGTTCTTCCGATCCCCCTCACTTTCAAAGACAAATGAGTTGTGGAGTGGGATTCTCCGACCCCCTGCCTGGTCGGAGAATCGCCGGGGGGGCAGCGTGAAACCCGCCTCTCTGCTCCGACGCCGGCTGCCGAATTCTCTGTCGCCGGTTTTCGGGCAGGGGTGGGGATCGCGCCCCGCCGGCAATTCTCCGGGCCCTGCTGGTCCGAGCGGCCACCTGTTTTTGGCCAGTCCCTCCGGCGTGAAATGGACATGGTCCATCCCGGCGGGACCTGCCTTGGAGGGCGGCTAGCGGAGTCCTCGGGTGGCGCGGGGGGGATCCGGCCCCAGGGGGGGGGGGGGGGGCACGGTGGCCTGGCCCGCGATCGGGGCCCACAGAACAGCGGGCGGGCCTGTGCCGTGGGGGCACTCTTTAACTCTGCGCCGGCCTCTGTAAGGCTCTGCCATGGCAGGTGCGGAGAAGAAACCCCCTGCGCATGCACAGGAAACACGGCGGCGGTTCTGCGCATGCGCCAGAACACGCCGGCAGTCCTGTACATGTGCCAACTTGCGCTGGCCGACGGTGGCCCTTCAGCGGCGGTTGGCGTGGCGCCAACCCCTCCAGCGCCGGACTAGCCCCTGGAAGTGCGGAGGATTCCACAACTTCCGGGCGGCCCAACGGCGGAGTGGTTCGCGCCACTCTTGGCGCCAGTACGGGCCCCCCGCCAATTGCAGGAGAATCTCACCCATATACTTTGAGCGCTTGTGAACCTGCCAATGTTAGCAGCAACGCGATTCGCCTTTCATCAGGCTGGGACTGCCGGCCCACAGCCGAAACATTGAGTTCGAACGGCTGTTTGAACAGCCGCCAGCTTTCACCTACGTTCCCGGATATCTGAAGCTGGTGGGCGTCACTCAGTCCGTCCATCTCGAGCTTCAGCATATTTACGCGTTGGGTCGCCTCATGTCGCAGTTCACCAGACCGGTCATCAAGCCGAATGCCTAACGTTATCAATTCCGTTACCAACCCATGTTGTGTTTGGTCCCTTGTACTTTAAGATGAACTCACCAAACACATTGATCTGTCCAACCAAGATCCTTTTATAGTGTCTCGCGCAGTAGGGTGGCAATCTGATACAGAGCACGTTACCATGGAGTCTTGCTACTCCTCTGGAACTTACAACTTCTGCTGACCTGTTACTTGTACGTCTTATTATCCTCAACCTCGTGCTTTTCTGGAAATTGCAGGATGAGCCTCTCTTTATGTATAGGGCCCCAGGTCACATGACCTTGGTCTTGAGACCACATGATATGTCTGTACCACCGACTTTGATATGGCCCTTTGGCACATGACCACAGTGGTGAGCTGCCTTCTTGAACGACTGCACCCCATGTGGTGTAGTTACACCCATAGTGCTGCAAGGGAGGCATTCCATGATTTTGATTCAACAATAGTGAAGGAATGGTGATATATTTCCAAATCAGGATGGTTTGTGGCTTGGAGGGGAATTGCAGGTTTGGCGTTCCCATTCAATTGCTGCCACTGCCCTTCTCAATGGTAATGATTGTGGGTTTGGAAGGTGCTGCCTAAAGAGGCTTGCTGAGTTCTTGCAGTGCATCTTGCAGAATCTTGCAGATGGTACACCATGTAGATGGTACACCATGTGAACGGTAAACCTTGTAGATAGTATATCTTGTTGGTGGTACACACTGCTGACACTGTTCGCTGATGATGGAGGGAGTGAACATTTGTAGATGGGGTGCCAATCAAGTGGGCTGCTTTGCTCTAGATGGTGTCGAGCTTCTTGCCAATTGCCGGAGCTGCACTCATCCAGGCAAGGAGAGAGTACTCTATTGCACTCCTGACTTATGCCTTGTAGATCAGTGTTTGTCAAACTTTTTTTCCCGGGACCCACTTTTGGCAACCGACCGACCTTTGCAAACCACGCCGGTTGTGTCACTGTCTGCGTGTTCTTCCCGTGTCTGTGTGGGTTTCTTCCGGGTGCTCCGGTTTCCTCCCACAGTCCAAAGATGTGCAGGTATGGTGGATTGGCCATGATAAATTGCCCTCAGTGTCCAAAAAGATGAGGTGGGGTTACTGGGTTCCGGAGATAGGGTGGAGGTGTGGGCTTGAGTAGGGTGGTCTTTCCAAGAGCCGGTGCAGACTCGATGAGTCGAATAGCCTCCTTCTGCACTGTAAAGTTCTATGATTCTATGATAATAAGGTTCCTCTTAGAGGTTGTTTGAATGTTTTGTATGATGAGCACTGTCATGTTGAATAAGACTATTTTACAGATATGCCATGCAACATTTTTCTCGCAAAAGAGCAGTTGTTCGCTAAATAGAGATCCTTAGAACTGGTTGACCTCAGTGTTCAGGCAACGTACTCTGCCGGTCATATGGAGGCAAACAGGTTGAATGGCCTCCTTTGTGCTACATGATTCTATGATCTTCTTTGCATCCAGGACACTTCTGTTCCACTCAGGGGAACAGAACTGGTATGAAAGCCACAAGCCATTGTGAGGAATTTGTGTTTTCTAAATTTTCTGTTTAATGAACAACCAGAGAAATAGCATTGGCAAATTTCCAACAGCAGATCTTTAGAGAGGGATTTCTCAATTTAAGAGAAGAATCAAGCAACGATGATGCACCATTTCAACAGAAGTACTATTTAAGCTAGATAGTTTAAGCTGCCAATATCCATTGCAATCATTTAACTGCTCACAACACAAAATGCTGCTTTTGTGGCTTTACATAGGTGAAGGATCTCAAAACCACATTTTATCCTCTTTGACTGTCAGATTGTAAAATCACATGAATACACTGTAATACATGTCTGGGAATACTGCAGATTAAAAGCAAGAAGGTTAGGAACGTAACTCACTGTTTGTGATGTTACAGCATCTAAGGTTAAGTCCAGAGCTCATCGGAGGAGCTACAGGTAACATTGTGAGGGCCTGAGCGATTGATCGGACTCAGTCTGCTTTGAATGTAGGTATTACAGTGTTGAGTTCGGGAAAAAAAGGACCGATAAACAGTGCACAATTTGAATTTTGCTTTCCAGTCTGCTTGCTAGAGGGGAACATTCTTATTATATTGTACATACCAAAATCGAATCAATGAGTTGAGAAATGTTATGACAAAGCCGTTGGTAAAAAATTTTAAGACATTGAACTTTTTTACATTCCTTCAAGGAATATAAGTGTTGCTGGAAGGGCCAATATTAGTTGCTTCTGTCTGTAGCTGCACGCACAGTGCTGTTCAGGAGGTTGTTCCAGGATTCTGACCCAATGACCATGAAGTAACAGCGATACATTTCCAAGTTAGGATGCTGAGTGACTTGAAAAAGATCTCGTGGATAGCAGTGTCCCTTTGTCATTCTAATTGGTAAAGGTTGAAGGGTGCTGTTGAAGGAGGACTGGAGAATTGTTGCAGTCCAACTTACAGAGGTACACATTGCTACCATTGTGTACTAGTGGTGGAGGAAATTAATGCTAAAGGTGGTGAATGGAGTGCCAATTAGGTGCACCGTTTTGTCCTGTTTGGTGTTGAGCTTATAGACTCATCCCAGGCGAGTGAGGGGTATTGCAACACACCTGTGGATTGCAGATGGTGGATGGACTTTGGGGAGTCAGGAGGTGAGGTATGTGCTGCTCCAGTTACGTTTCTGGTCAATGGTAACGCACAGGTTGTTGATGGTGCAGGTTTCTTTGTCATGGCTTTGCCCTTGAATGTCAAAGAGAGAGATGGTTGAATTCCATCTTGTGGGAGTTGGTCAAGTTCTCTCTTTTTGGAGATGGTCACTGCCTGGCACTTAAGGTGGCATGAATGCGACTCGTCATTTAACAATCCAGACCTGAATACTATCCAAGTCTTGCTGGATGTGGACTTGGACTGCTTCAGTATCTGAGAAGTTGCAAATGCTACTGAACATTTCAGTGATCATGCCTGCTTCTGACCTTATGATAAGGTAATGGATAGAGCAACTGAAAATGGTTGGGCAGGGCACACTACCCTGAGGAACTTAGACCGAGGTGATAGACCTCTTAAAATCTACAACCATCTCCCTTTATGCTAGGTATGACTCCAACCAATGGAGAGTTTTCCCCTTATTCCCATTGACTGCAATTGTGCTGGTGCTCCTTGACGCCACACTCAGTCAAATGCTGCTTTGATATCAAGAGCAGGTACTCTCACATCTCATCTGGAATTTAATTATTTTAACTCTGCTTGATCAGTACTGAAATTAGGTCAGGAACTGAATGGTCGTGACAGAACCCAAACTGAGCACTGATGAGCAGATTTTGATAAGATACCTTGCATCACTTTGCTTATGATTGACAGTAGACCGATGAGCTGGTAATTGGTCAGATTGAATTTATCATGGTTTATTTAGTGAACAGGACATACCTGGGCAATTTTTCACGTTATTGTGCAGATACGAATGTTGTAGCTGCTCTGGAGAAAGTTGACTCAAAGGACGGCTCAATTCACTGCTGCCAAGATGTTATCAGGGCTCATGTATTAGACCTTCCTGTATCTGTACTTTCAGCCATTTTGTGATACCACACAGTGTAAAAAATTGGCTGAAGACTAGTATATATGATGGTGGGATTCTCAGGAACCTCTGGCTGAAGGTAATTGTAATCACTTCAGCATTATCTTTTGCACTCATGTGCTGGGATCGGCCATCATTGATGATGGGATGTTCTTGGAGACTTCTCCTCCAATTACTTGTTTAATTGTCCATTCACAATTGGATGTGACATTTATTTTCAAAGATTGTGTGGAGAAAACTGCTTTTGGTCAATGAAAGGCCCTCAATCTATTATATCAACTCTCACATCAAGTCATTCAAATACATTTTGAATGCAGTCTGCCTCTGATAATTCAATCTCGCTTTTTTGAGTTATCCAGTGGTTTGAATTAACAACCATAAATAATACAGTAAAGTGAGAACTTAATACTAAATATTTATCCCTCACCACCTCAGCTATTCACACTTTTCCTGTTTCTCGTAAGTGTTATTGATGTCTCTCATTATGCCTCCTATGGTCATGCTAACACTATCACAGACATTTAATCATCTTCTGTTTCCACTTGAGTGTGTGTGTGTTTTTTCTTTTGGTTCTGCTTATTTCTAGGCACAATCCATTGACAATTTCTGATCAAAGGTCCACACCTGAAATGTTACCTCATAAATTCCCTTTCTTGACCTGTAAAGCACATCTGATATTTTTCCAGGTGTAATTCAGGGCCAGAACAAGAGGAATTGCTTTGACAAAAAGAAACAGCAGGTTTAAGCAGAATGTCTACCATCCTTGAATAGCTCAGTACAATCTTGGACAATCCAAAAAGTCTGCTGGCTTCATTCTCTGTTATTGTGGTGAATGTTTCCCCGCCCCATTTAAAAATTACACAATTGCAAGGTGCTGCCAAATGACCGCTTTGTAAAAGGACAAATGGTACAAGCAACAAAACAGCTGTCAGTTTTAGAACATTTTTGTGCGAATATTAATCATTCCTTCTGTGAGGTAACAAAGAATCTGCCTCTGTGGAATGAAGCAGATGTTTGTTATGCAGCATCAGGCACACTTTGTATTACCTGTCACAACTGAGAATGCTTCACGGAGGATTTAGGTCAATAAAGCTTGTCGCACAAAACAAATCCCTGAGGCTACCTCTCTTTGAACGGCCTTTTTGCACAGTCTTTACCTTTCCATACTGGAAGATGATTTTCAACTGATGTGGCTGCAGTGTTTTAAATGTGCCCTGTGGCTAATTTAATTAATTTAGGTTGTTACAATCCTTATACAATTACATGCAGGGATCTCAGCTTCTCAATCTATCCAGTTCATTTGAGGCGTTAGAAACATTTCTTTAAACATTTGATTATAGCATATACTATTAACATGTGAGTACAATCGGACAAGAAAATTGAGTGATAAGTCATCCCAGTATTATATAACTTTTTCAGTGCCAAAGTGCATATTTAGGCCTATGCCTGGGATATAGGTCCAACCCCCATTTTTCAGCTAATAAATGCTGTACTCGCATTCGAAATTGGCCTTCATTTTTCAACTCAAACACACATGTTGTACTCACCTTAAAAGGTGGTGTGTGGGATCAAGCAGGTGAAACAGACCATGTTGCCAAGGAGATGGATGGGAGTTTAAGACACACTCAACGGTAGCAGACTGCGCATAGCAACTGACTAACAGGAATGGGACTTCCTGCACCAACACTGGCGATTTACATTTTATACTCTGCATATAAATTGTTTCTTGTATTTTTTAAAATAAATTTAGTGTACCCAATTCATTTTTTTTCCAATTAAGGGGCAATTTAGCGTGGCCAATCCACCTAACCTGCACATCTTTGGGTTGTGAGGGCAAAACCCACGCAAACATGGGGAGAATGTGCAAACTCCACACAGACAGTAACCCAGAGCCAGGATTGAACCTGGGACCTCGGCGCCGTGAGGCAGCAGGGCTAACCCACTGCGCCCCATGCTGCCCTGTTCCTTGTATTTGGAAGCAATTCTCAAAGCTTCAAAGGTTGACTTACATGCTGTGGTCTACGGTAACTTTTACCCCATCATCTCTACAATCGGTCTCTGCATTTTATTGGATTACAAGAACAATTCTTTGCATTTAAAAAAAAATCCTTTGTCAGAATTACAAAGCCAGAGCTCAGAGTGTGGACAAGGGCTAATCCCTAATCCAACTCCTTGCCTGCTCCAAAAACCGATTCAAATTGAATCCAATTCATGGTCCCCACAAGAGAGACATACGAGATCCAGTCATTACACCTGACCTATGCTCATCTTAGCCAAAAGGATGAGAGGCGATCATTTATATCATCTTTAACATACATCACAACATGATCACATCTCAGCACATCTCAAGGTGCTCTCCAGATCCAAAGTTGGTAAGATAGAGCTGAGCAACAACTTGATCAAAGAGTCGGTGTTTAAAAAAAGGTCTTTAAAGAATGAGAGGTGCAGAATTCACTTGAGTGGACATCTGAAGGCACAGCCATCATGGCTTATGTCAACAAAATTAAATGTTTAACTTGGAGGTTGGGTTACAGCTGACAGCTGCAGTGATAATCGGGCATGCGGATCTTTGGATTTAAATGAAGTGATGAAACTTTCGGCGTTGAGGAACTAATTGATCCTTGTGTTGAGGGCGATATAGAGTTATAGAATGGGCCTGGCCATGGGCGACGACGGAAGGGGGTTGGTGGCAGGCAGCTCCACGAAGTCGATGTCAGGAACAACAGGAGGGCGCGGTGTCGGTGTAAGGTCCCGTAGCGAGCGTGGAAGTAGGCGAAGAGCCCGGCGATTGCGCCTACGACTGGATCCATCAGGCATGCGAACGAGGAATGAACGGGGAGCCACGCTTCGGAGAACTTCGGCAGGTGCTGACCAGCCACCGTCTGGTAGGTGGATGCGAACGTTGTCTCCAGGGGCCAGGGAGGGAAGATCAGTCGCCCGTATGTCGTACGATCTCTTCTGGCGATCGCGCTGCAGTTGCACCCTATGCAGTACCGGAGCATGGTCTCTTGTTGGTGCCAGGATGGAAGGCACAGTGGTTCTGAGGGCGCGACCCATCAGCAGCTGTGCTGGTGAGAGACCAGTGGCTAGTGGGGCCGAGCGATAGGCCAGCAGGGCGAGGTAGAAGTCCGACCCGGCAGCAGCAGCCTTGCAGAGGAGCCGCTTGGCAATGTGAACGCCCTTCTCCGCCTTTCCATTGGACTGGGGATGCAGAGGGCTGGACGTCACGTGTGTGAAACCATACGAAGCAGCAAAGGATGACCATTCATGGCTGGCAAAACAGGGCCCATTGTCCGACATGACAGTCATCGGAAAGCTGTGGCGAGCAAAGGTGTCTTTGCAGGCCCTGATGACAGCAGACAACGTCAAATTGTGCAGGCGTATGACTTCTGGGTAGTTTGAGAACTATGATGACATAGTCCATGCCGAGCGCGTGAAATAGGTCGACACCCACCTTCGCCCAGGGGGACGTCACCAGTTCATGGGGCAGAAGCGTCTCAGGAGGTTGCGCCGGCTGAAACCTTTGGCAGGTTGTACAGTTGAGCACCATGTTGGCAATATCGTCACTGATGCCCGGCCAGTATACCGCCCCTCGAGCCCTCCGTTTGCACTTCTCGACCCCCAAGTGGCCTTCGTGTAGTTGATCGAGAACCAGCTGTCGCATGCTGTGCGGAATCACAATCCGGTCCAGCTTCAGAAAGACATCATCAATGACGGCTAGGTTGTCTCGTACATTGTAGAACTGCGGGCACTGCCCTTTGAGCCATCCTCCCGTCATGTGGTGCATCACTCGCTGCGGAAGGAGGTCGGCCGCAGTCTCTCGGCGGATACGAGCCAGACTGGAGTCGTCAGCCGGCAGATTTGCCGCTGTAAAAGCCACCTGTGCCTCGACCTGACATACAAACCCCTCCGCATCTGGCGGCGTGCTCACTGCTCTGGATAGGGCATCCGCCACGATGAGGTCCTTCCCTGGAGTGTAGACCAGTTGGAAGTCGTACCTCCTGAGTTTACGTAGGATGCGCTGGCGGCGAGGGGTCATCTCGTTCAGGTCCTTGTTTATTATGCTGACCAGGGGGCGGTGGTCAGTTTCGACCGTGAACCGTGGAAGACCATAGACGTAATCGTGGAACTTGTCTAAACCGGTTAGCAAGCCCAGGCATTCTTTTTCGATTTGCGCGTAGCGCTGCTCTGTGGGGGTCATGGCCCGCGATGCATAGGCCACTGGGGCCCATGATGCCGTGTCATCCCTCTGCAGGAGCACTGCTCCAATGCCAGATTGGCTGGCATCAGTTGAGATTTTGGTGGCACGAGACGTGTCAAAAAACGCCAACACTGGTGCCGTAGTGAGTTTGCGTTTGAGCTCCTCCCATTCCAGCTGGTGTGTGTGTTGCCACTGGAACTCTGTGGATTTTCTGACGAGGTGGCGCAGAGTCGTCGTGTGGGAGGCAAGGTTGGGAATGAACTTCCCCAGGAAGTTGACCATGCCAAGGAAGCGTAGGACAGCCTTCTTGTCGGCCGGCTGCGGCATGGCTGTGATGGCGCTCACCTTGTCTGCATCCGGGAGATATGGTCCCCCAGGAACTTCAACTCGGTCTGGCCAAAGGAGCACTTGGCTCGGTTGAGGCGCAGGCCGTTTTCCCGTATGCGGGCAAAAACGCGTTGGAGACGATGTATGTGCTCCTGCGGTGTGGTGGACCCGATGATGACATTGTCCACATATACGCGCACCCCTTCGATGCCTTCCATCATCTGCTCCATGATTCTATGGAAGACCTCGGATGCCGAGATGATGCCAAATGGCATCCGGTTGCAGCAGAATCTGCCGAAAGGGGTGTTGAAGGTACATAGCTTTTGGCTGGACGGGTCCAGTTGGATCTGCCAAAATCCTTTAGAAGCATCCAGTTTCGTGAATATCTTCGCCTGGGCCATTTCACTGGTGATCTCCTCCCGTTTGGGTATGGGATAATGTTCCCTCATAATATTATTATTGAGGTCTTTGGGGTCTATACAGATGCGGAGCTCGCCAGAGGGCTTCTTGACACACACCATGGAGCTGACCCATGGCGTGGGCTCCGTGACCCTGGATAGGACAGTTTAGGAGAGTGGTCCAAGAAATGGCTGATGAAATTCAACGTGGGCAAGTGCGAGGTCTTGCAATTTGGAAAAAAGAATAGAGGCATGGACTATTTTCTAAACGGTGACAACATTCATAATGCTGAAGTGCAAAGGGACTTGGGAGTCCTAGTCCAGGATTCTCTAAAGGTAAACTTGCAGGTTGAGTCTGTAATTAAGAAAGCAAATGCAATGTTGTCATTCATCTCAAGAGGCTTGGAATATAAAAGCAGGGATGTACTTCTGAAGCTTTATAAAACATTAGTTAGGCCCCATTTAGAATACTGTGAGCAATTTTGGGCCCCACACCTCAGGAAGGACATACTGGCACTGGAGCGGGTCCAGCGGAGATTCACATGGATGATCCCAGGAATGGTAGGCCTAACATACGATGAACGTCTGAGAATCCTGGAATTATATTCATTGGAGTTTAGGAGGTTGAGGGGAGATCTAATAGAAACTTACAAGATAATGAATGGCTTAGATAGGGTGGATGTAGGGAAGTTGTTTCCATTAGCAGGGGAGACTAGGACCCAGGGGCACAGCCTTAGAATAAAAGGGAGTCACTTTAGAACAGAGATGAGGAGAAATTTCTTCAGCCAGAGAGTGGTGGGTCTATGGAATTCATTGCCACAGAGGGCGGTGGAGGCCGGGACGTTGAGTGTCTTTCAGACAGAAGTTGATAAATTCTTGATTTCTCGAGGAATTAAGGGCTATGGAGAGAGAGCAGGTAAATGGAGTTGAAATCAGCCATGATTGAATGGTGGAGTGGACCCGATGGGCCGAATGGCCTTACTTCCGCTCCTATGTCTTATGGTCTTATAGGACCCCTTGATCCTGGAGATCCTGAAGCTGCTGCTTGAGGCGGTCTTTAAGTGGCGCAGGAACCCTGCGAGGTGCGTGAACGACCGGGATGGCGTCCGGTTTGAGGCGAATTCGGTAGGTGTATGGCAGTGTTCCCATGCCTTCGAATGCCTCCTGGTTGTGGGCGAGGAGCGATTGGAGCTGTGCATAGGACTCTGCATCCGGGAAGTCAGACGTGCCGTCTGGAGAGAGAGAAATCGTTGCACAAGGTGGAGAGCCTCACATGCCTGTGCGCCCAGCAGGGAGTCCTTCGATGAGCCAGCTATCTCGAACGAGAGTGTGGCCGTGTGTGTTTTGTGTGTCACCTGGAGTTGGCAGGATCCCATAGCTGGGATAATGTTCCCGTTGTAGTCGACCATCTTGCACCGGGATGGCTGGATTGGTGGTCTGACCTTCATGGCATAGAAGGCTGACCATGCTATGAGGTTGGCGGAGGCGCCAGTGTCCAGGCGGAAAGTGATCGGCGATCGGTTGACCGTTAGGGTGGCACTCCATTCATCGCCCGGATTGATGGTGTTGACCCGGTTCGCATCAATGACCGCAACCCGGAAGGCGTCTTGGTCATCTGTGTCGTCGGTTTGGATGTCGTGATGTGGAGGCTGAATGGTCCGCACGTTCCTGCGAGGTTGTCGGAGATGTGGAAGATCAAAAGGTTGAGCCGCTCGACAGTAGGCAGCGTAGTGGCCCATCTTGCCACAGCGTAGGCATTGTCGGGTTTTTGCAGGACATTGCCCTTTTAAATGTGCAGCTCCACAGTTGCCGCACGTCATGATGTCATGGCGTTCGTTACACCACTGCGCATGCGCAGTTCGGTCTTGCGTCGGGCGCGCCTGCGCAGCACGTCCCTCAGTGTTGCCGTAGGTTTTGGCACACACAAACGCGGGAGGCCTCAAAAAGCGCGCGAAACGGCCGCCCTCGTCCGGGCCGCGGGCCGGGAGAAAGTCGATTGCCTGGATGCGTTCGGCCTCGTGGGCGGCCTGGCTTGCCGATTCGATCGCGTGGGACCCCCTCCGTGCCGATTCGGTCGCCTGAAATTGAGCAAAGCGGCTGGTCGCATTTTCATGCAGGACACAGGCTTCAACAGCAGCCGCTAAGGTCAGGCCTTTAATTTTTAGAAGCTGCTGGCGTAGGCCACTGGAGGCAATGCCAAAAATGATCTGGTCCCGGATCATGGACTCTGAGCTGGTGTCGTAACCGCAGGACTGCGCCAGTATGCGGAGGTGCGTCAGGAAGGACTGAAAGAGCTCATCCTTACCTTGCAGGCGCTGCTGAAAGACATACCTCTCAAAGCTTTCATTGACCTCAACGTTGAAGTGCTTGTCGAGCTTGAGGAGGACCGTGTCATATTTAGATTTGTTCTCGCCTTCCGCGAACACCAAGGAGTTTTATACATCGATGGCGTGCTGACCTGCGGTAGTGAGGAGCATGGCAATCTTTGTTTCGTCCGAGGCGCCCTGTTTTTCATTGGCTTGCATGAACAGTTCGAATCGCTGCTTGAAGAGCTTTCAATTTGTGCCCAGGTTCCCAGCGACTTGCAACGGCTGCGGTTTGTTGCGGGTGTCCATGGCTCAGGATGGCAGATTTGCCGGTAGGTATCGATTCACTCACTGGTACCATGAGGTGTTGGGTGCTCTGAGGTACAGACGAACCAACACGGTTGCGATTGGTACAACGCAATTTTATTCCAACTAACTATTTACACATCTGACTTGGTACTCAGCACGTTGTGACTGTGTGAGTGTCTTGCTAATGAGATCCTGGCCTTGTGCTGTCTCCAGATGGACTGCCCAGGAAGTGTTGTGTTTCTTGTCTTATACTGTGTCTGCTCTTGTCTGTGATTGGCTGTCGTGTTATGTGTGCTAATTGGTCCGTTGGTCTGTCTATCATTATGTATGTGTTATGATGTGTGTTTGAATATCATGACAGGAGGGATCTTTGATTATACTGCCCGCTTTCCCCAGGCAGCGGGAGGTGTAGATGGAGTCAATGGATAATTCAGGCACATCGAGAGAGTCCCCATCATGAACAAATTCTAGAAGATCAGCAAAAACTAGACATTATATCTGAGAGAAAAATAAGAGAGAAAAAACAATCGTGGTGTTACTTTTGGCACGGGTATTAACGAGTTTCAGACTGACGACTACAACAGATCAAAGACTCACATTTTAAACAGTATTTCTTGTTTCTGTGATAAATACAGCTACCTCGCAGGGAATGAACGTAGGTGAGTGGCAGCACCAGGAATAGCTGAAAGGTCAATGAAAGTTCTCCTCCTTGGTGTGTGAATAATCATTGTGATAAACTACTTGCTCGTAGATCATGATTTAATTTAACAGGTTTCACAAAGTGAGAGAGTGCAACTCATGGCTCTCTATTAAATGTACAATGCAATTCCAATCCTAAATAAGTTACCTACGCAGCTTGCACAGAAAAATCACAGCTAATACAGTCCTATTGCTGCTGCATGGGAATGATTTGAATGTGTGCAAGATGCTGCTGCATTTCAATTGGTCTCAAATGTGTCAACAAGGTGAAGTTGGAGCCCAAAAACTGAGAATATAAAATAGAATCTCTTCCACTACTAGCAATTGCTCAACTGAAATGGGCTGTCGGTTAATTGGAATGCATGGGCTGTCTGATTCGCCCGATAGATGTGCATCCTCATTCAGTTCATTGTCATGATATGCAGACATGCAGATAATGATATACAGACAGGCACAGACAGGCAGCTAATGAACACAGAGAACAGGACATGGCCAATGAGCAGGCAGGTCATTCAGGGGTGGCATCTCACTGTAAAAGGCACGAGGCACTCACACTCCAACTATTTCCACTGATGAACATCTACAGAGTGAGTCAGGGTGTATGTACAGTATCACACCTCCAGCACATGGCTAAGAGCTAGTCTTGTTCAGTCAGACAGAGTAACCACACTTAGGTTAGCAGAGAGTCGAACTCATAGAGAACTGTGCTAACTGTGCTACTGGTTCAATAAATCAGATTGAACTAACTTCAAGGTCTGGAGTATCTTTTGGTTAAAGCTGCATCCAGTTGCAGCCTGTGTTATCCCAGAGTACTTAACACAACATGCTACCAGAAGACTGCTTAATCCAGGTGGTTTACCTCAGTCCGTTCCGTGACGACCAGCGAATGTATCCCGGCACCATGGAGAAGATTCAGGCTCCTCACCAGCTCAGGATCGCCGGCAATCTCAGTGCCAACTGGCGGACATTCAAGCAAAAGTTTCTGCTGTACATCGAAGCTTCAGACCTCGTGGGTGCGTCTGATGCAAGGAAGATCGCGCTTCTCCTCTCAACAGCGGGTAATCAAGCCATCGAACTCTTCAACTCTTTTCACTTCACCGAAGTTTCAGACCATCCTGGACAAGTTTGACAGTCACTGTGAAGCGGTCATCAATGAAATCTTTGAGCGCGACATATTCACTCCTTCTTAACTAACCTTCGCCTGCTAGCGCTGACCTGCAACTTTGGTGATATTGCTGACTCCATGATCAGAGACCAAATCGTTTTTGAAGTTCACTCTGATCCTCTGAGAGAGCAGCTACTGAAAATAAAGCATATGACCCTGCCAGTCGCGATTGAAACATACACAGTGCATCAGCTAGCCAAAAATCGATATGCCCAGTACAAATCGGCTTAAAATGAGAAACTTGCCTCCCACGAGTCAGAGAGTGTGCAGGCCATCTCCCAGATGCAGCGCCTCAGCATTGAAGAAAGCGGCCATTTCGCGCGCTTTTCCCAGGGTCCCACGCATGCACGATGCGAACGGGATAACGAAGCGGCCGACACCCACACTGCGCATGTGCGATGACACGCGGAGCATCAGGACGCCGACGTCATGACGTGCTCGAACTGCGGCGACACCCACTTAAAGAAATACTGCCCTGCAAGAGGCAGGCGATGTTTAAACGGCGGGAAGCCTGGACACTATGCAGCCTTGTGCAGGTCTGCACCACCAGTCAGGGGCCAACGCTCCTAATTCCGACGACGGCGCGTTCAGAGTGTGCAACAATGATTACAGGATTCTGATCCTGGCAGCACAACGGATCCAGAGGAAGAATGCCTTGACTCCGCCTACTGTGTGGGCATCATTACCAAATGTGAATATGCCACATCCAACTCATCACAAAGTCAATCCATCCTCGCTGTGGATTCTGCGGACAAATGGCGTGCGGCGATGCAGGTCAACCACTGCTCCTTCCAGTTTAAGCTGGACACAGGTGCTTCTGCCAACCTCCTCTCACAGGCAGATTTCAAACACATCAAGAAGCCCCCCAAGGTCCTTCCAGCAGCTTGCAGGCTCCTGTACTACAACGGGAATGCCATCACGGCACTGGGACCCTGCCATCTACTCTCGTCTCCAACCGGAGCACCCAATCACGGTCACGTTTTGAAATTGTCAAGCCAGACAGGGCATCCCTACTTGGCGCGCAGGCCTGCAAGCAGCTGAACCTCGTGCAGCGGGTTTACACAACAACATCCTTCAATGTGGATCTTCAGGCTGGCATTGACAACATCCTCGCTCAGTATCCGGATGTGTTCGATGGGTTGGGCACGCTGCCATATCGATACAAGATTCTGCTACGACCTGATGCCAAGCCAGTGGTCCACGCACCACGCCGGGTCCCAGCTCCGCTGAGGGAGCGCCTGAAGGCACAGCTCAAGGATCTTCAGCAACAGGGCATCATTTCCATGATAACCGAACCAACTGACTGGGTCAGCTCGATGGTATGTGTCAGAAAGCCTTCGGGAGACCTGCGCATCTGCATTGATCTCAAGGATCTCAATAAGAATATAATGCGTGAACACTACCCCATCCCGAAGCAGGAGGAACTCACCAGTGAGATGGCACACGCACATTTTTTCACCAAGTTAGATGTGTCACATGGATTTTGGCAAATACAGCTGGATGAGTCCAGCAGAAGGCTCTGCACCTTCAACACACCGTTTGATACTGCTATAATCGCATGCCGTTTGGCATTGTCTCGCCATCGGAGATCTTCCATCAAACGCATCATGGAGCAGATGATGGAGAGCATTGAAACGGTTTGTGTGTACATGGACGACATCATCATATGGTCCACGACCCCTGAAGAGCATGTTTCCCGTCTCCAGCAGGTATTCCGCCGCGTCCATGCCAATGGCCTGAAGCTGAACAGGTCCAAATGTTGCTTTGGCATGTCGACACTCAAGTTCCTAGATGACCAGGTCTCTCAGCAGGGCTTGCGCCCGGACACAGACAAGGTCAAGGCTATCGAAGCCATGACGGTCACTGAAGACAAGAAGGCGGTGTTGCGCTTTCTGGGCATGGTCAATTTTCTGGGCAAGTACATCCCAAACATCTGGCCTCACACACCACGGCCCTACGAAACCTGGTGAAAAAGTCCACTGCCTTTGAGTGGAAGGCAGCACATCAGGCAGAGTGGTTGGAGCTGAAAGTCAAGCTCACCACTGAACCCGTCTTGGCATTTTTCGACCCAGACAGAGAGATGAAGATCTCGACAGGTGCGAGCCAGGATGGCATTGGTGCGGTGCTGCTCCAACGCGATGACACTTCACCCTGGGCACCGTTAGCCAGCGCATCGAGGGCCATGACGCCCACCAAAACAAGGTATGTGCAAATAGAGAAGGAATGCCTGGGTCTTCTCACTGGCATTCTCAAATTTCACGACTATGTCTATGGCCTGCCGACATTCACTGTCGAGACGGATCATAGGCCTCTGGTCCACATTATCCACAAGGACCTGGACGACATGACACCTCGGTTGCAGCGCATCCTCCTCAAACTCAGAAAGTACGACTTTGACTGAGTGTACACGCCTGGCAAGGAGCTCATCATCGCTGATGCATTGTCCCGCTCCATCACCTTGCCTAGTGAACCGCTGGAAATCATCCAGCAGATTGAATCATAGGTGCAGCTGTGTGCTAGCACCCTCCCGGCGTCTGATCAGAAGGTGGTTCGTGTCCGCGAGGAGACAGCCAAAGACCCCCTCTTGCAGTGTGTCATGCACCACCTCGCCAATGGCTGGCAGTAAGGGCAGTGCCCTCAATTTTACAATGTAAAGGACTACCTGACGGTGATTGATGGTATCCTCCTCAAGCTGGACCGGATTGTCATTCCACTCAGTCTCCAGAGCTTCGTGCTCCGCCAAATCCATGGGCGTCGAGAAGTGCAAACGCAGAGCCAGGCAGGCTGTCTACTGGCCCGGTATCTCGAACCTGGTCCTCAACTGTGCGACATGTCAACGCTTCCAGCCAGCGTAGTGCAAGGAGACGTCCAGCAGCATGAAATTGGGACCTCCCCGTGGTCCAAGGTTCGCATCGACCTCTTTCGTGCGAATGGTCGTGACTACGTGTTGATTATTGACTATTTCTCCAATTACCCTGAAGTCGTGAAGCTCTCAGACCTCACATCTTGGACCGTCATCAAGGCCTGTAAGGAGACGTTCTCCAGGCATGGTATCCCACTCACTGTCATGAGTGACAATGGCCCGTGCTTCAACATACCGTGTTTGTGTGGTATTATCAGGTATTACAGTAGCTGAGAGGCTGAAGTGCCATTGGTTAAACCTAGGGGTTTTACCATTGGCTGTAGAGTATGGTAGCTCCGCCCCATCTCAGCAGCCCACATTCTGTACCTGAGCTGCTGAGGAATACTTTTGGCTTATTAAAGCATTCAGTTGTACTACAACCTCGTTTTAGTAGTTATTGATCGTGCATCAATTTTATACGCTAGATTTAAGTAGAAAGGATGGACCTCTGAATCAAGCCGTAGTGTCTGCAACTCAGTCCCCACGCGACGAACTCAGCGGCGATCTTTAAGCACCGGCTGGCGCGTTTTAAATGCTCCCTGGATACGGCTGAAGGCACACCCTCGGGGGAGCAGAAACTGCACGTCCTGCACTCAAGGGTAAGCCCAGAGATCTACACCCTCATCGAGGAGGCAGAAGACTTTGATTCAGCGATCAAACTTTTAAAAGGACACCATATTCGGCCAGTAAACCAGGTCACCTGCTTGCAACAAGATGACAAACCCCAGGGGAATCGTTGGAGGAATTCTACCACGCGCTACTAGTGCTGGGCAGAAGCTGTGGCTGCCCGCAAGTTTCGGCGAGCGAGCACATGGAACTCCTGGACCGGGACGCCTTTGTAGCAGGTATGAGTTCTTCACTAATCCGCCGGCGTCTTTTAGAAAAAGACACCCTGGGACTTAGGGAGGCACGGGCCCTTGCAGGGTCCATGGATGTGGCCTCCAGGAATGCACAAGCCTACGTGCCCAACCGCACGGCGGCCCCCTGGGCAGCATGGAATCCCGCAGCGGCCGACCCAGAGACCTTCCCTGTTTCCCCGCAGGCCTGCACTTTAAGGCGGCCTGCCAATCCTGATAGGCCCCGCTGTTTCTTTTGTGGGCAGGAAAAGCACCCCTGCCAGCGCTGACAAGCCCGCACATCCATCTGCAAGGGATGCGGCAAAAAGGGCCATTTCGTGGGGGGCTGCCAGGCACGAGCGGTGGCCGCGGTCCCCAGCGGCGACTCCGGACCGCCACAGTGAACTTCTCCACGGGCCCCGTGCGGCCAGCGGTCGCTGCCACCCCCATATCCAAGGGCCACGTGCGGACCCCGGGCGCTGCCATCTTGTCCCTCGGACTCCACGCTGGAAGGATGGACGCCGCCATTTTGTGCACCCCCATGGCCACCATGTGCGACCAATGGGAGACGCCATCTTGGATGGGCCCCAGGACCCCAGCTCGGCCGACCACGCACTGCCTGAACAAAATCCACAACTATTGCATCTGGCCTCGGTGACTCTGGACCAGAATCGAACACTCTCAAAAGCAACGATGACTGTCTTCATCAACGGCCATGAGACGTACTGCCTCATCAACTCTGGGAGCACGGAGAGCTTTATACACCCCGATACGGTAAGGCACTGTTCCCTCCTTATCCACCCTGTTAATCAAAGAATCTCACTGGCCTCCGGTTCCCACTCAGTGGAGATAAAGAAGTTCTGTCTAGCAAACCTCACAGTTCAGGGAAGAGAATTCAAAAATTTCCGCCTCTATGTACTTCCCCACCTCTGCGCGGCTACACTCCTGGGTTTAGATTTTCAGTGTAACCTCCAAAGTCTGACCTTCTAATTCGGCGGCCCTATACCCCCCCTTACTGTCTGCGGCTTCGCGACCCTTAAAGTCGACCCGCCTTCCCTGTTTGCGAACCTCACCTCGGATTGCAAACCCATCCCCAACAGGAGCAGACGCTACAGTGCCCAGGACCAGATCTTTATTAGGGTCAGAGGTCCAAAGGCTGCTTAGTGAAGGCGTCATTGAAGCCAGTAACAGCCCCTGGAGAGCTCAAGTAGTGGTGGTAAAGACTGGGGAGAAGCATAGGATGGCCATCGACTACAGTCAGACCATCAACAGGATTACGCAGCTGGACGCGTACCCTCTCCCCCGCATATCCGACCTGGTAAACAGGATCGCGCATTATAAGTTCTTCTCTGTCGTGTTGGAGGTTCCGATACACAAACGAACCAACACGGTTGTAGATGGTACAACTCTGTTTTATTATTTTGTACAATAATAACTATTAACTTCTGGCTGTGGTTCGTACTTCACCAGCTAACCTGTGGACCCAGCCCTAGCACTATCCTAGTGAGGCACTCAGCACATGGTGTATGTCTGAGTGGCACGCTGTGAGCTCTGTGTTCTGAGCTATCTCCTGGTAGAATGAGCGGGAACTGTGGTGTTCCCTGTTTTATACTGCGTGTGCTCTCACTGGTGATTGGCTGTGATGTTGTGTGTGTGTTGATTGGTCCATCTACCTGTCCATCAGTGTGTGTGTGCGATTGCTCCATGATATGTTAATATGGATATCATGACATTCTCCACGGTGGATCGCAAGTCCGCCTACCATCAGCTCCCCATCCGCACTAGTGACCGCAAATACACTGCTTTCGAGGCAGACGGACGGCTCTATCACTTCTTAAGGGTTCCCTTCGGTGTCACTAATGGGGTCTCGGTCTTGCATCGCGAGATGGACCGAATGGTTGACCGGTACAGTCTATGGGCAACGTTCCCGTATCTCGATAATGTCACCATCTGCGGCCAAGACCAGCAGGGCCACGACAGCAACCTCCGAAAATTTCTCCAGACCGCTGAAATCCTTAACCTAACATACAATAAGGATAAATGCGTGTTTAGCATCGTGCATCAGTTTGCCAAGTCATACCATTTCAAACATGTCACTTCCAGCCCACACTATCCGCAGTCCAATGGGAAAATTGAAAAAGGGGTGCACATTGTGAAACAGCTCATCTGCAAGGCCGCGGATTCTGCTTCTGACATCTACCTCACACTGCTTGCGTACAGGGCGACCCCCTGTCCACTGGCATGTCGCCGGCCCAACTCCTGATGAACAGGGACCTGCGGACAACACTTCCAGCCGTACACTTGCCCAACCTAGATCACCTCCCAGTGCTGCAGAAGGTGCAGTAGCTCCGAAACCAGCAAAAGCAGGGCCATGATGCTCATGTCACTGATTTGCCTGTGTTATCCCCGGCAGACACTGTCAGGATCAAAATACTGGATGGTGGCTGGTCTGCTCCTGCTGTCGCTGTTCGACAGGCTGCGCCCCGCTCGTATGTTGTACGTATGGCTGATGGTTCTGTTGTGCAACGAAACAGACGGGCACTGCGCAAAGTTGCCTGCCCGCAATCGCTTTCTTCTCCATTTCCGTCCGTTGTTTTGCCACCTCCTGATACCTCAAACTACGAGGTCACCAGTCAGGCTTTCATCCCGCCTGTCAAGGCGCCGTCGTCCCTTCCGCCACCTCTCTGGCAGTCAACAAGGATCAGACGCAAGCTCCGGAGACTGGAGTTATGAACATTTGTTTTGTTTGCTATGTTCTGTTTTCTCACATTAGACAGCTGTCTTCACATGTAAATACGTTCACATATGCCACCGCTTGTAAATATGTTAATATATGCCACCACATGTAAGTGTGTTCCCATGTGCCAACAAAACATTTTTAAAAAAGGGAGATGACATGATATGTAGACATGCAGATAACGATATACAGACAGGCACAGGCAGGCAGCTAATGAACACAGATAACAGGACATGACCAATGAGCAGGCAGGACACTCAGGGGTGGTATCTCACTATAAAAGGCACGAGGCACTCACACTCCGCCTCTTTCCACTGATGAACATCTACAGAGTGAGTCAGGGTGTATGTACAGTATCACACCTCCTGCACGTGGCTTAGAGCTAGTCTGGTTCAGTCAGACAGAGTAACCACACTTAGGTTGGCAGAGAGTCAAACTCATAGAGAACTGTGCTAACTGTGCTACTGGTTCAATAAATCAGATTGAACTAACTTCAAGGTCTGGAGTATCTTTTGGTTAAAGCTGCATCCAGTTGCAGCCTGTGTTATCCCAGAGTACATAACACAACATTCATGTGAAGAGTAATTCTCTATTCTGAGAATGTCATGTGGTGGTGTGGTTTTAAACTGAGAATTTGTATGTGATATGTGTGTTGATGGACTTACTATGGAGCGGAGAGGACCTCAATGTGTATAATTGCATGTTTGCAATGCCATCTTAATGATGAGGGATGCTACATGTTGTTAAATTCTGCTGTGACATGTCATTCCCAAACGGAACTTTGCATGCAAAGTATACAAAGCAAGAATTTGGAAGGAGAAATTCTGTTTTTAGAATGCGTGTGGAAAAATTTGACTCAGTGCATTAACCTAAATGGTAAGGAGCCAAAAATGGCCTCCTCAAAAGTGAAGCTGTTTACTGGAAGAACACTGATCAGGAAAATCTGTTCTGACTTCCAATTTCCTTTCACGCATCTGGTAGCCTCATGTTTATGGTACTGAAGGAGGAACCTTGACATTGTGAGTTCAAATCCCACATGGCTGGAACTAAATACAATAAACCCAATGTACTGACATAGCAGAAAACAACCACAAGAGGTTCTGATAAAATTCAAACTAGTTCACTAATTGTCCTCCAAGTTAGGTCACCTTAGTCCAGTCCATCTTCTGATATGTCTTGTGCATGTATATTGTTAATGAGGATGATATCCTGATAGGGACAACAGTACTGTGGTAGTTATATTCCACGGCTTCCTCTTATTGTGCAAATTATATCCAAATTGAATGTTCCAGAGTGACTGAAATAAACATGCTCAACATGGTACGCACCAACTTCAGTGCTTATCAGACATCGCATTTGGTGACAAGTATAATTGACAATGCATTGCCACAAACATCGAATATTGAACATCTGTGTCATGTGGATGAAAGGAGAAAGCTTACTTGCTTGAACTTGTCCTCACCAATTTGCCTGCTGTGAAAAAATAGTGAAAATCCAATCTGGCCTAGCCCTAACTTTTTTCAGCTACTTCATCAGTGACCTTCCGCAATCATAAGGTCAGAAGTGGGGATGTTCACTGATGCTTGCGCAATGTTCATTTCCATTTGTGGTTCCTCTGCTAAAGAATGTGGCCATGTGCAACGTTCAGGCTTGAACTCATAAGTGGTAAATAACATTTGTACTCCACAAGTGTCAAGTAATGACCTACCCAATGTTATGAATCTGGGAATATATTCTTGCTGGTTCTGCATCATATCATGTGTAGTGATGTCAGCAGAGCGTTTGCATGGGTTTTGGGCAGATCACCATCTTGATTGTATGAGGAATTACCTTAATATACCTCTCATCATGTTTGACAAGAATTCAGAGTGTGGGAACCTCCTGAATTTTTCTCTTTGCAGCAGCAAAGCAATATAACAGGAGAGAAAACTGGCAATGAGGATTGAGGCAGGATAATCACTGGAAAGATGATTTTCGTCGAATAACTGTGGGACGGCATCATCACAGTGTTTAGTACTGTTGCTTTACAGCACCAGGGACCCGGGTTCGATTCCCAGCTTGGGTCACTGCCTGTGCGGAGTCTGCACGTTCTTCCCGTGTCTGCGTGGGTTTCCTCCGAGTGCTCCGGTTTCCTCCCATAAAGTCCCGAAAGACGGGCTTGTTAGATGAATTGGACATTCTGAATTCTCCCTCAGTGTATCCGAACAGGCGCCGGGGTGTGGCAACTCGGGGATTTTCACAGTACCTCATTGTAGTGCCTACTTGTGACACTAATAAATATAATTATTATTATTCTCGGGATGGACTTGAATGCATACACAGGTGTTGTGCAATGTGCTGCTGTTGATGTGAAGGTTTAACAGAAGATTTCTTGACAGAAACTGCGAGTGATAAAACTATTAATGAGGGAAGACTAGTTTGCGTTGCAGTGAGTGGGGTCTGGACTGCAAGAACCCTGAATGTGGTGGACCTACATGGGGTGCGGAGAATGGGGATTTCAAATTCTGCTGACTCTGCATGGGCCACTACTCAAGAAAAAATTTAATACAGTCAGGCAAAAGGGGAAAGATTTCCTTGTTGCTTGTTCACGGAATTGTTTGTGCAATACTTTCCCACACAGTTGGAAGGGAGGAAGTGTAGACTCTAGGAGCTGGGATCCAAAGAATGGTAGGTAAAATGAGCAGTATGGATGCGATTGATGAGGATTGTGAAACATGGAATTTATATAAAGAAAGATTCCAATTATTTTTCACAGCTAATTCGAGACTGGGAAATCTAAAGTTTGCAACATTTCTCAGCTCATTTCGCCATAAAATGTTTATGCTGCCACAGAAATCTAGTCACCCAGCAAAACCAGGAGACTAGTGCTTCAATGAAAATCTTAGGGGAACATTTATCTCCTAAACCATTACTGATTGCAGAAAGGATTTGGTTCCAACCCGATAGTCAGGTAGAAGGTAAAACCATTTAACAGTTTGCAATGCCTTTAAGAAGATTAGCTAGATTTTGTGGATTTACTACAACACTTGATGATACATTTTGAGATAGGCTGGTTTGTGAATTACATGGTGAAGCTGCAATCATGTCATCATTGTACACAGGTTGGACACTCAGAGGGAGAATGCTGGCGTAAATCGAATGCATGCAAGAACTGTGGCAAGAAGGGTCACATTGCCAAGGCGTGTAGGGCTCAGAAAACATCTCCTACACCAAGGAAGTGCAAAAAGAACAACACAGTTAAACAATCTAGTTGTGTCTATACATTAGTGGATGAAGCTCAAGATCACTCAAAAGACAGCAAAATCGAGCTACAGCAAGAGCTAAAGCTTGTCAATGCATGGCAAATGACAATGTTTTTAAGGCATACCCAAAACATGAAGTTCAGGAAATTAAAATGGAAGTGGAAGTGGGCACAGCAGTATCGCTCATACCTGAGACAATTTGTCATCAAACGCTGAAGCACCTCCCTTTAAAAGCATCAAATGGTACGTACCTAAGGACGTACTCAGAAGAGGCTGCACCATTAAAAGGATGCATTCTGGTGAAAATAGAAACAAATGGGCAGACGGTGAAGTTGCCTCTTCACGTTGTTCTTGGAAACTTTCCTGCTCTATTTGGCGGAGCATGATTGGCTAAAATTAAGCATAACTGGGAAACAGTCCATCAATTAGTGGATTCAAAAATCAACTTGCAACAACTTCTGAAGAAGTATGAGAAGGTGTTTGAAGATTTGCTCGGTTCTAGGACTGGAGTTGCAGTACACCTAAAATTAAGCTAGCCAACACACCCAAATGTCTCAAAGCTAAACAGTAACCCACACATCTGGCCTAAAGTTGACTAAAAGCTAGACAGATTATTAAGGACAATGAGTCAGTGAACCTGCTGCTACAAGTGATTGGGTGATACCAATCGTTCCTGTGTTAAAGCTGGATGGCTCAGTGTGAATTTGTGGAGATCTTAAAACTGCTATTCATACAATTTTGTGCGCCGATCATTATCCATTTACGCTGATTGAAGACTTGTTTGCTGGATCTTCTAGAGGACAGAAATTCAGTAGTATTGATCTCTCACAGGCACACCTGCAGATGAAAGTGACTGCCAAATCACAGCTACTCTTCACCATCGTGACGCACAAAGGTCTGCTTCATTACAGAAAACTTCCTTTTGCAATAACATCTGCGCCTGCTCTTTTTCAAAGATCCATGCATCAAATTTAAATGGGTTGAAATAGTGCAATGTTATTTAGATGACATACTCATCACCTGTTTGAGTGAACAGGAACACTAGGAGAATTTGGAAGCAACACTGAAATGGCTACAGAGCAACAACCTGAGAATTAAGAAGGAAAAGTGCGATCTTTTCAAGTCATCCATAAGTTATTTGGGCCATATCATTGACAAAGATGGTTTACACAAAGAGCCAAAGAGAATATTAAGAATCTTAGAAACACCATGTCCTCAAAATGTGACACAATTAAGGTTATTTTTAGGATTGATCAATTATTATGCATTTTTGCTGAATTTAACAACACGATTGAAACACTTACACATGTTGCTATGTGTCAAACAGGCAATGGCGCTAGTCAAAAAAATGTGAAAATGCATATAATGATGTGAAAGAAGTTTCACTGAAGTCAGAGGTGTTGGATCATTATAATTCAAAAATGAAGTTACAGCTTGCTTGCGAAGCCTCATGCTATGGGGACGGTGCAGTTGTCTCGCACATTATGCCTTCAGGATAGGAGTGACCGATAGCTTTTGCTTCATGCACTCTTACTAGTGCAGAAATGAATTACGCACAGCTAGAAAAATACACTTTGAGCATCATTTTCAGTGTAAGAAGGTTCCACCATTACCTTGATGGGTGTAATTTTACTCTTTTGACGGATCATCAGCCCTTGACTACAATGTTTGGGCTGTATAAAGATATATCTTCTTTGGCAGCGAGTAGATTGCAAAGATGGTCTTTGAGATTGCCGGCGTACACTTACATCTAATATTGCAAGTCCAAGCAGCAAAGAAACGTTGGTGCTTTATCATAATTGCCGTTACAAGTCAAGCATGACCCTCAAGAACACTTTATCAATATTTTGTATTTATCACTTGTGAATAGTGTATCTATAACTTCATCTCAAGTTCAAAGATATACAGGAACAAATCCAGTGATGGGGAAGATGATGGAAATTGGTCCAAAATGGAACGTTGTCAGGCATTCATAGGAAAAATCCTGATCTCAAGTCCGACATCACATGAAGACTTGAGCTGACAGTGCAGAATAGAGTTCTATTCCATGTGATTATTCCTCCGTGTTTACATAGCAGATTCCATCACCATTTGCACGAGGGACATCCTGGTGTAGTGAGGATGAAGGAATTGGCATGCAGTTATTTTTGGTGGCCAGAATTAGAAGCTCAAATTGAAGAAAAAGTTGGGCAATGCCAATCTTGTGTAAAACGAAGGAACACTCCGCCATTAAAACCATTACATCCACGGGATTGACTGACTCAGCCATGGCAGAGAATTATTTTTGACCATGATGGTCCACTGAATGGACACGTATTCGTAGTGATTGCGGACACGCACTCGAAATGATCAGAAGTTGCGATAACAAAGTGACTGAAGGCTGAACAGACCATCAAGAAATTAGACAAAGTAATCGCAAGATTCGGAATACTGGAGTAGATTGTCAGTGTTAATGGCACACAAGAAGAATTTTGAGGACCACTTGAAAGGGAACGGTATACACTACATCAAGTCAGCTCCATATCATCCAGCAACAAATAGATTGGCCGAACATTTTGTGCAATCATTAAAGCATTCCATCAAAACATCGAAGGACCAGGGGACATTATCAAGAAGAGTAAACAAATTTCTAATAGCTTATCAGAACACTGTACATGATACCATGCCAACTTCACCGGCAATGCTGTTGTTGAAGAGGAAACTACGAATGCAGTTTGATTTGTTAACTCCACCTGGTACTTCAAAGATTGTCAAATGATAACAACAAGCTCAAATTGCTGGGAGGGAGAAAAACTCTAAAAAACGAGTATTTAACCAGGGGGAGAGAACGTCTTTTAAACTAATATTTTAGTTGAATTATTAACATATTATAAGAAAGGAGAAACCATTACATGGTGCAGCAATGCCCACACAAAAATCAGAAAAATCAAGCAACACCAGTAAATTGAACGCCAACAACTATAATACTGTCCAGAATAATCACCCCATCTCACTAACCCTCCCCCCCCCCCCCACCTTACCCCTCCACTAACAGCTAACAGTGATCAACTCTTTACAGTGCAAAATGAACGACCGCCATCTACGATGGAACCCATCAATCGACCTTCTTATCGTAAACTTGACCTTCTTGAGTTACAAGAATTCCATTTGATTGTTCAACCATGCTTCGGCACTGGGTGTCGTCGCCTGCCCCCAGTTGAGCAGTATTCATCGTCGTGCCAACAGCGGTGCAAATGCCAGAGCATATGCCCCTGCCCCTGTCCTCAGTTCTGGTTGGTCTGACATTCCAAATATAGTAAGAAGTCTTACAACACCAGTTTAAAGTCCAACAGGTTTGTTTGGCGTCACTAGCTTTTGGAGCGCACTATTCGCTATATTCCAAATATGGTGAATAATGGGCAAAGTTCTAAGTCAAGCTTCAGGATTGCTGATATAGTATAGAAAAAGGACCTCCAATAACACACAAATTTTGGTCAGGACCAGAACATGTGCGTATGGTGAGCAGGCCCTCTCGAGCACCGCTCACACTTATCCTCAATATCCTCAAAGAATCTTCTCATCCTGGCCTTGGTGAGGTGTGTCCTGAAAAGGACCCAAAACACTACAATATGCCCATTATCTCTCCCAGATATGCCTCGATTCCTAACATCCAGCAGTTGGTTGTTTGCGTATCAGGACCCTTTGTGCTCTACTCGAGCCCTGACAATTCCTTTCCACTTCTCTATTGCCAATGGTCCGAGCACCAGCGCGAATAACAGAGGCGACATAGAGCATCCCTGTCTCGTCCCCCTGTGCTGTGCAGCCTAAACAACCCCAAATTGATTTTTTGTTCATTTGAACACCAGCTGTCAGCACTTCATATAATAGCTGGGCCAACGATGCAAACCCACGACCAACCCCAAACTTTTCCAGAACTGAGAACAAGTAGCTCCATTCGACCCTGTCAAATGTTTTATGGATGTCTACAGGCACAATAATCTCCGGTTCAGGCCCCTCCGCCGGCGCAGAACTATGTTAAGTAGTCGTCTCACATTAGAACACAGTTTTCTGCCCCTTCCAAACCCTGTCTCATTTTTGTCCATTACCTCCGGGAGGCAGGGCTCCAGCCTCAGTGCTAGGATTTTAGCCAACAGTTTCACGTCGACGTTAAACAGAGATACTAGGCGCTTAAACCAACTTTCTGCGGGGTCCTTGCCCTTCTTCAGAAGGAAGGAAATAGATGTTTCTCTCAACATCTTCAGAAGGGAGCCCCACGCCAATTAATCATTAAACATCCACAGAATCAATGGTGTTGGTCCGCGAACTTGTAACATTCTACCTGGGGTCCATCAGGCCCAGGTGTCTTCCCTGCCTGCATCTTACCCAACACCCTGCCGACCTCTTCAGCTCCAGCAGTGCCTCCAATGTTTCCGGCAACTCATTCCCCACCTGAGGAAATTCCAGTCCCTCCGAAATCTTAGCCATCTCCTGCTCGTCTTCTGGCAGCTCCGATCTGTAAAGTCCCTCGTAAATGGATTGAAACACCTCGCAGCATTCGGACCCTTCAGATACCAATCGGCATGATGGACCCAATCCAACCTCCACGCCTGCTCAAGACCACTGGTAATACGCATTCCAATTGGAAACTTTTCATACAACCGTTCAAAATATATCTAGAAGCTAAGGATCTAACCTCAGCATCTAATGCCAAGAAGATAGCTTGCTATTATCCCTGGCAGGGCCGCAGGCATTAGAAATATATAATTCCTTTGGCTACCTGGAAGGGGAGGACAAGGGCAAGCTGGAAATAATCATCAAAATATTTGAAACCCACTGTCAATCTGAAATCAATGAGATATTTGAAAGATTCAAGTTCACCGGCGTTTACAAAAACTGGGAGAATCTTTCAGCAGTTTTGTGACTGATTTAAAATTACTCGCTCAATCCTGCAACTTTGAAAACCTCTGTGACTCCCTCATCAGAGACCAGATAGTCAATGGTATATCTGATGAGGGACTTAGAAAATCCTTATTAAAACGAAAAGACCTAACCCTAGAAACGGCCATGCAAAGATGCTCTACTTATGAAAAAAGTAAAGAAGAATATGAGGAGTTTACTTACCGGGACCAAGGCCCTCACCACGAGGTCGAGCCCGTCAAAATGGTGGCCCAGGCTTCCAGAAGGCGCTCCTCGAACGGCAATCGCGCTGGCGCGAACCTGGATGCAGGCCACACGCATGCGCAGTTCTCCCGAAGATTTGACATGGAAGAAAGGCCTACTACGCATGCGCGAGCGTGGAGGGACAGCGTCATGACGTGTCCCCGCTGTGGACATGCCCATTTAAAAGGGCAATGTCCAGCTTCTGGAAAACAATGTTTAAAGTGTGGCAAATACAACCACTTTGCCTCACAGTGCAGAGCTGCACTGCAAATGAAGACAACAAGACAGAAACACATGAACTTCAACGTAAAAAGCATAGCCTCAACGGAGCACAAAAAAAACCAATGATGAGTATTCCTCGGATGAGGACAACCTCGCTTGCGACAACTCGCTTGTCGTGGACACGATCGAGACAATTGAGGAACATGACGCAACAATCGCCACGCCTCACCCGGTCAACAGCATTGATTCCAGCAGTGAGTGGACTGTGACTGTGCAAGTCAATGACTTTCCATTAGTCTTCAAGCTTGACACTGGGGCCTCAGCTAACCTCCTCACGAGCAAGGATCTCCATTCGATTCCAGGAGACCATGAAATAATACCCGCTGCATGTTGGCTGAAGGACTACAACGGCAATCAGATCGCCTCAAAGGGATCGTGCCATCTCCGGGTGGACAACAAGACGATATGCAAGCAGCTACGATTCGAGATTGTAGATGACAATAAATCATCACTGTTAGGTGCTCAGGCCTGCAAAGACTTGCGGCTGGTACAACGCGTTTACATGCACACCCAGGGTCCATCAAGCCTGGAAGCTAAAATCCACAGCATGCTACAAGAATACCCCGACGTATTCAAAGGCACCCTACCCTGCCAATACAAAATCATGCTGAAGACAGACGCCAAACCCGTCATTCAGCCGCCCAGGAGGGCTCCAACTCCACTGCGGGAGAAGTTGAAAGCGGAACTCAACAGGCTGCAGTCACAAGGCGTAATATCGCGAGTCATACAGCCGACTGACTGGGTTAGCTCCATTGTCTGTGTTAAGAAACCTTCTGGAGATCTTCGCATATGTATAGACCCAAAGGACCTGAACCAGAACATTCGCCGGGAACACTACCCCATCCCCAAGCGTGAAGAGATCACATCTGAGATGGCGAATGCTCGTATCTCCACCAAACTCGACGCCTCGCAGGGATTTTGGCAGATCCAGCTCGGTGACACGAGCAGATTACTGTGTACGTTCAACACGCCATTTGGACATTTCTGCTTCAATTGCATGCCCTTTGGCATTATCTCTGCGTCAGAGATCTTCCACAGGATAATGGAGCAAATGACCGAGGGCATCGAGGGTGTCAGAGTCTATGTGGATGACATCATCGTATGGTCCACCACTGAAGCAGAACACCTCTGTCGCCTGAAGAAGGTGTTTCAGAGGATTCATAAATACGGTTTGAAACTGAACCAGGCAAAATGCACATTTGCGAAGGAGTCTGTAACCTTTTTGGGTGACACCATATCATCTCAGGGTGTCGGCCCTGATGAGGCGTAAATCGCTGCAATCGGGACCATGAAGACGCCAAACGACAAGAAGGCGGTGCGACGATTTCTAGGCTTCGTCAACTTCCTCGGCAGGTTCATCCCAAACTTGTCCGCACGGACGGTAGCTTTACGGAATCTCCTACGAAAGACCACTGCGTTTCAGTGGACACAACGTCACCAAAATGAATGGGTGGATCTCAAACAGCAACTAACGAGGGCACCGACCCTTGCTTTCTTTGACGCAACCAGACCCACCAAGATCTCCACTGACGCCAGCCAGGACGGGATTGGCGCAGTTTTCCTCCAACAGGCCGACCAGTCTGACTGGGTCCCGGTGGCATACGCGTCCAGGGCCATGACCCCAACTGAGTGCAGATATGCACAAATCGAAAAAGAATGTCTCGGACTCCTCACTGGGATTCTGAAGTTCCAGGACTATGTGTACAGCCTGCCCATGTTCATAGTGGAAACCGACCACAGACCGTTGGTCCATACCATAGACAAGGATCGAAATGATGACATCTCCTCTGCAGCATATCATGATGAAGCTGCAAAGGTATGATTTCACCCTAGTATACACCCCGCGAAGAAACCTTGCCATTGCCGACGCACTGTCCCAATCAATTGGCAACTGACAACGCACCATCAGCCCCTGTCAGAGAAATCGAGGCCCAAACACAGTTATGCATGGAGAATTTGCCTGCTTCGAATGAGAAGCTTTGCCTAATTCGAAAGGAAACGCAGAAAGACGCAAACTTACGGAGGGTGCTGCACCTACTCCAGCACAGTTGGACGAGGGGACAATGTCCACAATTTCAGAATGTCAAGTCAGAACTGATTGAAGTTGACGGCCTGCGGCTACGCAGTGCGCAGATTGTGATTCCGGCCACACTCCGCGCCGAGATGCTACGTAAGATTCATGAAGGCCACCTAGGAATTGCGAAATGCAAAAGGCAAGCACGACAGGCTGTGTATTGGCCCGGCATGAATCAAGACATAACAGGCATGGTCATGACATGTGACACCTGTCAAAGACATCAACCCACACAGTGTAAAGAATCACTGTAGCAACACAAACTCACAATGGCGCCGTGGACAAAAGTGGGCATTGACCTATTTCATGCCACAGGGTGTGATTACGTCTTGATCATGGACTATTACTCAAACTATCCGGAGGTACTGAAACTCCATGATCTCACGTCTTCATCTGTCATCAAGGTGTGCCAGGAGACATTCACGCGACATGGAATCCCGCGTGTGGTGATGTCAGATAATGGTCCCTGCTTTGCGAGCTGGGAATGGAAAGAGTTCTCAGACCGCTACAGCATTTGGCATGTAACATCCAGTCCGCGCTACCCACAGTCAAATGGGAAAGTGGAAAAGGGTGTCCACATTGTTAAACGACTTATTAGCAAGGCAACAGCTTCACGCTCGGACATCAACCTAGCACTGTTATCCTACCGAGCAACCCCATTGAGCTCAGGACTGTCGCCAGCGCAGATGCTCTTCGGCAGAGACATCCGGACAACACTACCGGCGATTCAATTCTGAGACCCCGATAACGCTCTGGTTCTCGACAAAATGCGGGTACTACGGTCCAAACAAAACAATACTACGATCAACACATGATCCCACTCAAGCCAATGAACATGGGCGACATCGTCAGGATCAGGGACCCAGAAGGCGGATGGTCTGAGCCAGCCACGGTGATCAGGCAGGAGACACCGCGGTCCTACATTGTCAAGTCGTCGGCGGGAGTACTCTTTCGCCGTAACCGCCGGGATCTGTGAATGCTTCGACCACCAACGCCAGTATTTCCCACACTGGACTTGACCAAGTCCATTAGTCCACAGGACGTTCCTCGCCACACAATGCCAGACAGTACTCTTGATGACATCAAACCGTCATCCCCACCACCGCCGTTAAGATGCTCCAGCAGAAGCCGTAAGGCACCCGACCGGCTAGATTTGTAACGACACTTCAACACACCCACAAGACAAATATGAACATTTCTCACAATGGACTCATAACACTGTTAATTGTTTCTGTATTACTTTATCATTTTCGCAGTGTGCAGATTTGCTTATTCTCACCACTTGTTGTGTACAGTTTTCTTGCGGCCAGTCTAGAAAACATAACAAATCAAAAGGGGGGGATGTAGTGATCTGTACATCTGTACATACATCTGCACATACACCAGGGACTGCAGCACAGATGTAACAGCCACAGCTTCACTAGAAGGCAGCATCAGAGATGGGTATAAAGGGTCGAGCCCAAGGCAGGATCCGCCTCTTTTAGAAGCACAGGGCTAGTGAGCAGCAGCACACAGGGATAGCTTAGCATAGGCAGTTTACCTTAGTTTCACTGGTGATACCTCTTGACTGTTTTACATCTAGTTGAGCTCTGGAAGCAGAACGAACCCTTTGAATAAAGTGTTTGTGTTAACTGTAAGTCTACAGTCTTTATTCAGACTTAGAGAATAACATATACTCATAGACCATCCTTCTTACACACCAGAGCAGTCACACCACCCGACCTGTGGACAGTGGGTCAGACTACATTCACAGCTTCTTCCTTCGTGCTAAAAGCTCTGGCATTCGGTCGCTCGCATATTCCCCATCCAGCCCTAAAATTTCATCTGCTACCTCCTGACACTCCCCTCTCTGGCATTCGTTCGCTCGCATATTCCCCTGTGACTATCACAGATCGACCCCCCCGGGTCAGTCACCACTGCTCCTGCCTGAAAATGAACCTTCTTGCTAATGAGAACCGCCACTCCCTGTGCCCTACTGCCAAACCCTGAGTTAAAAACTTGGTTTACCCAGGCCTTCCGCAACCTGATCTGGTCCCGCACCTGCAGATGAGTTTATTGTCAGAACACCAACCCCCATTCCATTTAAATGGAAAAAAAACCTTGTTCTCTTCATTGGCCCCCCAGGCTCCACACATTCCAGGTGACCCATCTCATTGGGGATTTCACCACCCCCCTCTCCCCATCCCCTCTCCCCTTCGAGTCAGCCATTTGCACCATAGTGCAACATTCCTACCCAAATTCCAGGGTCCCAGGTCCTTCTAAGATGGCCACCAGCCTCATCCACGGGGTGTGATAATGAGAAGTCTCTGGCCACTGTTAGTTCCCCCCCCCCCCCCCCCCTCGCCATTGCTGCTTCCACTTCCTCCGCCCGGTTCACAAACTGCCTGGCGCTATATCCTTCCCCAGCCCCATCACACATACACAAAACTATAGCTGGGCCTACTGCACCCCTTCTAACCTGGCCCAATAGGCTGCAGCCTCTCCCCCATACTACTCGCGTTTTCTAGCTTCCCCTCTCCCCATAGCTTGCAAAGGAGTTCCCGAACAAGACCCCCTTAATAATTCCTGCCTCACATCAACCAATATGTTTCCTTTCCCCCCGAACCGTATCCATACCCCAACAAAACCAACATAACTCTCTCTCGCCCCTCCAAGAATAAGCCAGGAGCACCGACCAAATCCCCTATTTACAAACAACCCCCCTCCCCCAACAGAGCAAAAGTGAAACAATGGTCAAAAAACAGTACCAACAACATATCTACATCATACAACAACCCTCTTTATTCCAAGATAGGCCTCGTCATAGCCGACCCAACTTCATCTTTTGGGTAAAGGCCTCTGCTTGCTCCGGCATGTCGCAGACGTAGTCCTTCGAGTTCATTGTAACCTGTAAACATGCCAGATACACCACTCCAAACATCAGGCCCTTCTTATAAAACACCACCTTCTCCCTGTTGAAGGCAGATCTTATCCTTGCAGCTCAACTCCAAAATCCTGATAAATTTGGACTGTATGCCCATCCCAATCGATGTGCCGAGCCCTTGTAGCCCACTCCAAGACCCTTTCCTTTCTTTTATTCATTTAAAAAATATATATATATATAAATTTATATAAATTTAAAGTGCCCAGCTATTTTTTTTCCCAATTAAGGGTCAATTTAGAGTGGCCAATCCACCTACCCTGCACATCTTTCGGTTGTGGGGGTGAGACTCACACAGACACAGGGAGAATGTGCAAACTTCACATGGACAGTGACCTGATTGAACCCGGGTCCTCGGCGCCACGAGGCAGCAGTGCTAACCACTGCGCCACCGTGCCGCCCCCTTCATTCCTTTTATAATTATGGAAGCGGATGATAACTGCCTGTGGTGGCTCATTTGGTCTTGGTTTCAGTCGATGGAATCCGATGTGCTTCATCCAATTCCAGAGAGGTGAACACTTCATCACCTCCCACGAGCTTAGAGAACATTTCAGAAAAATATTGGGTCGGCTTCGAACCCTCCGCTCCCTTAAGCAGGCCCACCAACCTGAGGTTTAGCCATTGTGGCCTGTTTTCGAGGTCCTCCACTTAGTTTCAGGTTTTTGTTGTTTTTCGCCACCATCAGCAATTCTGCCTCCATTGAGGCAAACCGATCCTTGTGTCTCGACAAGGCCTCCTCCATCCCTTTTAACGTCTCGCTTTGGGCCCTCATCTAATTCGGCATTCACACCAGTTTTTCACAAATCTGGCCAAAGCTTCTTCGATAGTGGTTTTAAAAGATTGTTTAATTTCTTGGCCCTGCTACGCAAACTGCTTATCCATCTTCTTACCAAACTTTTCAAATTCTTATGCCATTACGGCCAGTGTGTCTAATGTGATGGGTTCAGCGGCGGCCATTTTCCCTCCTCACCCTCCTCCGATGGGCTTTTCTCCTGAGTCTATTTTGAGGTGGGATTTTTCGTTGCTGACTTCATGTTCCTCCTGGGAAGCATTTCCTTGCTAGTCTCCTCAAGCTTGGGCCCCAAAAACGCAAAAAAAACATGGAGAAAAGGGCTTAAAAACTTGATTTTGCCGGTAGCCGCTCTGAGTGCATCCCGTTTTCACTTGCCATCATCCGGAAGTTGCAGGGAGAGAGAATCTTAGCTGGGAATTACACCACGAACGAGAAATGGGTACTGGCTATGATAATAGTGAAGAAAGGTCCATCTTACACTCCTGACAGATGAAAAATAGGTTTGATGACATCATTCTAATCAATTATTTGCTGCACCAATTGAATCGACAGAAACATCACAAGATGTTTTCCCCTTGAAAGATCTGGAGAGCACTACTTTGGATCAGAAACCAGAGGCAGTGGCAAGTTCAGATTCTGTTTCTGAGGAGTTTTCAATGCCTGTAGTGACAGAGACTGAAATAACTACTCAAGACGTACCATCCATCGAAAGGAAAGAGGACATTTCCGAGGTCGCTGAGCTCAAGAACACCATATTCTACCAAAAAGAAAGAGGTGTCCACCACAGAGACTGTCTTATTGAATTGTATATATGTACAGAAATAACGTATCAGGGGATCTATTGTATAATGGTTAATTGTAGTCCTTGCACTAATGTTATAGAAGGTGAGGGGTGTTATGTATGTGGGAATACATTCCTGCTGATTCTGTGTCACATGATGTAGAGTGACATCAGCAGAGTGTTTGCGCGGGCTTTGAGCAGATCACCATCTTGATTGTATGAACAACATCCTTAACAAACTTCTCATTGTGTTTTACAAATCCAGAGTGTGGGCATCTTCACACCTTTTCTCTTTGCGGCAGCAAAAAAAATATAGCACCTAATAGGCAAGAAACTGACCTTATCCCTTGACATTGAATGGTTTTACTGTCTTTGAATTCCCCAGTACCAACCTCCTGAGGGTTACTATCGACCAGAAACCGGACCAACCATAAAAATAGTGTGGGCTGGATTCTCCGATTCTTAGGCTATGTCCTGACTCCGGTGTGGGAACGGTGATCTTTTATGACCCAAATTTTGGTACAAAACGGCCACCAATCCTCTGTTTGGTTGAGGGCTAGCAGGAAGGCAGCGTAGTGCACCCAGCTCTCGCTGCCGATATGGCCAGGAGAATTGCCAGTACCGTGGCCGCACATGCACACGGCGATGGCCTGCAGCAGCAATGCCGTGCCACATGGCTCCGGCCGCGCGCGGACCCAGCCTGCAAAACAGTGTCCCCCCTTTGGCCGGCCCGCGAGCTCCGGACTGCCCCCCCATCAGTGCCCTCAGCCCCTGCCAAAGTCCCCCTGCCCGCAGATCGGCTTTGTCCTGACTGTGGCGGCGCTGGGCTGAGTCCACAGTCGCCACGCCGAGTCCCAGACAGGTAAAACCATAAGAGACCCACGCCGTCGGGAACTCGGTCGGTCAGGGGCGGAGTATCGGGGGTTGGGCCTCTGGCAACGTCCTGAGGCCGTCGATACGGTGTGCGGCATAATCCTAGAGTACGCCGCTTTGGATGGGCGGAGTATCGCGAAAGCGGCGCCCGCCCCCGATTTAGTCGGAAACGGGAATTCTCTGGCTGATCGCCGAACGCGATTTCGGCGACTGGAGAATCCCGCCTTTTAGCTACAAGAGCCAGCCAGAGCCTGGGAATTCTGCAACAAGAAAGTCACATACTCACTTCCCAAAGTCAGTTCACCATGAACAAAGTGTAGGTTTGAATGGAATACTCTCCACTTGTCTGGATGAGTGTAGCTCCAAAAACACTCAAGAAACTTGGCACCATTCAGCACAAAGCAGATCGCTTGATCAGCACCCAATCGATCACCTTAAATATTCACTCCCCCACCACCGCACATTGACAATAATGTGAAGCATCTAAAAGGCGTACTGCAGGATCTTGCGAAGTCTCTTTCAACGGCACCTTCTAAAGCCACAAACTTTACCACCTAAAAGGACCATGATAGCAGGTGCATAGGAATCTCACCACCTGCGACTTCAAGTTCCTTCCAAGCCACATACAATCCTGACTTGGAACTATATCACCATTTCTTTAATGTCAGTGGATCAAAATCAAAATCACCACAAGGAATTAACAGAAGAAATACACTCTCCATTACATGAATTCCAATGAGGAACCCGAGGAAGAAACCATAGCACAAAGTGATAAGTATGGAAATCACAGTGAGATTTCCTGTATGTTCCATTATTGAACATTAAGAAACAATGTAAAATTGTGGTCCCTGACCAGATGGATATGAAATATGAATTTGAAATGGAACCAGGGCTGCTCTGCTTTCAAAATATTGGAAAAGAATGACCTTTTCTTTTAACACTTTTCACAAAATTTGTGTGGCAGCACGGTAGCATTATGGATAGCACAATTGCTTCACAGCTCCAGGGTCCCAGGTTCGATTCCGGCTTGGGTCACTGTCTGTGCGGAGTCTGCACATCCTCCCCCTGTGTGCGTGGGTTTCCTCCGGGTGCTCCGGTTTCCTCCCACAGTCCAAAGATGTGCAGGTTAGGTGGATTGGCCATCATAAATTGCCCTTAGTGTCCAAAATTGCCCTTCGTGTTGGGTGGGGTTACTGGGTTATGGGGATAGGGTAGAGATGTTGGCCTTGGGTAGGGTGCTCTTTCCAAGAGCCGGTGCAGACTCGACGGGCTGAATGGCCTCCTTCTGCACTGTAAATTCTATGATTCTATGAACTTCAAGATATCTCAACACAGCGAGTTACTTTTGAATCATAGCCACTGTTGTTGTCATGTCGGAAATGCAATAGCTAATTTGTTCACCATAAACTCTCATACTCAGTAAGTGATAATGACCAGGTAATAAATAGTGTTGAGGAAATGTTTCAGAAAATGGTCCCACAATAATTGACATAGTCAGTCTGTGGGGATAGAACATTTATATAAATTGCGGAAATCAGACACAACAATTGCTTGCGAATTGTGCGTTTTTAATGCAACCGAGGTTGTCTTGGTTACCGTGTGGATTGCAACCGGTTACACCCAATGGAGGAAAAAGTACAAGCAATCCTTCAGGCCCCGATGCCAAACAGACCAAAAGAACTACGTTGATTTTTGAGCCTATTACAATGGCAAGTTTATTCTGAACCTTACCACGGTCTTGGCCCCCCTCAACCTTTTGCTAAAGAAAGGTCAACGTCTATTCGGCAGTTGTCCCGGGTGCGGCACATAATCCAGTATGGGGCCCAGCACTGCGCCTTGCCAGGAACTTTAAGGCATACACTAACAAGATACCTGATTTATACATCAAGGATGGTGTCATCGTATGGGGTACACGCATGGTGGTTCTCGAGTTGGAAGAGCACCACTCTTGCTGGACATCCACAATGGACACCTGGTGGTGTCAAAGATGAAGATGCTAGCCCGCAGTTAGGTATGGTGGCCAGAAATTGACATGGATATAGAGAAGGTGGCCCAACATTGCACTCAGTGCCAGGAGCACCAGAAGCTGCCGCTGGCGGTGCCGCTCCATCCATGGGAATGCCCGGTACGTCCTTGGTCCCATCTCCACATAGATTTTGCGGGACTATTCCAGGGAGAATTGTTCCTGATCATCATAGAGGCCCACTCAAAGTAGATGGAGGTCCATTAAATGCAAAGTAAAACAGCACGAGCCACTATTGACAGGCTGCGATTATCATAAAATCATAGAATCTCTACAGTGCAAAAGGAGGCCATTTGGCCCATCATGTCAGCACCGACCCTCTGAAAGAGCACCCTTTCCCTCCTCCCTATCCCGTTGACCCGAGAACCCCACCTAACCTACACATCTTTGGAAACTAAGCGGCAACTTAGCATGGTCAATCCACCTAACATGCATGAACATCTTTGGACTTCCATCATGCACAGGATACCAGAGGTGCTGGTCTCGGACAATGGGATAGCATTCATGAGTGCGGAATTTGGGGCGTTTATGAGTGTAAACAGCATTCCGCATGTGCATACCGCCCAGTATAGAACATAGAACATAGAACAGTACAGCACAGTACAGGCCCTCCAACCCGCAATGTTGTGCCGACCATTTATCCTAATCTAAGATCAACCGAACCTACACCTCTTCAATTTACTGTTGTCCATGTGCCTGTCTAAGAGTCACTTAAATGTCCCTAATGACTCTGACTCCACCACCTCTGCTAGCAGTGCATTCCACACACCCACCACTCTCTGTGTAAAGAACCTACCTCTGACATTTCCCCGAAACCTTCCTCCAATCACCTTAAAATTATGTTCCCTCGTAACAGCCATTTTCACCCTGGGGAAAAGTCTCTGGCTATCCACTCTATCCATGCCACTCATCACCTTGTACACCTCTATCAAGTCACCTCTCTGCCTTCTCGCTCCAGTGAGAAAAGCCTTAGCTCCCTCAACCTTTCTTCATAAGACATGCCCTCCAGTCTAGGCAGCATCCTGGTAAATCTCCTCTGTACCCTCTCCAAAGCATCCTTATCCTTCCTATAATGAGGCGAACAGAACTGGACACAATATTCCAAGTGTGGTCTAATTGGAGTTTTATAAAGCTGCAGCAAAACCTCGCAGCTCTTAAACTCAATCCCCCTGTTAATGAAAGCCAACACACCATATGCCTTCTTAACAACCCTATCAACCTGGGTGGCAACTTTGAGGGATCTATGTGCGTGGACCCCAAGATCCCTCTGTTCCTCCACACTTACAAGAATCCTGCCTTTAATTCTGTATTCAGCATTCAAATTCGACCTTCCAAAATTAATCACTTATCAAGGTTGAACTCCATCTGCCACTTCTCAGCCCAGCTCTGCATCCTGTCAATGTCCTGTTGTAACCTGCAACAACCCTCAACACTATCTACAACTCCCCCAACCTTCGGGTCATCGGCAAACTTACTAACCCACCCTTCCACTTCCTCATCCAAGTCATTTATAAAAACCACAAAGAGCAGAGGTCCCAGAACAGGTCCTTGCGGGACACCACTGGTCACCGACCTCCAGGTGGAATACTTTCCATCCACTACCACTCGCTGTCTTCTTTCCCAGCCAATTCTGTATCCAGACAGCCAAATTTCCCTGTATCCCATGCCCCCTAATATTCTGAATGAGCCTACCATGGGGAACCATATCAAATGCCTTACTGAAATCCATATACACAACATCCACTGCCCAACCTTCAACAATGTGTCTCGTCACATCCTCAAAGAATTCAATGAGGCTTGTGAGGCATGACCTGCCCCTTACAAAGCCATGCTGATTATCTTTAATCAAACTATGTTTTTCTAAATAATCATAAATCCTATCTCTCAGATTCCTTTCCAATATTTTGCACTGCACAGACATAAGACTGATGGGTCTGTAATTCCCAGGGATTTCCCTATTCCCTTTCTTGAACAGGGGAACAACATTTGCCTCCCTCCAATCATCCGGTACTACTCCAGTGGAGAGTGAGGATGCAAAGATCATCGTCAACGGCGCAGCAATCTCCTCCCTCGCCTCCCGTAGTAACCTTGGGTATATCCCGTTAGGCCCAGGGGACTTATCTATCCTGATGCTTTTCAAAATTTCCAGCACATCCTCCTTCTTAATATCAACCTGTTCGAGTCTATTAACCTGGTTCACACTGTTCTCATGGGCAACAAGGTCCCTCTCTCCAGTGAATACTGAAGCAAAGTATTCATTTAGGGCCTCCTCCATCTCCTCAGACTCTAGGCACAAGTTCCCTCCACTATCCCTGATCGGCCCTACTCTCAATTTGATCATCCTCTTATTTCTCACATAAGTGGAGAACGCCTTGGGGTTTTCCCTAATCCTTCCTGCCAAGGCTTTTTCATGCCCCTTCTAGCTCACCCAGTCCATTTTTAAGTTCCTGGCTACCTTGTAACAATTAAATATATTCCCATACTGTGTGTTCCTATCCCTCACCATGGCTATGGTAAAGGTCAAGGAGTTGTGGTCACTGTCACCGAAATGCTCTCCCACCGAGACATCTGACACCTGGCCTGGTTCATTGCCGAGCACCAAGTCCGAGCACTAGTCGGCCTATCTACATATTGAGTCAGGAATCCTTCATCCAAACCATTTGCACTAAGGAGGTTCCAGTCAATATTAGGGAAGTTGAAGTCACCCATGACAACAACCGGTGACTTCACCTGGTCTCAAATGTATTAGCAAAGTGAGCAGTCCAGAGGTTCCAAAACGGAATGAGAAAACAGACCTCGGGGTCCTGGCTGCCGTGATTCCTTTTTTGGTACCGGACAATGTTGTGCGGCACGATGGGGGTCATTCCGGCTGAATTGCTTATGGGCTGTTGTCTTCATACCCGTTTGAGTTTGGTTCTCCCGGGCATTGGCGGGAAAATCTGTCGGTGCAAGGATAGAGCCGAGGCTGACGCAGACCAGTGTACGCCTTTACGCCCCTTCGCAGTCGGAGGCCCGGTGCACATCCCCAACTTTGAGAAGGTGCCACATGGATCCCAGGCATCAGGTTAGACCAGGCAGGACTGGTCTCTTATTGGGTGAGACGCACAGGGGTGCAACTCGAATCGGCATGGGAATCACCTCCTTGGGCGAATCCCTAAGACGCGGATCCGATCCGGAGGTTTCGGTCCAAAACCGCTCCCAGGTTGAGTTAACTCCTCTGCCCAAGCTGCCGCTGTGGTGATATATATCACTGTAAGTACACAAAGGGTTAATGTACATACACTACACCTAGCTAGACACTAGAGGGAACACCAGAGACATGACATACATCAACCAATAGGTCAGTAAGGAAGGACACGACCAATGGGCAATCACAATACACACAGAGGTGACACTACCACAGGCGGGCATTACACCAACCCATATAAAAGGACACATCACACATGCTCAGTCTCTTTCCAGTGGAGACTCTCAGTGAGTACAGACAGGGTTGATTTGAAACACATCACTCCCACCACGTGGATTGTAGCAGACTGGTTCATCAGTCTGAGTAGCTATCGCAAGATTAACAGGCGAGTCGAATCCAAGTAGGAGAATCGTTATCAGTAATAAATGTGTTAAAGCTATCTCCAAGTCGGAACCTTCCTTTGTCAGAGTGTGCACATCAAGGAAGCAGCTTATGCTACGTCAAGAGCATAACAAAACAGCCGCCTTTGACCCCAGTCACAACTGCCATGGAGAAGTCGGTTTCAGACATCGAGGACGGCAGGATGCAGGGCGAGGTCCCGCTGAACTTTTATTCCAAGACTGACATGAACATATTGTGTCAGCGCCCACAGCCACCTCTGTTCCTATGACTTTGCCAAGGTGATCCGCGAGGAAACGCAACTCCCCAATTTGGTACATGCCTCTGAATGCCACACGGTCCCCCCCCCCCCCCCCCCACAATGGCCGTTCCCTGGCTAAGATCACAAGAGGTTGCTTGTACCCACCCGCGGACATGAACATGGATGCATATCTGGATTGGGGGGGGGGGGGGAAGGGGGGGGGGGGGGGGTTATAGCCAATGGAGGTCACTACATCAGGACTATCTGATTCCCATGACCTCCACTGAATACAAACACCCCTGGTAATAAGGGGGGGGGGGGCTTCCCCTTAACAGAGGGTTAGATCACTGGTACAAAAACCCAAAGACCCAAAAACCCAGGTCGGGGAGGGAGACCCTTCAGGGAGTGAAGAGGTTATAAAATGTAAATTAAACCAAACCTTTGTTTCCTACCTGCTTGGTCAATGTGTGCTGCTTTAACGGATTCTACACTGGACTAACACCAGAATGGATGGGTTGTCTTCTGAGGAATGATTGGAGAGGTTAGGTTTGTATCCATTAGAGTTTAGAAGAGTAAGAGGCGACTTGATCGAATGGTATTGAAAGGGGTTTTCGCAAGGTCATTGCGAAGAGGATGTTTCCTCTTGTTGGGGAATCTAGAATGAGGGGTCACTGTTTATAAATAAGGGGTCGCTTATTTAAGACCGAGATGAGGAGAAATACTTTTCTCTTAGACGGTCGTGATTCTCTGAAACTCTCTTCCTCAAAAGGCAGTGGAAGCAGAGTCTTTGAATCTTTATAAGGCCGAGGCCTCACTTAGACAGATTCTTGATAAACAAGGGAATGAAAGGTCATAGGGGAATGTGGGGTTGAAGTTACAATCAGGTCAGCCATTATCAGATTGAATGGCGAAGCAGGCTCGAGGGGTCGAGTGGCCTACCCCTGTTCCTAATTCATAAGTTCGTACAAAGAGTAGAAATCCTTATTCAGTATTAACTTTGGTATCCAAGTCCAACTTATTCTGAAGGGGAGGATGACGCCCAACCATTTTTAAAGCCCAGAGTAATTCCCTATGCACATGAGGAAAAAATATAAGTGGACTGCAAGATTATAATTAAAAATAACCCATGGAGAGTCGGTTAATTAAGCATGCCTGTGGTTACTCCAAATTGAAACATCAATGCTGAAACTCTGTAATGCTCTATTGCAAAATGCAAAGCAATATTGCGTGTGGAAAATAGTTTTATCATTACCCTCTGTGGAATGTGAGGAAATTCAATGTTGGCATTTGAGCAAGTATTTGATTCTCTTGCAGTTTTAAGTGTTGGTGAATTGTTTGCTGTAGGAGAGACACAAAGGGTAATGCATCAATTTAATGCCTTTGATGTAAAGTTGATAGCACTGGCTGTGACCTAACTGGCGCGATTTAACGTAAATTTAAAAAAGTACCATGTCGAGCGTGTTTAGCCAGATGCTTCCCTGCCGAAAATGATCCCGTTATTAAATGGGTCTCTACTTAATTTCTGGGCCTCAGTGGGGAATGCCCTGCCGAGGCCGCACTTAGTCCCATTTCCTGCCATAACAAACGCCCTTCCCCAGTGCAGGAAGAGGTCGGGTGCCCAGATCTCTAGACCACCCGCCACTCTCGACCCCCCAATTCACTAACTCACCAGTAAGGGGTCATTGAGCCCAGAGTAATAACATGACGAGACTGGTAAATCTCCCAAGAGGCCTCTCACGTGATTTACTGACCTCATCACATCTCGTGAAATCTAACGCGATCTCATGAGGCGTCGCGGTCTGGATCCCACCCATTAAGGGCGGGGTCCAGATTTGCATATTCAAGTGAGGAGTTAGTCTCACTTGAATACGTCTACGTCGAATTTACAAAGCGCCTGGAAACTAACAGCCTTTCCTCTGAGACCTTGAGCGGGTCCTGCTTAGCACCGTCCTTGATGGGTGGGATCCAGACCGCGACGCTTTTTTCGCGAGATGTGATGAGGCTAGTAAATCTCGTGAGAGGCCTCTTGCGAGATTTACCGGTCTCGTCATGTCCTGGGCCAGGTATCGCGAGGCCGATAGATTGCGTCCAACACCTATTTCTGCAAAGGAAGTATCTGTGAAACCTCCACAGAAAGTACCCAATGTATAACCTATTCACATGTGCACATGGCTGTTGTTCCGTCAGGACAATGTGACGTTTTCATGGCTGCCGAAGAAACTGATTAAATTCAATGTCTTGAAACCTAAACCTGAAAAGGTAAGATCTGCTATTCCTGTTGTTATTCCCAAGTCAGCTTCTGACATTCCTAGTTGAAATAGCCACACAGGATAAGGAAACTCACAAACATTTGGCATTTGGAGACAGTCAGGAGTATAGTGTCAGGAACAGAGTAGTTATACTGCAATTGCATAGGGCATTGGTGAGGCCACACCTGGAGTATTGTGTGCAGTTTTGGTGTCCCTATCTGGAGGGAGTGCAGCAAAGGAGCATCTGGAATAAGGTGGGTGAACTTGCGGCATGGTTTGGTACCTGGGACTTCGATGTTGTGGCCATTCGATGTTGTGGCCATTTCGGAGACATGGATAGAGCAGGGACAGGAATGGTTGTTGCAGGTGCCGGGGTTTAGATATTTCAGTAAGCTCAGGCAAGGTGATAAAAGAGGGGGAGAGGTGGCATTGTTAGTCAAGGACAGTATTACGGTGGCAGGAAGGACGTTTGATGAGGACTCATCTACTGAGGTAGTATGGGCTGAGGTTAGAAACAGGAAAGGAGAGGTCACCCTGTTAGGGGTTTTCTATAGTCCTCCAAAAAGTTCCAGAGATGTAGAGGAAAGGACTGCAAAGATGATTCTGGATGGGAGCGAAAGCAACAGGGTAGTTGTTATGGGGGACTTTAACTTTCAAAATATTGACCGGAAACGCGATAGTTCAAGTACTTTAGATGGGTACGTTTTTGTCCAATGTGTGCAGGAGGGTTTCCTGACACAGTATGGAGATAGGCCAATGAGAGGCGAGGCCATTTTGGATTTGATACTGGGTAATGAACCAGGGCAGGTGTTAGATTTGGAGGTAGGTGAGCACTTTGGTGATAGTGACCACAATTCGATTACGTTTACTTTAGTGATGGAAAGGGATAGGTATATACTGCAGGGCAAGAGTTATATCTGGGGGAAAGGCAATTATGATGTGATGAGGCAAGACTTAGGATGCATCGAATGGAGAGGAAAACTGCAGGGCATGGGCACAATGGAAATGTGGAGCTTGTTCAAGGAACAGCTACTGTGTGTCCTTGATAAGTATGTACCTGTCAGGCAGGGAGGAAGTGGTCGACCAAGGGAACTGTGGTTTACTAAAGCAGTCGAAACACTTGTCAAGAGGAAGAAGGAGGCCTATGTAAAGATGAGACATGAAGGTTTAGTTAGGGTGCTCAAGAGTTACAAGTTAGCTAGGAAGGACCTAAAGAGAGAGCTAAGAAGAGCCAGGAGGGAACATGAGAAGTCTTTGGCAGGTAGGATCAAGGATAACCCTAAAGCTTTCTATAGATATGTCAGGAATAAACGAATGACTAGGGTAAGAGTAGGGCCAGTCAAGGACCGTAGTGGGAAGTTGTGCTTGGAGTCCGAGGAGATAGGAGAGGTGCTAAATGAATATTTTTCGTCAGTATTCACACAGGAAAAAGACAAAGTTGTTGAGGAGAATACTGAGATTCAGGCTACTAGACTAGAAGGGCTTGAGGTTCATAAGGAGGAGGTGTTAGCAATTCTGGAAAGTGTGAAAATAGATAAGTCCCCTGGGCCGGATGGGATTTATCCTAGGATTCTCTGGAAAGCTAGGGAGGAGATTGCTGAGCCTTTGGCTTTGATATTTAAGTCATCTTTGTCTACAGGAATAGTGCCAGAAGACTGGAGATTAGCAAATGTTGTCCCCTTGATCAAAAAGGGGAGTAGAGACAACCCAGGTAACTATAGTCCAGTGAGTCTTACTTTTGTTGTGGGCAAAATCTTGGAAAGGTTTATAAGAGATAGGATGTATAATCATCTGGAAAGGAATAATTTGATTAGAGATAGTCAACACGGTTTTGTGAAGGGTAGGTCATGCCTCACAAACCTTATTGAGTTCTTTGAGAAGGTGACCAAACAGGTGGATGAGGGTAAAGCAGTTGATGTGGTGTATATGGATTTCAGTAATGCGTTTGATAACGTTCCACACAGTAGGCTACTACAGAAAATATGGCGGCATGGGATTCAGGGTGATTTAGCAGTTTGGATCAGAAATTGGTTAGCTGGAAGAAGACAAAGGGTGGTGGTTGATGGGAAATGTTCAGACTGGAGTCCAGTTACTAGTGGTGTACCACAAGGATCTGTTTTGGGGCCACTGCTGTTTGCCATTTTTATAAATGACCTGGAGGAGGTCGTAGAAGGATGGGTGAGTAAATTTGCAGATGACACTAAAGTCGGTGGAGTTGTGGACAGTGCGGAAGGATGTTACAGAGGGACATAGATAAGCTGCAGCGCTGGGCTGAGAGGTGGCAAATGGAGTTTAATGCAGAAAAGTGTGAGGTGATTCATTTTGGAAGGAATAACAGGAAGACGGAGTACTGGGCTAATGGTAAGATTCTTGGCAGTGTGGATGAGCAGAGAGATCTCGGTGTCCATGTACATAGATCCCTGAAAGTTGCCACCCAGAGTGAGAGGGTTGTTCGGAAGGCGTACGGTGTATTAGCTTTTATTGGTAGAGGGATTGAGTTTCGGAGCCATGAGGTCATGTTGCAGCTGTACAAAACTCTGGTGCGGCCGCATTTGGAGTATTGCGTGCAATTCTGGTCACCGCATTAGAGGAAGGATTTGGAAGCATTGGAAAGGGCGCAGAGGAGATTTACCAGAATGTTGCCTGGTATGGAGGGAAGATCTTATGAGGAAAGGCTGAGGGACTTGAGACTGTTTTCGTTAGAGAGAAGAAGGTTAAGAGGTGACTTAATTGAGTCATACAAGATGACCAGAGGATTGAATAGGGTGGACAGTGAGAGCCTTTTTCCTCGGATGGTGATGTCCAGCACAAGGGGACATAGCTTTAAATTGAGGGGAGATAGATATAAGACAGATGTCAGAGGTAGGTTCTTTACTCAGAGAGTAGTAAGGGCGTGGAATGCCCAGCCTGCAACAGTAGTGGACTTGCCAACACTAAGGGCATTCAAATGGTCATTGGATAGACATATGGACGATAAGGGAATAGTGAATTGGGCTTTAGAGTGGTTTCACAGGTTGCCGCAACATCGAGGGCCGAAGGGCCTGTACTGCGCTGTAATGTTCTATGTTCCTAGGAAAGACAAACAAACGGCTGTGACGGGTCTCGTTCGTGGCTGTGCAGAAGAGTGATCTAATGGAGTGGAGGACGTCGGGGAGGACCTCCTGCCAACGGGGGAGCGGGAGACTTCTAGACCGGAGGGCCAGAAGGACGGCCTTCCATACGGTTGCGTTCTACCTCTCCACCTGCCCGTTTCCCTGCGGGTTATAGCTTGTAGTCCTGCTCGAGGCGATGCCTTTGCTGAGCAGGTACTGACGTAGCTCATCGCTCGTGAACGATGTGTCCCGGTCGCTGTGGACGTACGCAGGGAAACCGAACAGTGTGAAGATGCTGTGCAGTGCCTTTATCACAGTGGCTGAGGTCATGTCGGGGCAGGGGACAGCTAAGGGGAAGCGGGAGTACTCATCGACGACGGTTCGAAAGTTTCTATGACGGTTGGTGGAGGGGAGGGGGCCCTTTGAAGTCAATACTTAGGCGCTCAGAGGGCCGGGAGGCCTTTACCAGACGGGCCTTGTCTGGCCGGTAGAAGTGCGATTTGCACTCCGCACAAACCTGGCAGTCCCTAGTCATGGCCTTGACCTCCTCGGTGGAGAAGGGCAGATTGTGAGCCTTAACAAAGTGGGTAAGCCGGGTGACCCCCGGGTGACAGAGATCATCGTGGATAGCCCGAATTTGGTCCTCTTGCGCGCTGGCGCATGTGCTGCGGGACAGGGCATCTGGGGGCTCATTGAGCTTCCCAGGATGATACTTGATATCGTAATTGTACGTGCCGAGTTCGATCCTCTACCTCAAGATTTTGTCATTTTTATTTTGCCCCATTGTGCGTTGTCAAACATGAAGGAGACCGACCGCTGGTCAGTGACAAGGGTGAACCTCCTACTGGCTAGGTAGTGCCTCCAGTGCCACACGGCTTCCACTATGGCTTGTGCTTCCTTCTCGATCAAGGTGTGGCGGATTTCAGAAGCGTGGTGGGTTCTAGAGAAGAATGCTACTGGCCTGCCCGCCTGGTTGAGTGTGGCAGCCAGTGCAACGTCTGACGCATCACTCGCTACCTGAAAGGGGATGGACTCATCCACCGCGTGCATTGCGGCCTTGGTGATGTCGGCCGAGCGGGCCTCAGCCGTCAGGGGAAAAGTGGCGGTTTTAATAAGTGGGCGGCTTTGTCCGCATAGTTGGGGACCCACTGGGTGCAGTAGGAGAACAGCCCCAGGCATCGTTTGAGGGTCTTGAGGCTGTGGGGAGGGGGGAGTTCTGTGAGGGGGCGCATACAGTCAGGGTCGGGCCCTAGGACTCCGTTCTCCACGACGTAGCCAAGGATGGCCAGTCGGGTAGCGCGGAAAACGCACTTCTCTTTGTTATTTGTGAGGTTGAGGGATTGGGCGGCCTGGAGGAACCTCTGGAGGTTGGCGTCATGGTCCTGCCAATTATGGCCGCAGATGGTAACATTGTTCAAGTATGGGTATGTAGCCCGCAAACCGTACTGGTTCATCATTCGGTCCATCGTTCTCTGAAAGTCCGAGACCCCATTAGTGAAGCCGAAGGGAACCCTGAGGAAGTGGAAGAGTCGGCCGGCTGCTTCAAAGGCAGTGTAGTGGCGCTCTTCCAGGCGGATTGGGAGCTGGTGGTAGGCCAACTTCAGATCGACCGTTGAGAACTCACGGTACTGTGCGATCTGATTGACCATCTCCGCTATGCAGGGGAGGGGGTACGCATCCAGTTCCGTGAACCGATTAATGGTCTGGCTGTAGTCTACAACCATCCGGTTCTTTTCCCCGGTCCGGACGACCACCACTTGCGCTCTCCAGGGGCTGTTGCTGGCCTCGTTGAACCCTTCACTCAACAGTCGCTGGACATCCGACTTGATAAAAGTCATGTCTTGGGAACTGTACCGCCTGCTCCTGGTGTCGATGTGCTTACAGTCAGGAGTGAGGATTGCAGAGAGCGAAGGGGGGGAAACCTTGAGGGTCGCGAGGCTGCATACCGTGAGGGGGGGAAAGGGTCCGCCAAACTGTAGGGTCAGGCTTTGGCGACCGCATTGGAAGTCTAATCCGAGCAGTAGGGGGGTGCAGAGGTGAGGAAGGATGTACAGCTTAAAACGAGCGGACTCTGCACCCTGCATCGCGAGATTGGCGAGACAGTACCCCCAGATCTGAACCAAATGGGAACCGGAGGCAAGAGAGATTGTTTGGGATGCGAGGTAGATGTTGAGGGAGCAGCGCCTTACCGTGTCAGGGTGGACGAAGCGCGATCCCTGCCGCTGACTCGGTTCCCGCCGCTTGCTCGGTTCCCGCCGCTGACTCGGCCGTCGCTCTGTCCCCGCGTTCTCCCGCCTCTCCTGCCGTGTGGGGGGGGGTGTCGGTCCCTGCCGCTGGCTCTGTCCCTGCCGCTGGCTCGGTCCCCGCCGCTGGCTCGGTCCCTGCCGCTGGCTCGGTCCCCGCCGCTGGCTCGGTCGTCGCTCTGTCCCCGTGTTCCCCCGCCTCTCCTTCCGTGCGGGGGGGGGGGTGTCGGTCCCTGCCGCTGGCTCGGTCCCTGCCGCTGGCTCGGTCCTCGCTCGGTCCCCGCATTCTCCAGCCTCTCCTGCCGTGCAAGGGGGGGGGGCGTCGGTCCCTGCCGCTGGCTCGGTCCCTGCCGCTGTCTCGGACCCTGCCGCTGGCTCGATCCCTGCCGCTGGCTCGATCCCAGCCGCTGGCTCGGTCGTCGCTCTGTCCCCGCGTTCTCCCGCCTCTCCTGCCGTGAGGGGAGGGTGTCGGTCCCTGCTGCTGGCTCGGTCCCCACTGCTGGCTCGGCCCCCGCCGCTGACTCGATCCTCGCTTGGCCCCCGCGTTCTTCTGCCTCTCCTGCCGTGCGGGGGGGCGTCGGTCCCTACCGCTTGCACAGTCCCTGCCGCTGGCTCGGTCCCTACCGCTGGCTCGGTCTCTGCCGCTGGCTCGGTCCCTGCCGCTGGCCCGGTCCCTGCCGCTGGCTCGGTCCTCGCCGCTGGCTCGGTCCCCGCCGCTGGCTCGGTCCCCACTGCTAGCTCGGCCCCCGCCGCTGACTCGATCCTCGCTTGGTCCCCGCGTTCTCCTGCCTCTCCTGCCGTGCGGGGGGGCGTCGGTCCCTACCGCTTGCTCGGTCCCTGCCGCTGGCTCGGTCCCTACCGCTGGCTCAGTCCCTGCCGCTGGCTCGGTCCTCGCCGCTGGCTCAGTCCCTGCCGCTGGCTCGGTCCTCGCCGCTGGCTCGGTCCCCGCCGCTGGCTCGGTCCCTGCCGCTGGCTCGGTCCCCGCCGCTGGCTCGGTCCCTGCCGCTGGCTCGGTCATCGCCGCTGGCTCGGTCCCTGCCGCTGGCTCGGTCCCTGCCGCTGGCTCGGTCCCTGCCGCTGGCTCGGTCCCTGCCGCTGGCTCGGTCCCTGCCGCTGGCTCGGTCCCTACCGCTGGCTCGGTCTCTGCCGCTGGCTCGGTCCCTGCCGCTGGCTCGGTCCCTGCCGCTGGCTCGGTCCCTGCCGCTGGCTCGGTCCTCGTCGCTGGCTCGGTCCCTGCCGCTGGCTCGGTCCTCGCTGCTGCCTCGGTCCCTGCCGCTGGCTCGGTCCCTGCCGCTGACTCGGTCCCTGCCGCTGGCTCGGTCCCTGTCGCTGGCTCGGTCCTCGCTGCTGGCTCGGTCCCTGCCGCTGGCTCGGTCCCCACTGCTGGCTCGGTCCCCGCTGCTGGCTCGGTCCCTGCCGCTGGCTCGGTCCCTACCGCTGGCTCGGTCCCCGCTGCTGGCTCGGTCCCCGCTGCTGGCTCGGTCCCTGCCGCTGGCTCGGTCCCTGCCGCTGGCTCGGTCCCCGCTGCTGGCTCGGTCCATGCTGCTGGCTCGGTCCCTGCCGCTGGCTTGGTCCCTACCGCTGGCTCGGTCCCTACCGCTGGCTCGGTCCCTGCCGCTGGCTCGGTCCTCGCCGCTGGCTCGGTCCCCGCTGCTGGCTCGGTCCCTGCCGCTGGCTTGGTCCCTACCGCTGGCTCGGTCCCTACCGCTGGCTCGGTCCTCGCCGCTGGCTCGGTCCCTGCCGCTGGCTCGGTTCCTACCGCTGGCTCGGTCCCTGCCGCTGGCTCGGTCCCTACCGCTGGCTCGGTCCCTGCCGCTGGCTCGGTCCTCGCCACTGGCTCGGTCCCTGCCGCTGGCTCGGTTCCTACCGCTGGCTCAGTCCCTGCCGCTGGCTCGGTCCTCGCCGCTGGCTCGGTCCCTGCCGCTGGCTCGGTCCCCGCCGCTGGCTCGGTCCCCGCCGCTGGCTCGGTCCCCGCCGCTGGCTCGGTCCCTGCCGCTGGCTCGGTCCCCGCCGCTGGCTCGGTCCTCGCCGCTGGCTCGGTCCCTGCTGCTGGTTCGGTCCCCGCTGCTGGCTCGGTCCTCGCCGCTGGCTTGGTCCCTACCGCTGGCTCGGTCCCTACCGCTGGGTCTGTCCTCGCCGCTGGCTCGGTCCTCGTCGCTGGCTCGGTCCCTACCGCTGGCTCGGTCCCTGTCGCTGGCTCGGTCCCTGTCGCTGGCTCGGTCCTCGCTGCTGGCTCGGTCCCTGCCGCTGGCTCGGTCCTCGTCGCTGGCTCGGTCCCTGCCGCTGGCTCGGTCCCTGTCGCTGGCTCGGTCCTCGCTGCTGGCTCGGTCCCTGCCGCTGGCTCGGTCCCTACCGCTGGCTCGGTCCCTACCGCTGGCTCGGTCCCTGTCGCTGGCTCGGTCCTCGCTGCTGGCTCGGTCCCCGCCGTTGACTCAGTCCTCGCTCGGTCCCCGCATTCTCGAGCCTCTCCTGCCGTGCAGGGAGGGTGGGGCGTCGGTCCCTGCCGCTGGCTCGCTCCCTGCCACTGGCTTGGTCCCTGCCGCTGGCTCGGTCCCTGCCACTGGCTCGATCCCTGCCGCTGGCTCGATCCCTGCCGCTGGCTCGGTCGTCGCTCTGTCCCTGCGTTCTCCCGCCTCTCCTGCCGTGCGGGGGGGGTGTCAGTCTCTGCCGCTGGCTCGGTCCCTGCCGCTGGCTCGGTCCCCACTGCTAGCTCGGCCCCCGCCGCTGACTCGATCCTCGCTTGGTCCCCGCGTTCTCCTGCCTCTCCTGCCGTGCGGGGGGGCGTCGGTCCCTACCGCTTGCTCGGTCCCTGCCGCTGGCTCGGTCCCTACCGCTGGCTCAGTCCCTGCCGCTGGCTCGGTCCTCGCCGCTGGCTCAGTCCCTGCCGCTGGCTCGGTCCTCGCCGCTGGCTCGGTCCCCGCCGCTGGCTCGGTCCCTGCCGCTGGCTCGGTCCCCGCCGCTGGCTCGGTCCCTGCCGCTGGCTCGGTCCTCGCCGCTGGCTCGGTCCCTGCCGCTGGCTCGGTCCCTGCCGCTGGCTCGGTCCCTGCCGCTGGCTCGGTCCCTGCCGCTGGCTCGGTCCCTGTCGCTGGCTCGGTCCCTGCCGCTGGCTCGGTCCCTGCCGCTGGCTCGGTCCCTGCCGCTGGCTCGGTCCCTGCCGCTGGCTCGGTCCTCGCCGCTGGCTCGGTCCCTGCCGCTGGCTCGGTCCCTGCCGCTGGCTCGGTCCCCGCCGCTGGCTCGGTCCTCACTCGGTTCCTGCGTTTTCTCCTGACGTGCGTGGGGGACGGGGGGAGGGGGGCAGTCCGGCAGGTTTGCGCATTTTGTTTTTTTGTCTCTCCCCCAGGAACGGGACACGACTGTCGGAGCTCCGTTGCCCGCGACCGCTCTCCTACCCCGCCGTAAGTCCTATCTCCTGTCGCTGTTGATGATTCAAATATCTCAGCTAGAGGGCCGGCAATTTCCTAATTAGCCTCCAACAACGTCCTGGGATACATTTCATCAAGTCCCATGTATTTATCTATCTATAGAGTTATATCTCTGTAGAGAGAATGGTCCAGAGTCTAAAATAAAAGCAGTCATTATTTGATTACACCCGTTTAAGTGTGGACAGAAAGTTCCATTAGATTGTATGTGCAGACGTCCCATCAATGTTGGTGCTTGGGAACTTTTGTCTCCTAGTCACATAGACTGAAACTAAAGAACATCAACAAGTCTAGAGCCGTTGCTGAACAAAATGTCAGAGAGTTTGCAAATTTTACATTCAAATTATTCTAAAAGTTGCCAAAGGAAACTCTCGAGCCGATGATTCAATGTACTAATAACTTTCTAAATTGCCAACCCAAATGTGTTGTCGCTCTTCTTTGCAGGCTTCTGGCTCCATTGGTCTTGGCTAAGGCCCAATTCAACAGCCTGTTTTGCCCAAGAAAGTTGGCCACCCTGCCGACTGCATTCATTAAAATAAATATTACAATGCTATATCCGCTTTGAACCACTAGAAGCATTGGCTCTTCGCCAATATAACTGCTTGTTTGTATCTCCCCTTGCCCAACTGATTCTGACAGCTCTTGTCCTGCCACATGGCTACCTTTCTTCAGCTTGCTTCAGCTCTCCTGGTTTTTTCAGTCATGGTTGTATATAACTGGCTCTCAACATCAGTTTTGGTTTCTTCATGGGAAGCATATTAATAGCAAAATTACTTTGTTTTTCAAATTTTTACTCCTGTTAAACAGGTGTGGTAACTTTGTCTGAATGACTTTTGAGCTATACACATTGGAGATCATTTTCAGGTGCAAGGGGCGGAATTCTCTGACAATGGGACTATGCCCCACGCCCGCGGGAAAACAGGCACGAATCACTATGGACTTACCTGGAAAAAGTCCAAAGTGATCCTCCAATTTGCGGGGGGCCCCAGAGTGCTTCTCGCAGCTCCGGCTGCTGATACAGGGCCCTACGCTTCCGCAACATGGCGGACCCACACCGCGGGCCGTCCCCAACAATGTAGGCCCCCCCGAGATCGCGCGGGCCCGCTGATCGGTGGCCCCCAATCGCGAGCCTGGCCATCCTGTTTGCCCTGCCCCGGTGACGGATCTCCCCGCTCCCCACCAGGGCAGCTATGGACTAAATCCGCAGCCGCCACTCCGAGCTCCCGCCGGGTGGAACATGAATGAACCACGCCGGCGGGAACTTGGCAAGTTGTCGGCGGAAAATCACCGCGGGGGCCTCTTTCAATGGGCCCCGACTGGCGCCGCGTCGACCCCACTTGCGTGATTGGCGCGATTCTCTGGACCCGGGTCTGATGCCCATTTTCCACCCCTGCACCCTGCACGATTGCGGCACGGATGCTCGGGGAATCCCGGCCAAGATTTCCATTCCATTATTATCAACTGCATAAAATGCATCTGGATTCTACAATGGGTGGGCCCCTCAGCACTATATTAATGACCTTGATAAAGGTACTAACTGAATTGTAAACAAATTCACTGACTATGCAATGATAGGTAGAAAGTTAATTGTGAGGAGAAGGATACAGAGTCTGCAAATGGATATCGATTAGTTTCATGAGTGGCAGAAATGTGGTGAGCAGAGTATCATGTGGGAAAATGTGAGGTTGTCCACTTTGGTAGGAAGAATAGAAAAACAAAATATTATTTAAATAGAGAGACTGAAGAATATTGCAGTACAGAGAGATATGGGTGTCCTTATGCATTAATCACAAAATGCTAACATGCAGTCCAAAGATGTGCAGGTTAGGTGCATTGGCCACACTAAATTGCCTCTTGGTGTCCAAAGACTAGCTGGGCTGACAGGGATAGGATAGGGGAGTGGGTCGAGGTAGGGTGCTCTTTCAGAGGTTTGGCATAGACTCGATGGGCCGAATGGCCTCCTTCTGAACTGAAGTAATTCTATAGTTCTAAGGTACAGCAAGTAATTAGGAAGGAAAATAGGGGGTGCAGTGCAAAAGTAGTGTTGTATTGTAAGAACTGTACTGGCATTGGTGAGACCATGCCTCATGTATTGTGCACAGTTTTGGGCCCCCAATGGTCCTGGGGGTTGGATGGGTGAGGGCTTGGACCCTGGACCCCATTCTCCTGGGATAGGGGTCCCTTGCCAGATCTGTCCCTTCCAGCCCTAGAAAACCTGGAGATCAGCCTTTCATTTAATTAACATTTTAATAGTTCAAAGACAGCTGCTTTTGTGGATTGTTTATCTATCTTTCCCTTCATGCTTGAATATATCTCAGGTACTCTCCTTTGAGTCGAACCACAATGCTTATAAACACTCTTGCTATGATTGACAGCTCCTCACCACATTAAAGCAGCTAAAAGCTTTCACTTTCTATTTCCTAACAGCAGAAAGCACTTAGCTGTTTTGATGTGGTGAGGAGCTGTTTACTAACCTGTCAATCACAGGCGAGTGAAAGGTATTGCTCTGTGAAATTGAATCAATGGTTTGCATTTCAAAGGTTGTTGAGAATTTGAAGTCTATTCAATTGTTGTGGACTTTTCAAGAAGCCTCTGATACTTGTAACAGTTGCTGTTTGAAATACATTTATCTGCAGGAGCAGATGTTAGGAAACGGAAAGTATTTCTGCTTTGATTCATCACTGACCTGCCTGAACTATATTTCAGCTGTCAGGCAGAGCAGTTTAGGCTGAGGAGGCCACTTCAGAGTTAACCAATGCAGACCAGGAGGATGCTGTTGAGCAGAGGGCTGCCTGTAATCACCATGCCAAAATTCAGGTTGACCACGGCTGGAAAAGGAAGACCAATCACGGACCAATCCTTGGGGGTGGGGGAGGGGGGGGGGGGGCCCAGGTGGTGGTGGTGGGGGGGGGGGGGAGGGGAGGGGTTCGAGGGTTAAGCACTGACTCACAGATCAAACCCACTCAATCCTTGGATGACCTTCCCTCTACAGCCTGTAAATGGTAAAGGGACACATTATCAATGGCCTAACCGACCACCTTAGCCTCCCTTGGGTCCACCATTTAGACAACCTCACACTAAACCCCGCCTGGTGGATTTCCTGCTGCAGGGGTGGTTGTGAGGGGGGGGGGGGGGGGGGTGGAGCATTAAGTTGGGGGGGGGGGGGAAATGTGGAAATTCGGGCTTCTAGACCGTTAATCGCATGCATTAGCATGCTAATCATGAATTAGCATTTTCCCGCCTGTGCAAGGTGGGTAATGCACAATGACTGGCAGTGGGTCAGCTGGCGCCTGGTGCTGATCCCATTTTTTGGACAATGCTCCATTCTCTGCCTGATTAGGATTCCCAAACACAATGACGTGCAATGGAGAATCTCGGAATTAATCTCCATACTTAAGGTGGGCCATACTTGATTTGAAGGCAGTTCAAAGAGTGTTCTCTAGACTGATTACTGGGATGAAGAGCTTGTCTTATGAAGAAAGGTTGAGCATGTTGAGCCAATATTCATTGGATCTTAGAAGAATGAGAAGTGCTCTTATTGAAACAAATAAGATTCTGAGGGGACTCGATAGGATACATGCTGAAAGAATGATTCTCCTCATGAGGGTGTTTAGAACTAGGGTACAAAGTTTTGAAATAAGGGGTTTTCCATTAAAGATAGAGATGAGGAGGAATTTCTTCTCTCAAATTGTTGTCAATCTTTTGGCATTCTCTACCCCAGTGAACTGTGGAGGCTGAGGCATTGAACATATTCGGGCTAATTTAAACAGATTTTTGATCTACAAGAGAATCAAGGTTTATGGGAGGGCAGTCGGGAAGGTAGAATTAAGACTATGATCAGATCAGCCATGATCTTGTTAGATGGCAGAGGAGACTCAAGGGGCCGATCTCTTGGCCAGAATTCTCCGGCCGTTAGAGTTCTCTTTTCCCGCCGGCAGCGCACCCCCGCCAGCAGGTTTTCCCATTGACAAGCGGCGTGAGTAGAGAATCCTGTTGTCAGTGAACGGCGATCTTCCGAGAAACACACGGCTGGGGGACCGGCGAGTACAGCCCCTTATGTTCCTGTGGTCGGCCATTTTATTATCCAGGTGGTGAAATTGAAAATCATCCCCATCTTTGTTTAAAATTAGATTTGAATTTGCTATCTCTGGTAGTTAGCTTCAAGTTTAGAGCTCTCGACCAGAGCTCTTGGTTGCCCTGTTTTTAATTGTTGCAGTTACCCCAATGTCGGTGTAACAGGCTCAAGAGATCGTGGAATTCAAAATAATGCAATATAATGAGAAAGTAGCTTTACCCTTTTTGCTTTAAGTGGATTTCAGTCATTTAAAATTGATTCGGATTACTCGGAGCTGATGGGTTACTATGAGGTTAAAAATGCTTACTAATTTTGTGCAACGTCTATTTTTAGCTCACTGTTACCATTCTTAAATATATGAAGGAAATTGTTTTTAAAGCAATTTTTTTTTTCAAACACAGCGGTGGAGGAGGAGGAATCTTTCCAAAATGGATGCAATTTTGGGTGTGATTTGCACTGGAATCCACAATTGCACCCAAACTGGGAAATTCAAAAGACTGACCTTTTCCATTCACAGAAACCCTGCTCGCCCTGCTGGCCACTAGCTCTATAAATTTCCTCCGCCTCAGGTGACTTGCTGTGATCTCGGTGAATTTGTTGGTCAACTTACAATCAGTATAAAACTTGCTCTGAATAATACTTTCTCCATTACGCTTGGTATGTCTAATAATACTCAGCGAATGAATACAATTATAACACAGGGATGTCAATCCAGCTAAATTTGAGCTCATCGATTATGGATGAAAATAGGGTAGCCCTGAGTATTATTGATGTAGAGAAAAGCTAGAAACAGTGGAGGTCACGGAGGTTTAGGGATCTATTTGCACAGATTACTAAAATGTCGTGGTCAGGTGCAAAAATAGCCAGAAAGACTGATGGAATTTAGTTTCTATAACCAGAGGCCCAGAATGTAAAGGATAGGGAGGTTAACTACAGCATTGCTGTCATCTTTTTCGGCTCCTTATTAAAGCCATCTGTATCGATGATGTGCCCCAGCTAGTTTATGGATGTCTTGAAATAGTCGTACTTTTCCTTTTTTACTCTGAGATTATGGTTTTGTAGACTTTTCAGTGAGCTTCCAAGTTTTATACCCAAACCAGTGATGAGAATGACATCTAGATAATATTTCACCCCATTTCACCCACTCAGAATTTGATCCATGGACCTCTGAAAAAGAGCATGAGCAAATGTTATTTCACATGGGCGGTGCAAGCAACTTTTGTTCTGCTTGTTTATGGTTGTGCTCCGTTTTTCATAAACCTTCAGCATCGGAGGCTTTTGCTTCGCCTGACATGCAAGTGCATTCCCAGGAATCTTTTCTCCGCTCTCAATGTCATCTCCACTTTTGTTCAATCACTTTTGCCTCAGCAATTTATTTTTCCACATTCCTCTTCACCAGTGGTGGAGGAAGATTTAGTCATGGCTTTCAAAAGGGAACTGAATAGTACCTGAACATAAACGTTTACAGGGCTACACAGAAAAGTCAGGGAAGGGGGACCACAGTGATGGTGGGCTTCTATGTGTTAACCATTCAATTATTCCATAAAATCAGAGCCGGGCTGTTCAGGAACAATATTAGGAAATACGTCTTCATGCCAAAGGTGATAGAAGCATGGAACTCTTGCCCACAAAAAGCAGTGGATGCTAGCTCAGTTAATAATTTGATTTTCCAGCCAAGTGTATTAGGGGGTGTGGAGCTAAGGCAGATGAATGGAGTCACAGAGACAATTCGGCCATGATCCAATTGAATGACAAGACATGCTCAGACAGCAGAGTGGCCTATTCCTGCTCCCATTATAAAACCGTTTCAACTCTCATTCACCATGAGCAATAGCACAGGGGACCTTATCTAGTAGAGAATAAATATTCTTCCAGTGAAGACCAGCGCAAACTGGAGAAACAGTACCTCATCTTCCGGTTAGATGCGTTCCAACCTTCCAGACTTAACATGGAGTTCAACGACTTCAGACGTTGAACTCTCTCCTCCACCTTCACCCCATTTTTATTTCTACCAATTTATTTTAATTTCTTCCATTGATCTGTTTTTCTCTCACCATTGTCCCATTCGCCCACCCCACTTGGGTCATCTGTTTCCTGTTCCTAATAATAATATTATAATAATAATCTTTATTATTGTCACAAGTAGGCTTACATTAACACATCAATGAAGTTACTGCAAAAAGCCCCATGTCTGGCAGCTAATCGGGTACACTGAAGGAGAATTCAGAATGTCCAATTTACCTAACATCTTTGGGACTTGTGATGGAAACCCGAGAACCCGGAGAAAACCCAGGCAGATATGGGGAGAACGTGCAGACACTGCACAGACCCAAGCCAAGAATCGAACCTAGGACCCTGACACTGTGAAGCAACAGTGCTAACCGTGGTTGCCCTTTGACACAACTCTCCCATTTGTTCTGCCAATCACACATTCTAATCTCTTTATGTGTCACTATCAGCACCCTTCTTAGCCTTAATCACCCCCATTTACATTTCTTTTGTCTGCCTGTCCACGACATCTTTGTCAATCTCCACCAATTGTTGGCCCCCTGTCCAGCCCCAATGCTCCATGCTCCCCTCCCCAACACAGCACTATAAATCTGACCCTATTTCCAGTTCTACCCAACTTTGACGACAGACTCACCCAGACTTGGAATGTTAGCTGCCTTCTCTCTCCACAGATACTGTCAGACCTCCTGAGATTGTCCAGTATTTTCTCTTTTTGTTGCAGGTTCCAGCATCCTCAATAATTTGCTTTTATATTATTGTAATAAGCATTCATGTCAGTTGGCCTTATCATTGCGTTGCTTTAGTTCTTGGCTAACCTGCTGAATTAAGACACGAAGGTTAAAGCATTCAAGTGAATTAATACAGGATGGCAGATGTGTTGAAGCTCAAGAATAGAACTTTGGATAGGGTATGAAGCTTCATGGTCTGAGCTCCTAACTGGAGACAATGTCCTGTCATTTGACACTACCTTCTATGAAAACTGATTCCGAATAAATCATTGTATTTTATTTCCAGTTAACTTCACCGCAAAATATTTTGCTTCACTAATGAGTGCAGATGCCATTGTCCGAGGAAAGCCATGTCGAACTTACCAAACCTGAGGAAGTTGAATTAATTCAGCTGACATTGTTACTTGCCTAGGGTCTTTCACAGGTCAAGTGATATCACCCATGCATGTTGATTCAGTCGTCTTATGTTATGTAGAACAGCATTTTCTGCAAATCAGTTCCTCAGGGGCTGGATTAGCACTGGGCTAAATAGCTGGCTTTTAAAGCAGACCAAGGCAGGTCAGCAGCACGGTTCAATCCCCGTACCAGCCTCCCCGAATGTGGCGACTAGGGGCTTTTCACAGTAACTTCATTTGAAGCCAACTTGTGACAATAAGCGATTTTCATTTCATTTCATTTTCAGTGATGCCGTGAGCACCGTCTGAACAATACTATTCTCAGCACCAAAAGGCAACTAAAATTGAAGAACACATGGCTTCTGTCGAATAATTTAACTCATGAGGCAATAAGAAAAGAGACATAAAAGATCTTCTGGACTGCTTTTGTTCAACTGAGGGGTCAAAGAGGGATTTTCCCCCATATTGGCATTGGGATTTTCCAATTCTGTTTTTTCCCAGCAGACTATAGGTCCACAGGTCGGTAAAAATAATCCTGTTATGGTGTTGCAGCCACCACATGTAGACCAGCTGGTCTTTTTCTGCCTGTCATTTTCACCTAAATCTTTTCTGGAATGGTGTTTAGGATGAGTACTTGTTGGTGGAATGGCACAATGCGCATGGAATTCTATCAGTACATAAAAGCTTTTAGTTAACTCCTCTCGTGACAGCCACTGCAGCACAGACAATTTGCAGCAACTTGAATCCCATCTGAAGTCCAGAGAAGGTTAAACAACAAAGGTTTATTTGGACAAACAAAGTAAATGCCACAATCCGGAATACAGAACATAAGTCCCAACCGGTCCCAATCCTAAGTGACTTTTAAGAACCTGAGTCACGAGCCCCCAACTGTTCGGCCTCTGTCCCTCAGTGGGGGAGCTTGTACTCAATGAGCCCCAAGGAGAGTTCAATTGGGTCATCCCTGGGAGTCTCGTGAGGGTTATTACAACAACCATGTACAAATGTGAGCAGTGGTTCAATGTTTTGGACTTGATTTCCGCTCTTTTGATTTGCCGTATTTTGCAAGGTGCAATCTGTCCCTGGAATTTCCCTCACTTATTCAGAACCAATCACTTCCAGAAGTGCCATAATAATGGTCCATGGGTGGCTCTTCAATCATGTGCTTGAACTGGGAAAACCTGTTATGTAATATTGTGAAATTCCAGGAGGATTTGAGTGCCTAAATGCTGTGGAGCACCAGCAGGACATTACATGACAGGGCAAAGCATGGGCGATAGATCATAGGTTTCTAAGGTTCAGCTTCCGAATCAATCACTTGTTTTATTTTACAGTGCAGCTAAGACCGGCTGTTACCATTGTTGCTCTGTTGAAGTATGACATTCCAGTTGTATTAATGAGAAATGGCATGCCGTGTTTTTGTTGGAGCTTTAATTAGTAAAAAGACTTCTGTGTTGCTTTTTTTAATCGATTTTTAAAAAACAATGTTCTTTCAGCTGGAAATCAATGTAACCTTTTGAGAATGTGTGATCGGAGTGTTTTTATCACCTAAAATGTATTAAAAACAGTAAATGTAATAAATATAATCTGCAAATGGAATAGATCCGTAAGCCTGTTTGTAATATATGCTTAAGTACAATTGCTGCAAGCACATATGCAATAATGAGCAACTGTAAATCCACATCTGACTACAATGATAATCATGCCCATAGTTGTAAATGTAATGAATTCACAAAACCTGCTTGGCGGGTGTTTGCATTTGAAGGTCAGCCCGACGAACATAGAAACATAGGGACATAAGATTTAGGAGCAGGAGTAGCCCATTGTACACGAGAAAGGTTTCTTTTACAAACTATGTTGGAAAGAACTTGGATGCATGTAGCTCCTTTCGCATCCAAAGGGTTTTGCAGCCAATTAAGTGCAGTTCCTGCTACAATTTCAGGGGATGGGGGTGGGGGGGGGGGGGGAAGGAATTTTTGAATGGCAGTGTTTGCCACTCCACTACCTGAAGAGTTGGCGGGGATGTGTTCCTCTGACGCTGGCTGCCCCACAGCCATTCAACACTTCATGGAAGGGTCATTGATGGAGGTTCATCGGTTCAAAACTCTCAACTGGAGAGAACGTCCAGTCATGTGACGTTACTGTCTAAGACCAGGTTCGCCTTTCACATCAGAGGTCGGCGCAGGGTGACCTGCTGGGCTTCGCCTCTGTCCCTGAACTCCTCCCACTGGCTCCTAAATGGAAGGTGGGCCAGATGGAGCCTTACATTACCAATAATTGGTGACCTAAGGACCTCAATTGGGGGCGAGGGCAGGCAGGATCACCCTCAGCTTTGCCCATGCCCTGTAAAATTGTGGACAGAACAGGGGAAGGCGGTAAGGTCATGAGAAGGCCACCTGCAGAATGTTTTGGGCTTCTTCCCATCCTCTCTGCCTTCAAATCCACTGGAAAGTTCTGCCAAGGGAAATGTGGAACACAATCTGCAGGCAGGAATAAACCCACAAACAGCAATATGATAAGAGGTCATATAATCTGTTTATGTTGTGTTGGATTGATGGATTAATGTTCACCATAGCAGCAGGAGAGGTCCCCTATATAAAATAAAATAAATAAAACATAAAATGCTGGAAAACACAGCAAGGGCGGCATGGTAGCCAGGGACCAGGGTTCGATTCCAAGTTTTGGTCACTGTCTGTGTGGAGTCGGCACGTTCTCTCCGTGTCTGCGTGGGCTTCCTCTGGGTGTTCCGGTTTCCTCCCATAAGTCCAAAGAGGTACAGGTTAGGTGATTGGTTATGTTAAATTGCCCCTCAGTGTCCAAATAAAAAAAGGTTAGGTTAGGTGGGATTACTGGGTTACGGGGCTAGGGTGGGGGTGTTGGCTTAAGGAGGATGCTCTTTCCAAGGGCCGGTGCAGCTCATTTCAGCTGCCTCTCCCCCCCAGCACCCCATGGGCACCATTAGGGAGGAGGAAGCACTGGAGGCTAACCCTGGGCCTGCCACCAAGGAGATAAAGGCAGCCTCCAGTTCTTGCAAATCCCCCCTCCTGACACCGGCTCATGTGAAGGGCCGAATAAAGAACATGGCGCAAGGACAATGTCAGTGACACCGGAAAGTCAGACGCCACCCCCTCCTTTCCCCCCACACCCGGCTCCTGGCCCTGTGGAGGAAGTCCACCAAGGGCATCCAGGGCCACAGGGAATAGAAAGCCTCCACCTCTGATATGTATCCTGGGGATGCACTGGGTGTAGCAGTGGATCACGAAAGATCAAGAAGAGAGAGGATCACAGTGGGCACTGGGTAGCAGGGGTGGCAGGGGGAGTTGGCACTATCATAGCTAGGGGGAATGGAAATGTCAAACTTTCAAAATTAAAATATGTTGCACCTGATGAAGTAAAAGTAAAGTGGCCATTGTCCCAGATGGCCAGAGCCTGCTTTCCCATTTGAGGGGGCGAGCTGACTGGGGGTGATTTAATCTGAGGATCACCACACCTCAGACGAGGGCCAAGGTTGAGAAGGAGGGCCTTCATGAATAACCTTAGCCAGTCCAGTAATTGAACCCGCAGTGCTGGTTTCCCTCTGCATTACAAAAGAGCTGTGTTGCTAACTGAGCTAAACCGGCCATGATACACATGAACTCTCTGTCATGTTAATGGAGGGAAATGGGAGGAAGGATGGAAATGGGTGGGAAAAAGGACAATGGGGGGAGGAGACATTGGGAGGGAAGAAGGGATTGGGGGGATGCAGGGATTGGGGTAGTGGCAGGATGGGGGAAGAAAGAGTTAGGTACAAAGGAGGTGAATGCGGGGTAGGGAAATTGGGGAGAAGGGGGGATTGTGGTGGGGAGGGGGTGATCTGACAGATAAAGTCTTGTCCTATGAGAATTGGGTGAGGATGAGGGCCTTCTTGGTCCTTCGAGCATGGTGAATCCTTGCCTCTGCATGTCCTCCATCCTTCGGTTCCTCCTGCATGTCTTCACCGGGCCCATCATTCCTCCCCTCCTGGTCTGCCTCCTCCTCAGACAAGACTGAATGTCCCTTCGCCTCCTCCTCTTGCATGTCGCATGGCTGCAGAAAAATACTTTTCGCTGTACTTCCGTACATGTGACAATAAATCAATCAACCAATCAACCCCACTCGCCAATTTGACGTCACTTCGGCAAGGTTTACAACAGGTATTAAAAATGTGAGGCAGGCAAAGGGAACCCACCGGAGAACAAAGGTAAAAGATAAATATAGCCCCAAGGTGGGGAGAGGGACATGCCCGGGCAGTGCCCCTGCACTATTGCCTGGCACCTTGGCATAGCCATGCCAGCGAGTAGTGCCAAGAGCTGTGCCAGGGGACAGTGCCAAGGGGTCCCTCTGGGGAACTCCATTGTGGGGAGGGAGGGAGTTCCCCTTATATGGGACAATGCCCCGGTGCTTGTATGTGTTGCGAGGTGGGGTGGGGGGGTTCTCTTTACCCATGGGGGGGTGTATTTGCCCTGGGTGGTGTGAGGGGGTTCCTTGGCGCCTTTGTGGGGTCAGTCAACAGGTCTGAAGTGTAAATATTGACAGAATGTACAACATTTTGTTTGTATGATGTGGCCATGGCTGTCCTTCCTGTGTAAGTGCAAAAAGTTTATGTATTTAATTGTTTCATCCTTAGAGTTTAGTTGCTGACTGTTGAGCGACCATTAAATGGGCTCCGTTAATCTGAGAGCCTCATTGATTGCTGGCTAATGCTGCCTTAATGAAATAATGGGATTTCATGTGAGCTAAATAAGTTGATGCTTATCCATTGTGAATGCCTGGAAATTCAGTATCACGTGAATCTTTGCAAATAAAAATGAACATTCTTTCTGAGGTGAGGTCAGTTATATGCTGATCTATTGGCGCGTTTCCATAATATTATGCATGCGTTTACTGTATATTTGCATTATTGATTATGGGTTTTATATTGATGAATTGTCACCTGAATTCATACAAATCGTTTTAGCAGTCAGATGCAGGAAATGTACCAGAACACTTACAATTTCTGGGAATCAAATATGTTAAGATCGAAAACCCAATTTTAACTCCCTGTTTGATGAAGATGTCAAGCATCCGATTGAAAAGGGTTAAACAAAAAACTGAAACATAAATTTAACTTGTCGAAAACATTGTCAATAATTGCTCCACAGCCGGGCATCAAGCAGGCAATACTAGTCTGAAGCATTTTTATTGGGTTGTAAGCACTCATCTTGACCTATCCAAGGATTAGAAATACCGCTTAAGGATTCTAAAGTTGTGTTCTATTATGACATTGGAAGTCGATGGAATATATTGTATTACTTCTGCCACAATTATATGGTGGCATAAGTATTTCATATCCTTTGTCTTCACTTTGTCACCTGTAGAATCTGCTTAGCTCTTTAAATAATGTTGGCACCATTGAGCATCATCGGAAAAAGAATGATGGTGGATATCAGTGGGTAGGATTTCCTGCTCTTAGATTATTAGTGTCAGTCTGGACCATTTCCAAGTCCCAATGCTGCTCTGACTGTCAGGGAGACTGCCTGGGAACTATTCCCAGAGATGGCCATTTACAATAGAGACATGGTGGCCATGGCTGTGACAAGACGGCTGGCTGCAGGAGATGTGACATACTGATGGCCCGCTGATGGCTGTGGCCCCAATGGTAGCCTGCCCAACAACCCACAAATGGGCATTGAGTTATGTGGTTGGTTTTCTGCTCTACTTCCCTCTGTCAAACCAGAACCCCATATCTATTTGTGAGACTTGAAGCTCAGCCAAGCATTCATAATGAGATCAACTGAGAACTGTGTCAACAGATAGAGACGTCCAGGGGCGACATTCTCCGACCCCCCGCCGGGTCGGAGAATCGCCGGGGGCTGGTGTGAATCCCACCCCCACCGGTTGCCGAAGTCTCCGGCACCGGATATTCGGCCGGGGCGGGAACCGCGCCGGTTGGCGGGCCCCCCCCCCTGCTCGATTCTCCGACCTGGATGGGCCGAAGTCCCGCCGATAAATTGCCTGTCCCGCCGGCGTAAATTAAATCACCTACCTTACCGGCAGGACAAGGCGGCGTGGGCGGGCTCCGGGGTCCTGGGTGGGGCGCGGGGCGATCTGACCCCGGGGGTGCCCCCACAGTGGCCTGGCCCGCGATCGGGGCCCACCGGTCCGCGGGCAGGCCTGTGCCGTGGGGGCACTCTTTCCATTCCGCCTCCGCCACGGTCTCCACCAAGGCGGAGGTGGAAGAGACTCCCTCCACTGCGCATGCGTGGGAAACTGTCAGCGGTCGCTGACGCTCCCGCGCATGCGCCGCCCGGAGATGTCATTTCCGCGGCAGCTGGCAGGGCAACAAAGGCCGTTTCCGCCAGCTGGCGGGGTGGAAATTCCTCCGGCGTCGGCCTAGCCCCTCACTGTTGGGGCTCGGCCCCCAAAGATGCGAAGCATTCCGCACCTTTGGGGCGGCGCGATGCCCGTCTGATTGGCGCCGTTTTGGGCGCCATTCGGCGGACATCGCGCCGTTTCCGGAGAATTTCGCCCCAGATATCTGTTTTTCAAAATGTATGCAGATTTATTTGGATATGATTAAGCGATGTTGGGCAGAATAACGCAGGACAGCACGTCCACTCCCAGGAAGTTCCGCCCTCTGGATCTGCCACCATTGGATTTTCCGGCAGCTTCCTCAGTCCTGGAAACACTACAATAGTGACAGTGGCAGCTGCTAGGCCAGCATGTGTGGAGTGGCGCACAAGGCCTAGGATTCTCGGAGCACGTTTGTCCTGGATTTTGTGCTGGGGGTTTAGGGGAGCTAAAGGAAAGGGGCAATGTGAAGGGATGGGTGTGTTTAAGGATGTGGGTGGAAAAGAAGAAAAGGGGTGTTCAGTCTAAGATGGGCTATCCCACGATCAGCAACAGGCATCCCCAAAGATAAAACACATCTTTAAATTATAGGTAGAGAAATCAAGGGTCAGAATCAAACAAGGAACAGGACAAAAATTTTTTAAAAGATAAGCCTTAAGGCTTTGTGCCTTAATGCATGAAGCATATGTGATAAATTGGATTAATTAATCACGCAACTAGATGTTAACTGGTATGATATAGTTGGATTACGGAGACATGGTGCAGGTTGACCAGGGATGGGAATTGAACTTCCAGGAGTATTTAGGAAGAGCAGACAAAAAAGAAAAGGCAGTGAGGTTGCATTGCTGGTTAAAGAAGAAATTAATGCAATAATGAGGAAGGATATTAGTTCCAATGATATAGAATCTCTGTGGGTCGAGCTGAGAAACGCCTAGAGGCAAAAAATTGTGGTGGTGATTGGATTTCTTTATTGTCACGTGTACCAAGTTACAGTGAAAAGTATTTTTCTGTGAGCAGCTCAACAGACCATTAAGTACATGAAAAGAAAAGGAAATAAAAGAAAATACATAATAAGGCAACACAAGGTACACAATGTAGCTGGATAACACCGGCATCTTGTGAAGCATACAGGGGTGTAGTGTTAATGAGGTCTGTCCATAAGAGGGTCATTTAGGAGTCTGGTAACAGCAGGGAAGAAGCTATTTTTGAGTCTGTTCGTGTGTGTTCTCAGGCTTTTGTATCTCCTGCCCGATGGGAGAAGTTGGAAGAGTGAGTAGGCCGGTTGGGAGGGATCTTTGATTATGCTGCCCGCTTTTCCCAGGCAGCGGGAGGTGTAGATGGAGTCAATGGATGGGAGGCAGGTTCGTGTGATGGACTGAGCGGTGTTCACAACTCTCTAAAGTTTCTTGCGGTCCTGGGCTGAGCAGTTGCCATACCAGGCTGTGGTGCAGCCAGATAGGATGCTTTCTGTAGTGTATCTGTAAAAGTTGGTAAGGGTTAATGTGGACATGCCAAATTTTCTTTGTTTCCTGAGGAAGTATAGGCGCTGTTGTGCTTTCTTGGTGGTAGCGTCGACATGGGTGGACAAGGACAGATTTTTGGAGATGTTGATGTTGGGAATTAGAGACACTTACAATAAAGGAACATCTGAAATTATGGGTGACTTAAATCTGCACAAAGATTAGACAAATCAAATTAATAACAATACTGTAAAGGAGGAATTCCTGAGGTGTATACAGGATGATTTTCTGGACCAATATGTTAAGGAACCAAGTAATCAACAGGCTGTGTTAGACTGGGAATTGTATAATAAGAAAGGAATAATTGGCAATTTAGTTGAGCGAGGCCCTCTGGTCATGAGCAACTATAATATGATAGAATTGTTCATCAAAATGGAAAGTGATGTAGTCAATTCTGAATCTAAGGTTCTGAATGTAAATAAAGGAAACTACAATGGTATGAGGAGCGAGTTGGCTATGATGAATTGGGGAACATTACATAAAGGGATGACTGTGGATAGGCAATGGCAAACATTCAAAGAGCACATGGGTGAACTGCAACAGTCTTTCATTCCTGTCTGATGCACAAACAAAACGAGAAAGCGGCCGAACCATGGCTTACAGGGGAAATTAGTGTTAGTATCAGAGACAAGGAAGAGACATGCAAATTGGCCAGAAAAACAGCAGAATTGAGCATTTGGAGCAGTTTAGACTTCAGCAAAGCAGGACAAAGGAGTCATCTTCCAAGATTCAATAGTCTCAGGAACAGTTTCTACAGGTTGGAGGGTAGCTAATTTAACCTCAGTATTTAAAAAAGGAAGTAGAGAAAAAACAGGGAATTATAGACAAGTCAGTCTGTTGTCGTTGTTGGGGAAAATACTGGAGTCCATTACAAAAGATTTTAAAAGTCTTACAACACCAGGTTAAAGTCCAACAGGTTTGTTTCAAACACTAGCTTTTGGAGCACTGCTCCTTCCTCAGGTGAATGAAGAGGTATGTTCCAGAAACATACATATAGACAAGACAATGCTTTGAATGCAAGCATTTGCAGGTGATTAAGTCTTTACAGATCCAGGGAGAGGGGTAACCCCAGGTTAAAGAGGGGTGAATTGTCTCAAGCCAGGACAGTTGGTAGGATTTCGCAAGCCCAGGCCAGATGGTTGGGGATGAATGTAATGCAACATGAATCCCAGGTCCCGGTTGAGGCCGTACTCATGTGTGCGGAACTTGGCTATAAGTTTCTGCTCGGTGCTGGAAGTAGGCCCTTGTGCTTCTCATAACCAAAATTAATAAACAGTTGTAGGTCAGGTAAACTCCATGATATACTTTGGAGTTTTCTAAACCCTGGTTCACAACACCATTTAGGACTGAGATGAGGTGAAAGTTCTTCACCCAGAGTGGAATTTGCTGTCACAGAAAGCAGTTGAAACCAATACATATGTTTTCAAGAAAGAGTTAGATAAAGCTCTTGGGGCTAAAGGAATCAAAGGAAATGAGGGGAAAGCAGGAATGGGTTAATAAATTAAATGATCAACCATTATCATAATGAATGGCGGATCAGGCTCGAAGAACTAAAAGGCCACCTCCTGCTCCTATTTTTTGTGTATCTGTGCAACCATTTGAGGTTAATAATCGAGTTTTCCGCTCCCATCCTGCTTCCCCACCAAATGTATTATGGCATGTGTCGCCTGTTCTCAGGATCAATAGGCTTGGTAACAACTCTAATTGATGCTTAACAGGTCATTTGACTATGGCCAGTGAGCTACCAATTTAGGCTCCTCCCTTCACCTCTGTATTATAAGGGTGAGTTTGGTGGCGCAGTGGGATAGCCCTGCTGCCACACGCCAAGGTCCCAGGTTCAATCCCGGCTCTGGGTCACTGTCTGTGTGGACCTTGCACATTCTCCCCGTGTTTGCGTGGGTTTCGCCTCCACAACCCAAAGATGTGCAGGCTAGGTGGATTGGCCACTCTAAATTGCCCCTTAATTGGGAAAATGAATTGGGTACTCTAAATTTATAAAAAGAAAATAAGGGTGAGTTTGGGAGTGGACAGGAAGGGAATGGGATGGGCGTCCATCACATTTCTCGGGGCCCCCACCCTGCTTGGAAGGCACGCCTCCTGGGAGCATGTCAACTTCAGCCCCTGGAATGAGGGGAAACTTTTTTTTTAACTCTGTGACTGTTGCATGTGAGAAATGTAAACAAAAGACCATCATTGTAACATTAATCCAGGAAACCGCCACATTGCCTTCATTGTGGAACTGTCCACATTTATAATAATAATAATCTTTAGTGTCACAAGTAGGCTTACATTAACACTACAATGAAGTTACTGTGAAAAGTCCCTGGTCGCCACATTCCGCCACCTGCTCGGGTAGACTGAGGGAGAATTCAGAATGTCCAGTTTACCTAACAGCACATTTTCCGGGACTTGTGGGAGGAAACCGGAACACCCGGAGGAAACCCATGCAGACACAGGAAGAACGTGCAGACTCCGCACAGGCAGTGACCCAAGCCAGTAAACGAACCTGGGTCCCTGGCACTGTGAAGCAACAATGCTAGCCCCTGTGCTACCGTGCCATTTGAAGGTAAGGAAACTCTGTGTGACAGACATTTATTTGACCAATACTATCCCCAGTATCCATGCCTCCAGCCACAACTGAGAAAGACATCATGGGCAAAATTCTCCTACCCGCCCCGCCACATTTCTGCTCCGACCGGCCGGCGGGAGTCTCCGTAACACCGGCCGGTCAATTGGGTTTCCCATTGTGGGGCAGCCCCACGCCGTCGAGAAACCCCCGGGCGCCGGCAAAACGGAGACTCCCGCCGGCGGAGAATGACGCCCCATGAGCGGGGGGGTACTTCAGCTTTAAGTGTACCTATACCTTCAAGAAAAAGGGAGTACAATGTAATTTAAGCACAATATAAAAGTGTGTTCAAAAGGGCAGTGTTTGTGCACAATGCGTTATGGCAACTTTCAGAGGCAGCAAGAGTTATTTCCATAAATGCCATGGTTGATGAGGCCCACAAACAATGTGAACAAAATTTAAAAGTTTTGATATCAACAAACATCTTCATTTGCATCCAAATGTAGACCAATTGAATTACTGCCCTCACTTAGTTGATAACCTCCCTCCTGGCAGTTTTTACTTTTCTGGAAAGTGGCTTTCAACAACAATTAGGACACGTGCCTTTGGAACACTTGTTACAGCAATATCTCCAAACCTTCAATATCAAAGGGAACAGGCAAACCTTTTAGCTCATTCAAAATAAGGATACAATTCTAGTCACAAAATTCTACCTGACCCATCCCCTGTGTCAGTGTCATGTATAGTGTCATGATATTCAAACATACATCATAACACATACATAATGATAGACCGACCAACGGACCAATTAGCACACTTAACACGACAGCCAATCACAGACACAGTATAAGACAAGAAACACGACACTTCCTGGACAGTCCATCTGAAGACAGCACAGGGCCAGGACCATATAGCAAGACACTCACACTGTCACAGCGTGCTGAGTACCAAGTCTGATGTATAAATAGTTAAATGGAATAAAACTGCGTTGTACCAATCGCAACCGTGTTGGTTCGTCTGTACCTCAGAGCACCCAACACTTCATGATACCGGGAGTGAATTGATACCTACCGGCAAATCTGCCATCCTGAGCCATGGACACCCGCAACAAACCGCAGCCGTTGCAAGTCGCTGGGAACCTGGGCACAAATTGGAAGCTCTTCAAGCAGCGATTCGAACTCTTCATGCAAGCCAATGAAAAACAGGGCGCCTGTAGCGGGTTCCATTCTTGCTTTACTCCACTACTGGGCCGATATCTGGGGTTTGTATATCTGTGTGTGTCTCTCTCCAGCTGGCACTGAAACTTCAGAGACCAGGGGATGCCGCACTGGGGCACCTCCACGGGAGAGAGCACTGAATCAAGCCTGCCGTTTATTCCTAACCAGAAGCCTGAGGCTTATATCGCACAGATATCCAGACCCCCACCAATGCCCAGGTGATTCTCTCTCTTGCCGGTGGTAAAACACCCACCCGGTCCCTACTTCGCTGGAGTAGCTTTCCCAAGAGAGAGAATAGGACGCTGCTGTTTATCACCTAACCAGCAGTCTGTCCTGAGTGAACGGGTTCGAATCGTTCCAAGATTACCCTAGGTTCTCGACCCCGGAATTAGGGTGAGGAGTTTTTAAATATGACTTGGACAGAGATCGCTGGTGAGAGATCGAAGAATTGAAACGGACTCCAATTACAATTCAAATCGAGGTTTATTGAAAAACCCAGGTCAAAATCACCAAACAGAAGAAAATACAATAAAACCTTAAACTCTACCAAAACTATGTCTATCAGGAAAGTGATATAACGGACACAACGTAAAATCTTATTGTTACACAATTTAGCAATGGTAAAAACAGAGTAAAAGAACACACAGAATAAGCCCCCCCGTCCCAAAGCCTCAACCACTATCAAAGTCCCGGGAGTTTTGCACGCTGCTGCAGGGTACTTACAGTCCAAGGCTGCGGCTGGAGCAGGAGGTCAAGTTGAAGTTTGAGAGATCAAGTTAAGAGCAGTCAGTCCAAAAACAGAAGCCTCGATGACCGTTTGACCACCCCTTTTATACCCGTTTACCTGGGTTTTCTGGTGTCCGGCCAGCCCCTTTTGCATTGAATCGGTACAAGTTTAAAGTTCCCGCTGGTCCCGCCCCCTTTGAGCCAGGCGGACCTGTTGAATTCTGGGTTCTCCTCGCAGGTCCGCCCCTTCCAGCCAGGCAGACCTGTCACGATTTGAATTTGGCGCCGACTCCGCCCCCTCCACCCAGTGAGTTCCTGCCGGCGGCTCCTGTCAAGATTGGAGTACCTCCCCTAGGTCCGCCTCCAACTTGGCTTTTTCCACCGGTTATCTTGCAGGGCCTGTCCCAGCGCAATACACTAGTTCCAGACAGTCTATTCTTTTAGATAACAAGGTTAAGCTCCATTGTGAAGATTTTTCAAGGGCTTCCATCTGCTTCGGAGATCGCTGCTATCCTCACCTCGTTATGTTGATGGGATTCCGCTCTGGGGGAGACAAAGTCATTTACATCTGCATGGGGCTATGACCATCACATTGTCCTGCTTGCAGGCAGGCCCCTTACAGCATTACCATGCCCTTTGTCTCTGTTTTTAATCCTATTTAGTTGTCTGGCTTCTTCTTCCTTGTAGCTCCGGGGAGGGGGGGGAGGTTGTAAATACCTATGCACCTACTCAGCTCAGCGGACCAAGCCTGCTGGGAAATTTGGTTATGTTCCTTTGGCTGAAAAGTGTCCAGTTTACAGTCTCTGGGTTTTATTCTTGAACAGTCCAAAAAGGGCCGAATTGCCCGAAAGCCTTCCAGCCTCGGACGAAACAAAGATTGCCATGCTCCTCACTACCGCAGGTCAGCACGCCATCGATGTATACAACTCCTTGGTGTTCGCGGAAGGCGAGAACAAAGCTACGTATGACACGGTCCTCCTCAAGCTCGACAAGCACTTCAACGTTGAGGTCAACGAAAGCTTTGAGAGGTATGTCTTTCAGCAGTGCCTGCAAGGTAAGGATGAGCTCTTTCAGTCCTTCCTGACGCACCTCCGCATACTCGCGCAGTCCTGCGGTTACGACACCACCTCAGAGTCCATGATCCGGGACCAGATCGTTTTTGGCGTTGCCTCCAGTGGCCTACGCCAGCAGCTTCTAAAAATTAAAGGCCTGACCTTAGTATCTGCAGTTGAAGCCTGTGTCCTGCATGAGAATGCGACCAGACGCTATGCCCAATTTCAGGCGACCGAATCGGCACGGAGGGGGTCCCACGCGATCGAATCGGCAAGCCAGGCTGCCCACGAGGCCGAACGCGTCCAGGCAATCGAGTTTCTCCCGGCCCGCGGCCCGGACGAGGGCGTCCGTTTCGCGCGCTTTTTAAGGCCACCCGCGTTTGTGCGTGCCAAAACCTACAGCAACACTGAGGGACGTGCTGCGCAGGCGCGCCCGACGCAAGACTCAACTGCGCATGCGCAGTAGTGTAACGAACGCCATGACGTCATGACGTGCGGCAACTGTGGAGCTGCACATTTAAAAGGGCAATGTCCTGCAAAAACCCAACAATGCCTACGCTGTGGCAAGATGGGCCACTACGCTGCCTACTGTCGAGCGACTCAACCTGTTGATCTTCCACATCTCCGACAACCTCGCAGGAACGTGCGGACCATTCAGCCTCCACATCACGACATCCAAACCGACGACACAGATGACCAAGACGCCTTCCGGGTTGCGGTCATTGATGCAAACCGGGTCAACACCATCAATCCGGGTGATGAATGGAGTGCCACCCTAACGGTCAACCCGAATTCGTCGCCCACCTACTAGACTGGACTTATGAGACTGTTCACACGTCAAACTTTTGCAACCACTGTTTTATAACATGTCAGTTTTATCGTTACAGGCCTCGTTTGATCGCTCCAAATTTCAACGTTGTTCTTCTTTTGTTATGGTACAACCTCGTTAGCATGTCACACCTGACATCGCCCCTTGTATATAGTTAAGCCCCATGTACATGATGTAAATATTACGCACACACTCACACCTTTAGCTGCACTCAGGATACATTTATATTTATAACCACGTAGGCACATAATCTTGTAAAAAAAGGGGGGATGTCATGATATTCAAACATACATCATAACACATACATAATGATAGACAGACCAATGGACCAATTAGCACACATAACACGACAGCCAATCACAGACAAGAGTAGACACAGTATAAAACAGGAAACACAACACTTCCTGGGCAGTCCATCTGGAGACAGCACAGGGCCAGGACCATATAGCAAGACACTCACACCGTCACAACGTGCTGAGTACCAAGTCTGATGTATAAATAGTTAAATGGAATAAAACTGAGTTGTACCAATCGCAACCATGTTGGTTCGTTTGTACCTCAGAGCACCCAACACTTCATATAGGTGCATTCACACCACACATGGATGTAATACTCACTCAGACCAGATTCTTGATTTTGGGATGTCCATCAATCACCGAATCATCAGACTTTAAGTAAAACAGACTTGCGCCAATTTCAGGCTTCATTGGTGACCAGAGTACAGTGTACATGGAATATGGAATAGTCCTTGTTCCTCTGTGCGAATATATAGCGACGTCCCACATTTCGTAGTGTCTTGGAGGTCTTCAATTGCATTACTGGCCTCTCATTTAAACCAGTAAATTAAGCAAAATAATTCTCAATCCAAGACCATGAAAATCTCCAGAGGGCAGATTATTGATTAAGAACACAGCTCCTCGATCCTAGGGAAAGAGCTCTGTTTACAGGAAATGCTGTGAATCCATTGGGAGATGAAATGCTTCAATTTAAAAAAAAATAATAAACTTGGTAGTTAATTCCTTCAAGCACAGCAGTATATGATCCATTTAATCCTGGAAACTCTGGGAACTGCTTTGCTTTCCTCTGTGGAATAATGATATTAAAATATGCATTGTTAAGTATTTTCTAAAGCTATGTGCTGCTTGTAATCTGCGCAGTATATACCCATGCATTGTCCATCTAATTTCTGTGTTTGCTACTTTTAATATTTGTATTTATTTGATTGTTCCGTGCCATGTGTTCATTTTGCAGAACCTGGTTTGATTTGCTTCAGTTGCAACAACAAATTAATATTTTCAAGATTTCTGAGTAAATGTCGACTCCAATTTTAGGCAACAGTATTGAGACACTGAGTGTCGAGATTTGTTGATGAGGGACCTCTTCAGGGAGAGCTGTTCAGTAAAATATTTTGGCCCTCCTGGACATGACGTGAAAAAGACATTCAGTGCTGGTCTACAAAATTTAAGGATAGACTCACTGAAATATGTTCATTGGGAAGGGTGGGGTGTAATACAGCCATGCTGGCCAGAAGGTAATGCCTACAGTTCTTATTGTGTCCTCAGTGAGTTGATTTACTTGGTGTTGCCAGTTGGTTCATTCCCGTGGTAACAAATTCCAGAGGCTTACCACTCTCTGGGTGAAGAAATTTCTCCTCATCTCTGTCCTAAGTGGTCCAGCCTGTAACCTCAGACTGTGAACTCTGGTTCTGGACACACCCACCATCGGAAACATCCTTCCTGCATCTACCCTGTCTAGTCCTGTTAGAATTTTATAGGTTTATATGAGATTCCTCCCTCATTCTTCTGAACTACAGTGAATATAGTCCTAACCGATTCACCGGCATGGTGGCTCAGTAGTTAGAACTACTGCCTCACAACACCAAGGATTCGGGTCCACTTCCAGCCGTCGGTCTCTGTCTGTGTGGAGTTTATACGTTCTTCCCGCATCTGCGTGGGTTTCCTCCGGGTGCTCCGGTTTCCTCCCACAGTCCAAAGATGTGCATGTTAGGTAGATTGGCCATGCTAAATTGCCCCTTAGTGTCGAGGGACGTGCAGGTTAGTTTATAGGGTTATGGGCATAGGGCGGGGTGGACATGGGCACACTCGAAGAGTCGGTGCTGACTCAATGGGCCAAATGACCTCATTCTGCACTATAGGGATTCTATGATTCAAATCCCTCCTCATATGCCAGTCCCACCATCCCAGAAATCAGTCTGGTAAACCTTTGCTGCACTCCCTTTAGGACAAGAATATCTTTCCTCATATAAGGAGACCAAAACTGCACACAATATTCCAGTGCAACCTCGCCAAGGCTCTGCATAATTACAGCAAAATATTCCTACTCCTGTACTCCAATCTTCTCGCAATGGAGGCCAGCATACCAATTGCCTTCTTTACCGTATGCTGCACCTGCATACTTACTTTCAATGACTGATGTACGCGAACACCCAGATCTTGTTGCACATTCCCCTCTCCTACTTTATTGCCATTCAGATAATAGTCTGCCTTCTCGATTTTGCTACCAAAGTGGATTTCTTGCATTGAGAAACTCACATTTCTCCAAATTATCCTGCATCTGCTATTCATTTGCCAACTCACTCAACTTGTCCAAGTCACACTGAAGGATCTCTACATCCTCCTCACAGCTCACCCTCCCACCCAACTTGGGGTCATCTGCGAATTTGGAGAAAATACATTTTGTTCCCTCATCTAAATCATAAATATATACTGTGAATAGCTGGGATCCTAGCACCGATCCCTGCGGTACCTCACAAGTCACTGCCTGCCAATTTCAAAAAGACCCTTTAATTCCTACTCTTTATTTCCTTTCTGCCAACCAGTTTTCTATCCATCTCAATACACTACCCCTAATCCCATATGCTTGAATTTTACATGCTAATTTCTTATGTGGGACTTTGTCCAAAGCTTTCTGAAAGTCCAATAATACCACATCCATTGACTCCCCTCATCAACTCTACTAGTTATATCCTCAAAGAATTTCAGTAGATTTGTCAAGCATGATTTCCTATTCATAAATCCATGCTGATTCTGTCCGATCCTGCCACAGTTTTCTGAGAGAAAAATAGGTAGTTGGGACCTTGGGGGGTAATATTAGGCTGTTGTTTTTCTTGTTGTATTTAAATGACCTAAGTTTGAGAGGAAAAACAAGGAGAGATATTATTGAGTGAGGTACAAGAGCAGAGAGACTTGGGGGTGCAAATTTACATATCTTTCAAAGAGGCAGGGAAAATTGGCAGTTAAAAATGCGTAGTGGGTCATTGGATTTGTAAACAGGGGCATTAAATACAAAATCAAGGAAATCACGTTAAAATATTACAAATTGCAGGACTGAGTCATTCCCATTCAAGACATGTCATAGTCACAACTTTTAAAATACAAACTTTATTCAATGTGGGATTCGTTGAATTCACTGAAAGAGAAGGATGGCCACCAGAGGTCAGATGACCTGGTCTGTGTATTCGAAGAATAACCCAAGAACTGACTCATTGGGCTGGATTCTCCGATTTGAAGACTGTGCTGATGCCGGCGTGGGAACAGAGTGGTTTTTACGCCTGGAAAAATGGCGCAAAAGCTGCACCCGCCCTCAATCCGGTGGGGGGCTAGCAGACATACAGCATAAAGCCCCCGGCTTTACCTGTGGATACGGCCGGAGAATTGGCGGTTCTATGGCTGCAAATGCGCACGTTGGTGGCGTGGAACTTGGCGCCGGCCGCGCGAGTACCTGGCCTGCCAAAAACTGTCCCTCCTGTAAACAGCCTCGCCACTCCGGACCATCCCCCACCAGTGCCAGCCCCTGCAAAAGCCCCCCCCCCCCGCCCGCTGAACGGCTTCCCTCTGACTGTGGAGGCACTGGTCTCAGTCCGCAGCCGCCTCGCCGGGTACATGAAAATAAAAAGGACAAGTGTTCCACACCGTCCGGAACTCGGCCCATCAGGGGCGGAGAATCGGGGGATGACCTCAGGTGACGTCCAGAGGCTGTCCCGAAGGCGTGCGGTGTACTCCTCAAGTATGCTGTTTTTGAGGGGTGGAACATTGCAAAAGCGGTGTCGCCTCTGATTTTGGTGCAAACGGGAATTCTCCGGTAGATCGCATTATGCGATTTTGGTGTCGCCGATTAGAGAATCCCGCCCATTGTTTCACAAGAACACAAGCTGCACTCCTGACGAAATATGTTAACTATGCAAATCATGAAAGACCATAAGAAGGCAATAAGAATTGAATGTGTCCTTTTGCAAAGAAAGAAAGGGATTGTTTCATTCCATCAAGGGGGACAGTAAAACTGAAACGGAAAAGCAGATATGGCTAATCAATCTAAGGACGGCACCATATTTGGTAAAGAAACCTAAATTGTGAGGAGTCACGTGATGGAGCCGCCATCTTTGTCCCTTTTGTTCCAATACACTATTAAGCAATAGCAGCATGACATCACTAGAAGGGAAGTGTGGTATGTGATCCAGTCTTGTGCTTTTGAGTAAAGCACATACAGCTCTGCTGCTAATGTCTTCAAGCTTTTTATCTGTGTATAACTGTTTTAATTTGCTCAGTTATAATAAATGAACCCACAACGTATTTATCATATCAATGATTAGTGTCCTTAACATTATAACATGGCATGGTGTTAAGTAGTGGTCAACCAGCGTGGCTGCAAGATTACTTACATGGTGAACAGCATTAGATCATGCTACATGACATGAGGCGACTGTAAATTCTATGATGATTCTATGATTCTTTGAAAGCTTTGGTTGGATCACTACGAAGTCACAGTATTGGAGAGTGATGCAAATGCAGCATGTTGACTACACAGAAATGTTTGGAAGACTCTGTGAGATAATGATCAAAAAAGGAGCTGGTAAGAAGATGGATCCCAAATAGTGGATCTGCAGCATGTGCCCTACCAGTTCAGTGAGTGGTACAGCTCCTTGAGAGGTCCAGCACCAGGTTAGCTCAATCGGTCAAGGTGAATGACCAGGGTGTGGGCCAATTTTTTTAACAAGCAAGGGAGGGTCAAATGGGCAGAGCTTCGGAAAAGAGCAAGAAAATGGCTACAGTGACATTCATCCCAGGTAATATAATAGAAGGAAGGTCAAAGGGATTTTATTAAAATATCCACAAAATTTCCCAGTTTGAAAGGGATGCAGCTGACCTGTTACCTGAATTCAACATTTTTAAACAGTGCACAGAGCAATGGTGCGGGATTCTCCGATTCTGAGACAAAGTGTTGACACCTAAGCAGAATCCGTGGACTGCCACGGCAGAGAATCCTGCGCAGCACCTGGACCGGTTCCACCACTGTTAAGGAGCTAGCATCGGCGCCACGTGGAACACAATGGATTCTAATGAGAAACGGTGCCAGATTCACCGGTTTTGTGACGGACACCCAAAGGCTGACAAGCTGCAGCCGCAGAGAAACAATTCTCCCCCCACACACACCATCCCAGCCAACAAGATGGCAGCGAGGAGAGCAGCCCCGAGGTTCACAGACACCGAGCTTGAGACCCTCTTGGACGCGGTGGAGGAGCGGCGGATGACCCTGTACTCCGGCCCAGGAAGGAGGCTGCCAGCCGCCGCCGTTCGTTGTGCCTGAGCGCAAGAGGCCATGAGCGCCGTGGGGAACACCATCCGGACGGGCCAGCAGTTACGGAAAAAACTGCACGACCTCCTCAGGGCGGCCAGGGTGGGTAGGCAGAAGTGTGCCCCTGGCACGAACCCCGTCCCACACACCCAGGAGGGCAGCCGAACACCCACCCTGCACCACATACCGGCAACCATACCGGTCGCCATGGCAGGTTGCCCTGGCCACTGAGGCCATCATCTACTCACCCCCTGGGCTGCATGCATTGGATTGTCCAACACTAATTTTGTGTGTGTCCCCACCACCAGGAGAAAGTCGCGCACAACCGCCGGGAGCAGGATAAGACTGGAGGGGTCCGCCGGACCAGCGATGAAGTGGCAAATGTGGAAAAGTGTGAGGTTATGCACTTTGGAAGGAGGAATTTAGGCATAGACTATTTTCTAAATGAGGAAATGCTTAGGAAATCAGAAGCACAAAGGGACTGGGGAGTCCTTGTTCACGATTCTCTTAAGGTTAATGTGCAGGTTCAGTCGGCAGTTAAGAAGGCAAATGCAATGTTAGCATTCCTGTAAAGAGGGCTAGAATACAAGACCAGGGATGTACTTCTGAGGCAGTATAAGGCTCTGGTCAGGCCCCATTTGGAGTATTGTGAGCAGTTTGTGCCCCCTATCTAAGGAAGGATGTGCTGGCCTTGGAAAGGGTCCAGAGGAACTTTACAAGAATGATCCCTGGAATGACGAACTTGTCGTATAAGGAAAGGTTGAGGACTCTGGGTCTGTACTCATTGGAGTTTAAAAGGATCAGGGGGGATCTTGTTGAAACTTATGGGATACTGCGAGGCCTGGATAGAGTAGTCGTGGAGGGGATGTTTCCACTTGTAGGAAAAACTAGAACCAGAGGACACTATCTCAGACTAAAGGGATGATCGTTTAAAAGTGAGATGAGGAGGAATTTCTTCAGCCAGAGGGTGGTGAATCTGTGGAACTCTTTGCTGCAGAAGGCTGTGGAGGCCAAACCAGTGTGACTTAAAGACAGAGTTAGATAGGTTCTTGATTAATAAGGGGATTAGGGAGTATGGGGAGAAGGCAGGAGAATGGGGATGAGAAAATATCAGCCATGATTGAATGGCGGAGCAGACTCGATGGGCCGAGTGGCCTAATTCTGCTCCTATGTCCTATGATCTTATGGTCCCTCATCTTTGCAGAGCAGATGGCCCTGGACGTGTTTCGCGACCCGGAGGAAAGGGACGTTGCCGAGGTGGAGCTCGGTCAGGGGCGAGGAAGTGAGACCCTGCTGAGTTCACTCCCCTGTGAAACGTGTGTCATCCCCTCCCTAACACCATCCCCACACCATCCTCACTCCCATGCCCACCCTCACCCTACACAACCCCCCCCCCCCCCCCCCACCACCACCCACCCATCCCCATGCCCACACCCACCACCCGCGGTCTAATCATATACCTTGTCTTGTGTCTACCAGGACTTGCTGGAGATGGGGCGGGTGCATTTGGTGTCCCCCGCCCCCAGCCAGTGTCACAGCTGGAGGCCCTCCCATGAGCCGAGCACAGACGAGGGGGGCAGCTCGGACACCAGCCCTCCACCCGAGATTTAGGACACCTCAGAATTCCCGTCACAGCTGTGTTCCACACCCTCCACCATCCCAGAGACACTCACCTCAGTTGGGCACTTTAGTGAAGAGGCTCCTGGGACACTCTCTGGTGCGCACCACACAGCTGCTCCGGTAGATCAGGTGGCGGTAGGAACACCCGAAGGGGCTGACGGGCGGAGGGCAGGCCGCCCGAGGAACTAGCTGTCTTCCAGATGTGACTCGAGCTTCTGGAACTGACAGTCCCAGCGATTGTGAAGATGCAGTCACAGAGCCAGCGACTACTGAGGGGTTGTCGGCGAACATCTATCAGCTGCAGGCACAGTTGGAAGAGTTCAACCATGTGCAGTAGAGGAGGTGATGTCAACCATGCATGCCACCCAAGTCAAAACTGTGGAGTCCACAGTGGAGGCATTGGGAGTGATGGTTTCAGCAATGGATCAGAATGGTCAAGGACTGGATATTCAGCGACCTTCTCAGTGTCATACTGGAGGGCCCCTCCAGAGCGGTCCAGGCACCTGAACTGCAATCTTCAGGAGGCTGAAGTACTGCTCGATCATACCCCTGGTCGCTGCATTGGCATCATTGTAGCGGGTCTCCGCGTCGGTCTGTGGCCTCCGGATAGGTGTCAACAGCCACGACCGCAGTGGATAACCCCTGTCACCCAAGAGCCAATGCCTCAGCCGGGGGTGGGTGCGTCTCGAACATGCCAGGAATCATCGAGTGTGCCAGGATGAAGGCTTAGTGCACACTGCCTGGGTACTGGGCACAGATGAGCTGCACGATCATCGAGTGGAACCCCTTTCAGTTTGTGTAGAGTGGCCTGTCATCAGGGGGACATGCATCCCGTTGATCACCCCCTGGACCCGGGGCATCTCGCCCAAGGCGGCGGACCCCGCTGCCCGGGAATCCTGGTGGGCTCGATCCACATTGAAGTAGATGTATTGATCCGCCTGGGCATATAGGACCTCTGTGACCGTGTGGATGTCCCTGTTCACCAAGTCTGAGATCCCGGACAGGACCCCACTTGGAGTCTGGAGGGACCATGATGAGGCAACCATCACCTTGACGGCCACCGGGAGTGGGTGTCCTCACCCATATACCCGTGGTGTCAGGTGTGACATCATCTGGCAGATATGCCGCACTGTCTCTCTGCTCAGCCGAAGTGTTCGACGGCATGCCCGGACCGGCAAATCCGCGAAAGACAGGCGGTGCAGATAAATGCGAGGCCTCATGCGGCGCCTCCTTGGCACCACCTCCTCCTCGACCTGTTGGGCAGCCGGCTCTCCAACCTGGGCAGCTGCCAAATGCACCTCTGCTGCCTGCTCCGCTGCTGCTGCTCCCTCTTCCTTGAGCAGCGCCTGCTCGTACAGCCGCAGGGCATTCTCCAGGGCTGCGGCGACTAGCAGCAAGGCCACCATTGCTGGTTGCAGGGATAATGGCAGACATGTTAGCACGGTGTGTACCCTCGTGCCCAACCATGTCCACCGAGCTAGATGGTGGCCCCGGTTGGCACTGCCCCCGCATGTTCATTCTCCCCCCCATCCCTGCACCCCTGGCCCCGTCGGCCCCGGCCGGGGGAGTGGGGTGTGTGAGTCGGGGCAACCATATGGCCGGTGTGACTCTGCAGAACCTGGGGCAAAGGTGGGTGAACAGCGGGTGCGCAGCATGTTGTACACCATAATGGTGGTCCGTGCCTGGACATCGCCCCAGTCCCATGGGGGGGTCACCCCAGCCACTCGGCCTGTTCCCCTCTTCCCTCCACCCGGGCTCTGGCAGAGACCCCCCCACCCCAGCCAGCATGGCCAGTGTCCAACCCGGCAGCCCGCAATCGCTCCTCATGTGGGTCCTACTTCCTCTCTCTCTCCCTCCACCACGCCAGTTTCACGCTTTTCAAAAGAATAAGTGAACTCAGCCCAACGGAGGCGGAGAATCGCAGAGGCCCCGGAGATTACCTGGTTGGGAGAGTTCTGGTACGCATTGACGTTTCTGCCGAGGTGATGAAGAATTGCGATTTGGCGTCAAATCAGCGCCCACCGCGTTTCTAGTGTCAAAACCGATTCTCCGCCCAATCTCCTTTCCTGATTTCGGCATCGGCCAACGGAAAATTCCGCCCACGGTTTCTTGATTTGGGAACAAGACAAACAAGCCTTAAAAATTCACTTAGCAATTTGTAATGGAGGTCTGCACAGGTTGAACACATCGGGGCTAACAGCAGAAGAGCTAAAGTTTCACGGACGATATGAGACTGGATTCTGCGTATGTGCAGCTAAGTGCCGACTCCGGCGTGAGAACTATGGTGTTTCATGGGACCAGTGAGGTTCTCGCAGAGGAACTAAAATTCCCAGTTCTTGCACCAAAAACGGCCGGAGAATGGGCGGGTCTGTGGCCACGCATGCGCACGGCAACGACCTGCAGCAATCGTGCCGTACGACATGGCGCCGACCGTGCTCGGACCCGATCTGCCAAATACAGCCCCACAGGACAACCCCTGGCCAGCCCACACCAGTCCCCCCAGCCCTCGCGGAATCCCTCCCGACGTGCAGCGTGCCATGCCATGATGCCATTTTGGAATTTTGGAATTCTGTGTCAAACCGGCACCGCCCGTAATTTGGGCGACGGAGAATCCCGCCCATGGACTACTGGAAGATCGAATCAGTCTGAGATTAAACTTATAATTTGTGTTGTTTCGACAACAGAATCCATAGACCACTTTGTCAGCAGCTACAGAGAAAAGGGTACGTTCTGTGATCTTTCAAACACAAAGTGAGCAAACAGAATTGTTGAGTTGGTGATCCCAGCTCCTCCCATGGAAGTGTCCCAAAAATATCTGCCAGACAAGCCCAAAATGTATAGCTTTGAAGAGCTACACAAGAATGATGCAAGTATAAAGTGGTCCTTGCAGATCAGCAAAGCTTACAGGCCCTACATACCGCTCCAGTTGTTGCCACACTCACGAGAACACTTAAACCTCGCAAGACATGTGACAGTTGTGACCTTGTGCATGCACCAAGGAAATGCCCAGCTTTCCACCAATTCTGCAAAACATGTGGCAGAAAGGACCATTGGCAATGGCCATGCACTAGAGCAAAGGTTGATGAAGCTACAAAGAGCAATGAACTAAGCTAAGCAAACTGTACAAGATGGGAACAAGAAAATTGACCATATGGTATATCGGTCAGAAACATAGCCATGAGGTGATTGACAAACCAGAAAGTGACAATGATGTGTACGATTAGACAAAGAGCGGTGAACACATGTTTTATGCTTTCAATCTCGGGAAAACTGAGGTGCCGCCACACCATCAGAAGTGTTTGCACAGATTCAAATTACCTGCACTGAGAAAGTCGATAACCACTCGTTATTGACCAAGATTGGCACAGGAGCAAGTGCCAACATACTGCCCCCATCAATTCAAAAATACATCTATCCATAGACCTGGAAGGTCATGATTAATTCTATTACTATGAAACTTACAGCACACAAATGTTTACTTATTACATGTGTAGAATTCGTAGCCCTGGAGTGGAAGTGTAATCAATCCACCAAGTTGTCACAAATGTTCTACATTATGGAAACAAAATCACATCTGACCACTTTCATATCTATGGCACTGACTTCATCATCATTGTCAACTACTTTACCTACTACTCCACTCTTTGTTAATTGCAGAAGATGTGAAGCATAACTTTTGCAAACACTCAAAATGCTATTTTCAGTTCATTTCATGTGCCAAGAGATATCATTGTGGATAACAGTCCACAATTTGTTGGTAAATCATTTCAGTGTGAAGTGGAATATCAATCACACTGCTTCTTTGCTTCATTACCCTGGATCGGCCAGTGAACAGCTGATTCATATGGTGAGCCCTAATTCTCAAATGTAGCCAGGCCAGGCAAGATTTACAAATTGCAATGTTACATCTGAGAGTGACACATTTAAGTGCAATTATTCCATTACTGGCAGAGCTTTGTTTGGCAAACCAGTGCTTACCAATTTAACTGCTCTTACCCATTCTACTCTCTCGGAAACTAGACAGCAAGTTTTAATACTACAAGAGAAGATGACCAAGGTTCATGATAAAAATGCAGCTACAGAAATGCCAAGTTTATATTTGGGCCAACAATTTTGCACCCAGGATTCCACAGGAGGTATGTGGCAGCCAGCCAACGTGACAAGGGTTTGTTCGCAACCAAGGTCTTAGAAGCCGCTCCACACAAAATTGCAATGGTGAAGCGCAACAGAGGACAAATCAGATCCATCCCAGATCCTCAATCACCACATAGTCTTAATGCATCTAAGGCAAGATCACAAATATAACCAGGAGCAACATCCAAGAATGACTATCCCACAGATGAAAGTAAACAATTAAAGGAAGCTCCATCAAGGTTACCAACAAATTAGCTATAGGCTTTAAGGATTCATAGATTCATCAGTTCCATACATTACGTTATGATAACTAAACATGAACATGTATTGCAAATTATACTTCTTTGTAACAGTGGGATATATCTTTAAAGAAGAAAGGGCGATGTTGTAATATGTTTTGAGGAGACAGCAGGATGATGTCAATAGAAGGGAAGTGTGTCATGTCATCCAGTCTTATTTTCATTTTTGCTTTTGAGCAGAAAACAAACAAGGACTGCTCTGTTGGTGCTGTCTGAAAACTTTCTACATGTACACAATTGTTCCATTGACCCAGTCTAAATAAATAAACCCTGTTCCCCCAATCCCTCATGAGTTGATTAGTGCCCATGTCATTACAACACAACACATTTGAATCCTTAAATTAGAAATATTGTTTGTGGAGAAAGAAAGGCAGATACAGGACACTAACATCCATTTCTGATGAAGACCGGAAGGCTGTAACATGGCCAGATCTCCAAGTTGGTTCCATCTCGGGTCCAACGAGGCAGCAAACCCACCCCATGATAACAAAACTACAAGAAACTGACTCTATGATCCACAAAATGTCCTTCACTCCACAAAAACCCACCTTTGTTTCGACTTTGTTGGTCATTGAATGCACCCAAACTGTACTTCAATTGTAAAGAAGATCTTTCATCAGGCCTGCAATGTACCTTCTCCAAAACAAGACCACCACGTGAATTATGAGCTATTCCTTCTTTTTATAACCTGTAAAAGTGAACTATTCACTGCAACTGCACTGTCCTTCTGTGTGTTTGAGTGTATGATTGTGTGAGTGGATGCAATATTATTAGATTTTGGAGTTAGCGCTTGAATAAACAATTAAGCTTTTTGAAATTCCCCAAAACCTTGCTGCTGGTTACGCATATTGTCCACATCTTCGGGTGTAAAAAAACACACACACTCACACATGCACACACACTTCTTAAAACATCCCTGATTACAGTCAATTGGGAAAGTGGACAGGAATGTCAACAGTTCTTCCTCACCCTGGTCGTGACAACAGTCAGGTTTCAGATGGTGTATTAAGCATAATTCTGGGCTCCACACTTCAAGCAGGATTTCAAGACTTTGGGTGGGTACAGAGGAGGTATACCAGAATGACACCAGGGGTGGAATTCTCCGGTCCACCAGCCGCGTTTTCCTGGACAGCACGCCCTTACCGTCAGCGGGATTCTCCTTTCCTGCGACCTGCCAATGGCCAAACCATGCTGCCTGGAAACCTGTGGGTGTGGGAGAGTTTTTGGCACAAAGGAGAATTCCACCATTGGAGAATCTAGCACCAGATGTGAGGGATTTTAGTTATGTGGGGAAATTGGATAAGGTGGGATTGTTGTCCTTAGCGCAGAGAAGGTAACAGGGAGATTTTATAGAGATATTTAAAATCGTGAGGTGTTTTGATAGAGCAGGAAGGGAAAAAAGCTTCTGCTGCAAGTCAGTTACCACAGAGGCCATAGATTTAAAATAATTAGCACAGGAGTTCCACATTTGTATTCTGACAACTTCTGGCACCTTTGATATGAGTTCAGTGCTGTATATGCCATTCTTTTTTTTGCAGATACCCCTGAATTATGTTGAATGTATTTAATCAGGCTGTTGCTGCAACTGTCCAAAGGAATATACACTTCCCTTGATGTGAAAGTCCGTCATGGTGAATTGCATGAAACTCATGTAATATGAGATTTTGAAGATTGAAATGGACAGGATATTTTTAAATGAATAAACCTGTCACAGCATCTACAAAAATGTTTGGAAATTGGAATTTTGAAGGATGACTTTAGTGCATCACGATTTGGAAAATATGAATTTAACAAGGAAAGTGAATTTTAACCAGATGGTGCCTCAGCAGCATCATTAATGTCTAGTCCCATCACAGGGTATGAGTAAAGAAATATTTTGGAGGCCAACACCGAGTTCCTTCTCAGTGATATTCAAAACTTCATATTTTGTTTCATCTGCTATATTAAAACGCAGTAAAATTCTCACAGTGCCCTGTAAATTGTAACCCCAATAGTAATTGAACTGAACTCTCCTGTAGCTATAAACTTTTGTGGATTAAATTCAGGTCCTTTGGTCAATTGTTTATAAATGTATATTTTATTTGAATGCAAGTACATAGCATGTTCGGATGAGATAGCTTTGGATTAAGGCTTAATTACTGCCAGAGAGTGCGGGCAGATTATTAAATTACTTCTTGTCCTTTTAGGCCTCTTTCTGTCCATTGCAGTTTTGTGCTTGAAAACAGCATTTTTCAAAGAATTAGAAAGATGGATGTTACCCAAATGAAATGTTTCCCAAAAAAGCATCAGTAATCTCAATGTAAGATTTGATCGCACTGTAGCTTTGTTACATTGCTCAAAGTGTTGGGAAAAGATTAGTAGGTTTTCTGTCTTACTATGAAGACCAATTTAAACAGTAACGCTCCTTCAGTATATTTATCTGAAGCTTTCCATATCAGCGAACATTAAAGTCAACAAAGTGATTAACATGGACAATGTCACCAGTGCTTTCACAAGGATGCTAACTTGCTGAGACTGAGATTCTTAAACAAACTAACCTAATTACATTTTGGTTAGGACTATTATCAATCAAAAAGGATTACAGTCCTGTTAGACTTTGTAAATTGCAGTCTTAATCCAATTTCTTATGATGTGAGTCCACACCTCAAAATGCTTATCGTGTGGTACAATTAGCAAGCCTTACACAGTGGAGCCATTCTTTGTGTTTACCAGTCCCTGTGTGAAGAGAGTTTTATGTGGCATTCATACTAAAATGATGAAACCATACCAAATAATCTGTCCCTCATCTGAAATCAAAACCAGGATTAATTTAGTATTGACATTTGTCCACTGATGAACATTAAAAAATTGTGTTGTCAAAACTTATTTTTTTATACATATAAATGTTTTTTTATTGGATTTTTGAACAGAGTATATTTTGCCATTATATACACAGGATATGATATATATATATCTTTATATAAGTAGGCATCCGTTTGTGCAAGCGAGCCAATTCCGGAGGGCAATCCTCGAATGGGTCTGGTGCCGGTGTTGCCCCTTGCTTCTCCCGGCCGGATTTTGCCCCCCACTTCAGCCGGCCCTCTCGTCCTCCGCCTGTATTCTCCTTTTTCTCTGCTCCTGTGGATGTCAAGTTGGTTAACGTTTCCCTGCCGTGGGCGTGGTTGGCCGGGCCTCCTTGGCACCGTTCACATCTATCCTCCATCTCCGGGAAGAACCTACTCATACGAGTTCTTGTTAAGTGGGCTCTATGTACCACTTTTAATTGCGTCAGGCTGAGCCTTGCGCAGGTGGAGGTGGAGTTGACCCTATGCAGTGCTTCGCTCCAGAGTCCCCAGCCTAGCTCGATCCCCAGGTCCTCCTCCCATTTCATTCTTGTTGCGTCCAGTACGGTGTCAGCCCCCTCTACCAGTCGATACTTATTTTAAATGTGTTACCTTTACCTGCTCATATTTTCAAAGGATCAGCTTATCCAGTTGCTTGAACAATGATTTGTATTTATTTAGTGCATTTAAAGTAATAATGTATTCCAACTCACTTCACAGGAGTATTGTAAAATAAACGGTGCAAAAAATATCAAAATCCGTTTTGGGCGGAATTAACGGGGTCGTTCCCGACGCTTGTGGCACTTGTAGTGCCAGGGACGCCCCACCGAGGCCGCACTCTCCAGTGCCCCTGCAAGCCTGGCATTGCCACCAAGTCACCCTCGCATTGCGAGGATGGCACCTGGGTGGCACTGCCAGGATTCTCCAGTAGCACTGTCAGGGTACCGGCTGGCAATGACGAGGAGCCAAGGTGTATCAACAGTGCCAGGGTGCTATCCTGCCTCTTTACCAACTGCCGGGGGCCTCTTATCGCATGAGAGATACCCCCAGTGCCATTCTGTCTGGTCCCCGTTCCAGGAGTAATTTGCTGGGGGCGGGGGGGGGGGGGGGGGGGTTCTCCAAGGGTTTTCTGTTCAATTTTTATAAACATTTTGGACATTTAAACAACACACTGGGCTAAATCGCTGCCTTTTAAAACAGACCAAGCAAGCCTGCAGCACGGTTCAATTCCCGTACCAGCCTCCCTGAACAGGCGCCGGAATGTGGCGACTAGGGGCTTTTCACAGTAACTTCATTGAAGCCTACTTGTGACAATAAGCGATTTTCATTTCATTTTTCATTTCAACTTCAAGTCATTATACTAGAGATTCCAAACAGTGTGTTCTTCTGTTTTGAGAGTTTGGAGTACTGAGAATTTGGAGTACTTTTCCCAAAGGGCTAACAATGTCAACACCAATCTTAGCATGTGGGGTCACAACACTAGGTCTTCCCCACTTCATAAAAATATCTTGGGGTTGGGCA